>NC_090208.1:4016500-4372500 GCF_033026475.1 Channa argus
AGGACATAGTCTGGCTTTAGATCAGATCTGCTCCACTGTACAGCTATGATGGGGACGTTACTGAGAGCTTGACATGGCAGAGAGACAGTCTGTCCAGGTTCAGCTCTGATGTTCACCTGGACTGAAGTAGAGGGAAAAAAAACAGAGCAGAGAGGTTACAGCATTAAAGTCATGGGAAATATTTAATAATGTGTAGATAGTTTTTAATAAAAGGAAAAAAATCAAGGTTTTATCATCTGTGTTGTAGTGATAGAAGTGTGAAAGTGTTGATGTCAGGAATAAAAGAATCTTTAATGCAGCTACAGTATTAATCATTGCTCCTTATTATTTAGCACATAATGACACAATGACCCGATCAGCGATCAGGCTGTTGTAGTAAGACTGGACATTATAGTTGTGTCTCTGTCAACGTCCTGTGTTTTGTGCTCTGACTACTTCTCTGGCAACACTATGAATTGCTGCTACTGCAATGTGACTTAGGCAGGCTGTCAGTTTTACTGTGGCCATTTCCCACACGTCTTCATAAAGATGCCAGTAGATACCTCAGCGTGCAGTGACACGATAATGCAGGATTCTGCTGGTTTAATGCAACGCAGGCTGCGTGATGTGCATAATGTCCCTACACCACAAAGATATTGAAGATAATTATATATTAAGATCTGTACTGTTACAACAAATTCACCGCTCATCCATTAACCACATTTTAATCTTTTCCCTGAAAAGTATAAACTACATTACTGTATTATACTGTAGCCATATGTCGGGTAAATGTGTAGGTATTATCTAATGCACTGCCAATAACTTATCATTAAACAAGAAATGTTGTTTTAGCCAAACAAAGGTTTCTAATTATGGTTGGTAGGTTGCCTCTTTCTGAATTGTAATAATCTCAAGCTGTAGCCAATTTGCTGCCTGTGTTGTGTTCCAGCCTAAAGACAACGTAGAACCGAGTTTCCCCAGTACATGATATTAATGACGTTCACCTTTTAGCCTCCGGCTATTAAATCACCACTGCTTAGATAGTATAAACTAGTCTTTTCTGTAAAGTGCACATTTGGACATTTTCTGTGTTTTTGTTTATTTAACATAGGAAACAGCATATTTGCCGATTCACAACCGAGTTAGAAGAACATTCTTGGATTGGCACCTTGCATTTAAATACCCTATTTAACCTCATCAAATACTTGGAAATCTTAAAAAACTGTAACTGTAAATATTTAATTCTATAGGTTTACTCACTATCAGAGGCAGAAACCAGGAGACAAAACAGAAGCAAAGCACACCAGACTGTCACAGGCATCACAACAGCCAGTTTCCCTCTCATCTGCTCGTGTGAATCCATGAACGTGTCAAGAAATTAAAGTTTGGAATGTTGTAAATTTCCTAGGCATTGGTATAAATCGCACACAACAGAACAACGGTCCCTACACAGACGTTGAAGACAGCGGATTTGGCCGTCGTCTGAAAACTGGTCCAACAGGTAAGTGAGAGGTGGCCCCTCCTCTCTCCCTAGATGGGGAAAGTTAAAAAAGATCTTTACAGATCTGAATTTTCTGGTTCAATGGATCATAAGTGAACCGTTGTAAAATAACAAACATCTGTTGTGCTAAGTGAGGCAGACAACAAGCAACAAAACAATCCCAGAGTCTTCTGGGTTCAACCTGAGCTGTATCCTGATAAGTGAGCGTCTCTCTTTGGGGAGTGTTGATAATTTGATAACTTTCATGTGCGTTTGAATGTCCCAGGAGAACAGAGTCTTTGTTCACCTAAACACAGTTGATTTTAGTTTTCTAAGACGAGTGATGTGAGAAAGGAGGGGATCTATCCCCCAAGGGGTTCCTCTGGGGGACAGGTTAAAGGTCAGGTTGTCACGTCATGAACCCACTGTGTAGCATTTATGCTATTGTCAAGTAAACAACTCCCTCTAGTGGGTGTGTGAAACCCTTACAATCACTCAGGCCATCAACTGTGTCAAGTGAAACGATGGAAATGATTCATATATCATGGTTAGATATTTGAAGACTCAGATTACATCAAATTAATAAATAGGTTTTGTGTAGATTTTCACACATTGTTTACACTCTTCTTTCTCGAAATATAGTAGATGATTTGACTATTTCTAGGTGAACAGTAAAGACACAGGCCTCATGATCAGATTAGTGATATTTAAAGCCTCAGCAAACTGATACGTCCAAGGAAAACTGTCACATATGGTGCACAACAATAATTAATGAGAGATCAACTGATACCTTAGGAAAGACAACGTGATGATGTAGCTTTAGCAGAAATTGCAAAGAGAGATTTGTAGAGCAGTCAGCCTTATAATAAAATTTGGGGAGTGTTGGTTATGTTGATGAACACGTGTCACTCATTACCCTGAAATGAGTGATTTACTAAAGTGTCATGTCAATAAACAGTCTTCAGCTTAAAGGCACTTGAAATACATTTGTAAAGAATTTTCAGTTACTTCAATTTGTTCCTAGATTTAGTTGTTTTGCACAGCTCCTTTCAACATTAAGGGAATTCTGAAGGATTGACATTAGACAAAAACAAAAATACTTTAATCATTTTGCTCGTCTCTATGATCTCAAATAAAAATCTTAAGAAAACTGTTGTATTCTACTGACCAGGAGATGACGCACTCACTCCTTTACAAATAGGAAGAGGGCGGGTTTTACTGGGTGTCACTGACACAAAATTCAAAAAGACAAATCACAGAAAGAGACAATGGAGGAAACATCTCTACACTGTCTGATCTGTAAGTAGAGAATGTGTGTGTTTGTCTGCTTAAACCTCTGTGGTTTCACACTCTGCTCTAACCAAGTCGAGGAGTTAACCAACTGTTATTAGGACTAATTCATTTTAGATCTAATATCAGAAATGTATTACCAAATAAAAGAACAAAATCTCGAGCAGCCTAACATGAGGAGTTTGAACAGGATTCTTCGGTTACTGTCCCAAAGCGAAATCTATGATTGTGTTTATTACTAATCAGATGAGAGTGATATGCTGCTGTTGCAATATAAAAGGCATCTTTATATTTCGATTCGTACCAGTTCAAGAACAGGGATTCGGTTTTAGATTTCCGCCATCTTAGCTCCAGTCTCCTGCAGGTTATTGTAAGAGCACGTGTATAATCTTTAAACCATGATGTTGGCCTCTGTGTTCTGCTAGTCTTTATAGTGACTGCTGCAACTGAATCTGTTGTACAGTTATTCAGTTCTTTGTGTTTCCATTATTAATGTTGTGAGGTTTCTGCACTAATAGAACATTAGGAGTAATTGATAATAATTACAGAAAGTTGTATCTTTGCAATAAACAAATGCAATAAACCTAATTTTAACCCAAATGAAAGTGAATTAAATGACTATTTTTGCTTCATGTTAGAGAAACCCACCACCACACCACCCCCTACATTACCCTCTATTACTTCAGCACCACCCTTTCCTCCGCTCTCCGAGTTGTTTTATGTCTCAGCTGTCTTTGGTGTTGTAGTACTGGTGTTACTGGTTCTACTGGTGAGACGATGTGTTCAGAGGAAACTTGAGGGTCAGACACAAATGTAGTTTTTTAGTTTAAAAAAGTAGAAAATCTAACACATTTTTTAAACCTGTGCTTTAAAATTCTCTTTACATTAGTTTGTATTGATGTGTATGTGAGTCACACTGATTGCAATTTCTGCATTTCAGTAACAATTCTAATCAGTTTTCCTAAATAAAATGTCCATTAGCACTGTTAAATAAGAAATTCATTGCTTTTCATATTTGTTTACTGCAGCTGATGAAGTAACCCGTGACATCACATACAATGACATTAATATGTCACATCACAAACAGCCCATCAGACAACGTAAAGGTAATGTTTTGGGTTTTTGTTGTTGTGTTTGTGTGTTTAGATTCATTATATCCATTTTAAGGTATTTCTGCCTAATGAGGACACTTGCAGGTTTTAGGGGTCAAGGCTTAGAGTTAGGTTAAAATGGACCCTTAAGATTTTAGTTTCATTATTTCTCATGCGAGCAGCACAGTGGTTGAAGGTTGTGGGTTCACGTCCCCTTTAGTTTAGTTTCTGTTCTTTTCATGCTTGTGTGGAGAACAGTCCAAAAACACACATGTTGCCCGTAGGTGTGAATGTGAGTGTGAATGGTTGTCTGTTTGTGTCTCTCTGTGGCCCTGGGACAGACTGGAGACCTGTCCAGGGTGGACCACAGCTTTAACCACTGTCCTGATGATGTACATCTTTACATAACTACCAAATTCCTCATGCCCAAAACTCACTCCACCCTCACTGCCTGCCATGAAAAGCATGGATGCAGGCCAACGTTCTCAAACTGAACAGCTCTAAATCTGACATAATATGGACTTGCCCCAAATATCCCAAACAAAATTCACTAATAATTTATCTCTGTATTGTCATTTGAACATCACATCAACCAAACAGTTAAATCAACTTTCTTTTATTTAAAACACATTGGGCAACTTCAACCTTCTCCATCAGCTAGAGTACAGCCACACAAACACTAGTCCTGCTTTTACCACATCCAGACTCAATTATTGCAACGGCATCCTCATTGACTCACCTTGAAAATCATTCACCGACGGATCCATTTCATGATCCTCCTCATCACATGCAAAGTCCTCCACAATATGCCTCCATCCTACCAATCTGTGATCTCCTCCACCATCACACCTCAGCAAAAAGCCTTTGTCTATTGTTTCAGACGTCCTTTTCTCATAGGAGTTAAGTAGCTTTCAGTTTATAAAGACGTCAGTTATGGACAAATGGTCATTGCAGACATCAAATCAACACCCAGACGTTCAGCAGGTCTTTGTCAGAGTCATTAATGCTTTAGCAGAATTTTACTGTTGGAGCTGATTGATGTGGAGCAAGTTTTAACAACTTAATTTATATGTATTTTGTTGAGTGTAGTCTTTACCAACCTTGGGGTTGAGCCCCTCTAAAGGGCCATCAGACCAATCTGAGGGGTTGTCAGATGATCATTGAGAGACAAAAGGAGAAATAAAGTTTTTCAATGTTCCTCTGATGTCATGTTTGGAGTGGGAAGTTTATCACAAGAACTGTTTATTAGTGCTGAGTTCCATGTTTTAAGTCCTGAATAACGCAGTAAATATGACACAATTTTAGTATTTCACCAGTTTCTAAACAATTACAAACTAAAAGGACAGTGGACATTAAATATTTGAAACATTTTCATCAAACTATGTGCTACCTAACAACAATGAAAGACAAGAATAGAAAAGAATCCAGCAACTGGACTTGGAGGGTATATTTACAATATTGATAGAAAGAGACTTTATGTAAATATCTGGTTAAAAGTATTGTAGCTAGGAAGTGGTTAACTGCTAACTTTAACAATGTTGGAAAATAAGTTGTTTTACAATAAAATGAGTCCCATTGTTTCAATATCCACTTTCCTTGGAAAGAGGTGATCTAATAACACAGCAATACAACTATGCTTTTTAGAAATTTCCCACCCCGAGCATGACATCAGGAAGGAAGATGGCCTTCATGGGAATGTGGTCTATGCTGAATGTTTTAGAAAGTTTCTTCATTTTGTCTATTTTGGAAAATATTTATAATCAAAACCATTGTAAATAAAGAATCGTGTTGTTTTTTGTATTTTTTGTTAAAAGGGAAGCACAGGAAGTTATTGGCTAAATGAGATAAATAGTTCTGCTTGGTACCAGACTTTGGAATTTAAAATTTAATTATTTCCAAAGACAATGAACAATGCAAGCACAAGGTGAACAATCTGAAATGTCTGTGATTCCAAGAAAGTCACATTTGCTTCATAACAGATGACATGAAAAAGTGCTTGTACTAAAAAGACATACAGGGAAGAGTAATAGTACAAGAAGTACAAGTGCAAGTGAAAGTACAAGTTACTAGTACAAGAAAGCTTACTTCCGTACTTGTACTGATACAAACTGAGAATGAGGATCTTCATTCAGATCAAACCTGAAGAAGAGTCAGATTAGTCCAACTCTCTTCTCACTGCATGAAGAGAAGAAAAGACGTGAACCTCACAACTTATTTGGGACTTTTGTCCTACAAACCTTTTCTGCAACATTGTCTCATATTGTTTAAACTGTGTGTGTTTGTTCAGAGTTTCCAGTGGAACCAGAGGTCGTCTACTCTTCACTGAAGCCGCCCTTCAAACCATCACACCAGTCTAACCAGTGAAGACAACCTGCTGACTGTCACTGGTCCTCAGAGCTTCTCTCACCACATCACATTCTGTTCTAAAAAATGTAATTGATAGTTTTGTACAGTGCTGTTGTTGCTGCAGCAGTGAGTCTGTTTCTCTGCAGCCTCAAGAAACTTTAGTCTCAATTGTTGTTTGTGTCGTGTGGTTCTGTGGGTTTCACTAAGCTGTGAGATGGAAAGTTTGATTTGTTCTGGTTTGGTTGTGGCTGATTGACAACGTGTAGAGAACAAATGTACCAAAACCACTACTGCAGACTAAAAACAGCACAGACATCAGTCAGTGGTGGGAAACTGCACAGAAAAAGCTGCAAAATGTTTATATGTGTGTGAAGAGTTTGATTATTTAATCAGTGACATGTTAAAAATATTCAGGCTGTAAAAGTTCATCTGTCTCAGTGAAGATGCTGTTTAAAGCTCACACTTGTTTTAAGTTAAGTTGTCATTTTAAATGCAGGTTGAATGATGACTTTGCTCTCTAGCCAAGTTTTTTGTGGTTTCATGTGTGTGATATGTGAATCTGATGAAGTGGCAGCTCTCAGGCTGTGGCTGGTTGTCACTGAGCTGCAGAACTGTTGACTAAAACGTGATGAAGAGAAATATCTTTTAAATTTACAATTTATTATTATGCTTTAATAATATCATTACATTGTTTTCATGTTGTTTTTTAATATATTTTACCTATTTAGTGCAGCACAAATGTGAGTAACAAGGCAGAATCAAAGTGAGTAAAATGTTAAATAATTTCTTTAAAAAACGTTCCATACATGCTGTAATTACTATCAACTCAATCAGAGAAACTCAAAGCTAAAGCCACTAACATATTATTATTTTGATAATATTATAAGGACATTTTTTACACTAATGGTTTTCTACATTGTTGTTGCTGAGAATAAACACAATTAGATTTTCTCCAACTCTCACTGAATCTGCTTCAGAGTTGCTCTGTGGCCGCAGGTAAGGAAGGAAACTGCTTGGGGCCCCGGGCCAGTAAGGGGCCCGAGGGCTGACGAAAGTTAAACTATGCACAGCAGCGACTGTGTCCAAAGTTTGCAATGACACTACCAGTGTCCGTCCTCCCTAAGAGGACCTCCACTCTCACTATGTTAACCACGATTCAGAGTAAAAAAACAGGTCTAACAAACAAAAGATGAGAAAAAAGACAAACTAAAAACTGTTAGCTAAATGCTGCTAGCTGTAATGGTGGTGAAGACACAGTTGAATAACAGAACTTTCACTGGTTTGACATTGTTTCTTTTGTTGACTTTGACATTTAACATGAGCTAACTTAGCTAACTAAGTTACCATAGTAGACTGATGTGTCCAGCTTTGCTGCAGTCACCAGGAGTCAACTTGTTAGCTTAGCTAGCAGGCTGCTAATAATCAGCTAACTGGGACAATCAGTTTTCTGTAGCAAACTGATGAAAGCTGTGTCCGACTAAGCTAACTGTCAAGCTGTCAATGCTAAGTTATGAAAAGTTATTGTGTTATTTGCAGAGTGGTGCGGTGTGTATTTTATTGTATTTTCCATATCTCAAGCGTAGCGGTTTTATGATACATAATTTTCTGCCTTGGGCACCAACAGACTCAGGGATCACCACTGGCCTGCTTGATCATCTATATCCCTGGACCTGGCCTGACTCTCCATTCTGTTAGTCACTATAGTCTTTTAAATTTGGAAATTTGAACTAATAACACATTGAGAATATTAGTCAAGATCTATGTTACTGGTCACACCCAGTCTTTTTCCACCTTTATTGAATCCGGGGCAGATGCAGAATTCATAAGGCCTCAGAACTAAAACTAAAACTTGAACTGGATCTTCTACCACTCACGAAACCCTTACAGATCCATGTCCTGGACGGACACCTCTTGAATCCCAGTCTCAGCCTGTCTGTGTCCATCCACCTTTCCACTGAGAATCATCGTGAAGAAGTCTCGTTCCATATGCGTATCCTCCTGGGAGGATGATGGAGTCTGGACTGGAGAACCACTGAAATCTTGAACTGGAGTCTGGCCTGTTCCAACCAATGCTGAAGGGTGGCCTCTAATGGTTTTCCTATTTATTTGGGTTTGTACACAGCGTAGACACATTCCTGCTCTGGACTCAGATCACCTGTCATCAACATCATTAGCTGCTCTGTTGTTGTTTTTCACAAAGTTTTAATTTCAGCTTTAACACTTTTTAAAATTTGCAGCAGTTATTTTAATTTGCTTGTGTTTTGTTGATTTGCAGTGTTATGAGCTCTCAGACTCTCAGACTCCATCATACAAAGCAGATTCTTATCAGCTGCAACTAAACATTCTGATATGAGTTATTCTGCATATTCTAAGAATTTTAAATTTGTATCGTTTAAATAGATTTTGCAGGTTATTTTTTTGTCCCAGACTACAGAAGTGAGAGAGAGTAAACAGAAGAAGAATGTGGAGGACAGTCCATCACATTAGGTAGTTATTCATTTCTAAATTGAGGGAACGTGACACTCAGACAGTGTCACGCAACAGCAGAAAATAAAATGGCAACGACAAGGAGGGAAACACAGCAAACCACATCGTGTTAACTTTGAGTTCACCTCAAACACTTTAGGTCTCGGTTTTCCCGGTTTTCCCACGTAGAACTTGGGGAGGTTTGCGTCTGTGCCAAATCAACATGCAGGCAATGATCCACTGTGACCAACACTGACTGTACTGCAGCATCTGCAACATGTTGGTACAGATCTTATGACTAACAGGTATGTCATTACATAAAGTAAATATGACAACAAGAGGAGTTAATCATAATAACCTAATAAAAGTTAAGACTACTCCTCTTACAGAACAAAACCCCAAAACTATTAAATGTGGATTATTAAATATCAGATCTCTCTCTTCTAAATCTCTGTTAGTAAATGACTTAATAAATGATCATCAATTCGATTTATTTTGTCTCACTGAAACTTGGTTGCAGCAGGAAGAATATGTCAGTTTAAATGAGTCATATTAATTATCATGTTCCTAGATGCACAGGCCGAGGTGGAGGAGTAGCAGCAATCTTTCACTCTAGCTTATCAATAATTCCTAGACCTAAACATAGTTATAACTCATTTGAGAGTCTTACTCTTAGCCTTTCACACGCAAACTGGAAAACTCAAAAACCACTATTATTTGTTATCGTGTACCGTCCTCCAGTCCCTTATTCAGAGTTTTTGATTGAATTTTCTGATTTTCTATCTGATTTAGTGCTTAGTACAGATAAAGTCATTATAGTGGGTGATTTTAACATCCATGTAGATGCTGACAGTAACTGTCTGAACACTGCGTTTAATTCATTATTAGATTCAATTGGTTTTTCCCAAAATGTAAATAAACCCACTCACTGTTTTAGTCACACGTTAGACCTTGTCCTTACGTATGGAATTGAAGCAGATAATTTAACCATATTTCCTCACAACTCTCTTCTGTCTGACCATTTTTTATAACATTTGAATTTACAATAACAGACTATACAGCAGTTAGGGAAAAATTCCACTATAGCAGATGCTTAAGTGAAAAAGCTGTCAACAAATTTAAAGAAATTATTTCTTCATCATTTGCTTCACCATATGTTAATACCATGGAAAGTAGTCTCCTTAATGTTACTCCTGCACAAGTAGATTATCTTGTTGACAATTCTGCAGCCTCACTACGTACAATACTCGATAGTGTTGCCCCTCTAAAAAAGAAGGCAGTAAACCAGAAGAGGTGATCTCCATTGTATAGTTCACGAACATGCAACTTAAAATAGGAAACACGAAAGTTGGAAAGTTGGAAGTGGCGTTCCAGAAAGTTAGAAGAATCTTTATTTAGCCTGGAAAAATGTACAAAAAAGCTCTCCGTGATGCCAGAACAGCATATTATTCATCATTAATAGAAGAAAACTAGAACAACCCCCGGTTTCTGTTCAGCACTGTAGCCAGGCTGACTAAGAGCCATAGTTCAGTTGAGCCTAGTTTTCCCTTAACTCTGAGCAGCAATGACTTCATGACTTTCTTTATGAATAAAATTGTAGCTATTAGAGAAAGAATTCACCAGATCCTCCCTACAAAAATTACAGATAGATCTTCATGTACAGCAGTGCTAGAGTCATCGATAAGGCCCCAAACCCTGTTAGACTGCTTTTTACCCATAGATCTCTCTGAGCTAACTTCAATTATTACCTCATCTAAACCAACAACCTGTCTGCTAGACCATATTCCAACTAAGCTGCTCAAGGAAGCTTTACCCTTAATAGATACGTACATATTAGATATCATCAATCTATCTTTAGAAACAGGCCTATAAGGTAGCTGTAATTAAACCATTACTTAAAAAACCCTGTCTTGACCCAGGTGTTTTAGCCAATTACAGACCAATATCTAATCTCCCCTTTATTTCTAAAATAATTGAAAAAGTAGTCGCAAAACAATTATGTGATCACCTTCATAGGAATAATTTGTATGAAGACTTTCAGTCAGGATTTAGAGTTCATCATAGTACAGAAACAGCACTGGTAAAAGTCACCAACGATCTTCTCATGGCCTCAGATACTGGACTCATCTCTATACTTGTTCTGTTAGATCTTAGTGCTGCATTTGATACCATTGATCATAACATTTTATTACAGAGACTGGAACATGAAATTAGGATTAAAGGAACTGAACTAGGTTGGTTTAAATCTTATCTATCTGATAGATTTCAATTTGTTCATTTTAATGATGAATCCTCCATGCACACAAAGGTTAGCTATGGAGTTCCACAAGGCTCTGTGTTAGGACCAATACTTTTTACTTTACATATGTCTCCTTTAGGCAACATTATTAGAAAACACTCCATAAATTTCCACTGTTATGCTGATGATACCCAGCTATATTTATCTATGGAACCAGATGAAAATAATCATTTAATAAAGCTTCAAGCCTACAAGACATAAAGGCCTGGATGTCCCACAATTTTTTACTTTTAAACTCAGACAAAACTGAAGTCATAGTATTTGGGCCCAAAAATCTCAGAGATATGATGTCCAACCATATTGTTACACTAGATGGCATAAGTCTGGCCTCCAGTACTACTGCAAGGAACCTTGGAGTTATTTTTGATCAGGATCTGTCCTTCACTCACATATAAAACAAATCTCTAGAACAACCTTCTTCCACCTACGGAACATTGCCAAAATTAGGAGCATCCTGTCTCAAAGTGATGCCGAAAAACTGGTCCATGCATTTGTTACTTCTAGGTTGGACTACTGTAATTCCCTACTTTCAGGATGCCCCAGTAACTCCCTAAAGAGCCTGCAATTAATCCAAAATGCTGCAGCAAGAGTGCTGACTGGAACTAGCAAGAGAGATCATATTTCACCTTCACTAGCTTCTCTCCATTGGCTTCCCATTAAATGTAGAATAGAATTTAAAACCCTGCTTCTTACATATAAAGCTCTGAATGGTCAGGCTCCATCATATATAGAAGACCTCATAGCTCCATATCATCCCAGTAGACCACTTCGCTCTCAGAATGCCGGCCTACTTGTGGTTCCTAGAATTTCCAAAGGTAGAATGGGAGGTAGAGCTTTTAGCTATCAAGCTCCTCTGCTGTGGAACCAGCTCCCAGTTCAGATTCGGGAAGCAGACACCCTCTCTACTTTTAAGTCTAGGCTTAAAACCTTCCTTTTTAATAAAGCATATAGTTAGTTATAGTTATGCTGCTACAGGTTTAGACTGCTGGGGGACCCACCCCCCAATGCACTGAGCTCCTTTCCTTCTCTTGACCATCTCTCCTCTCCTCTCATCCCACAATTGTCACCACTATATGTCATTAACTCTGTGTGTTCTCTCCCGTAGTTGTCTTTGTCCTCCTCTGTCCCCCTCTCTCTGTCCCTTTCTGCAGGTGTCCCCCGGCTTTGAAGCTGTGTGTCTTCCAGTGTGCAGCTACTGGTCCTACCAATCTGCCCGATGTTTTGTTGTTGCTTTTTGTTGCTCTGTTCTTTTCTCTCTCCCCTTTCCACTCACCCCAACCGGTCGAGGCAGATGGTCGTCCACCCTGAGCCTGGTTCTGCTGGAGGTTTCTTCCGTTAAAGGGAATTTTTCCTCTCCACTGTTGCCTATGGCTTGGTCCGGGGGGAATTGTTGGGTTCTCTTTATATATCTTATAATCTTGACTTTATTCTGTAAAGTGCCCTGAGATGACTTTGTTGTGAATTGGCGCTATATAAATAAAGTTGAATTGAATTGATATTTCCATGGTTTGCACTGTGAATAACAGCATGTTGGTTGGTTCAATGTGGAGAGAGGGCAGCACATCACCTGTATGTGTGTGTTATGTACCTGAAAGCACCATCACTGGGCCAATCAGAAGCTCCACACTGAGCCACAGCAGGTTGGTCAGACAGAGACATACAAAATGTACATGAAGACAAGTGAAACTAAAACATTTACTGGGTGATGGTGGAGGCTGGTAGAGGTTCAATGGAAGTTTTCTGATGTGAACTAATGACAGACTGTTGGTTACAGTTACAGAACCAACCTGTTTAGGAGACGTGTGGTTGTTTGGCTGCTTTTAATTCCAGATCCCATCAAATTAAACCTGCATCAACTTGTTCAGATTCCAAGACATTCAGCTGAACAACTTTTATAATAAACATGAACGCTGCTCCACATCCCCATTAATAATAAAGACCTCATTGAACATGTTGAGAGCAAATACGTTATTATTTAAAATCCACTATTAATTTAAAAATAAAATTGATAAATATCAAGGAAGTAGTTGGTAAGTTCAGAGGAAGATGTCCAAATACCAAAAAAGGATGTAAGTTGAATGAAACATCAATCATTTTCTTTACCATCTGAAAAACGTGTATTTATAAATTTATTTAACATCAAATTGATCATCTATGATCCAGAGACCATCTTCTTTTTAATGTTGTGGCTGTAAATGTTATCAATAATAATCTACACGAGGACGAGTTTGTGTGGTTGACCTTATCTTCATTTAGTGATCAGTAAATCTTAGTAAGACACACACATACATATTAAAACTAGTTTAAACCAGCCACTGACTTTAATACTGTTTGACAAAGAGAATAATGTGTGTAACCTGTGTGTAAACGGTGGGATTCTGCATTGTGAAAAAAAAAGACACCCACACGAAAATCGTACAAGGAGCATTTATTACATTGTTGACCATAAAGCACAAACCAACATACATGTAAAAATAGTGAAAAAAACACAAAAAAGAAAACAGTGTGTCCCCTCCAGCTCCAACACAAATCACCATAAAGCAACACTCACCTGTTAAGAACAATTTATTTATGTGCCATCACAGTCATACTAACAGGTAGATACAAGCATCCAAAGCAAAGGATGGGAGAGGATGGATCATGATGTTAACTACAAAAAGAAAAAGGAGTGAAGCCATAGTGGAGATGAGCACACGTACACAAGCCTCGTGTCCACAATACAATTAGGAATGTTGACAAAACACATATCACATTCGTCCTCGTCTTATTTTTATCTCCTCCTGATGATTGTGTTCATGCTGCCTCTAGAAAAATGTGTGTACCCATGGTCTTCCCATGGACATGCTGATGCTTAGGGCGTTTGTGCCAGCGCTTGCTGCATGGAGCTTTCAGTGTAGTACGACTGATGTACACTTCAGTTTTTGACACTTACAGCAATGACGTAGAACATAAAGGGACAAAGTCTCATAGGGAGGTGGACGTGGTGGCGGATGGTACAACAAGACACAGGACTTTTCCACAGGAGACCAGGGTTCAACACGAGTGTGAGATGTTGTGCACTTTAATGATGACTGTAGCAGAACATGGTGCACGTGTTACTATAGGAAGGAAGAACGTGTGTGTGATTGTCACTGTTTGTAGCATTTTGTATTTATGTAATGTATCTTTTAACTTTAGAGGCGGCAGTGAGCCAATAGCCAACGGCTTTTTCATAGGAAGGTTTGTATGAATACGTTTTACTTTGTCTATGCATCACAAAACAACTGCCAACACCAAAAACAACGAGCAGATAAATAACTGTCGCACTGACTGACAGTCTAACAGCTCCATGCCTGGTTCCTCCATCACTGTCTGTTCCATTCTTGTTTCGTCCACTATTGGCTCCTACACTCTTGTTTCCTCCATCACTGATGTGTCCAGCTTCACCACCTGTAAGAAGAGAATGAGATGTGAGGTGTCAGGTAGGTGATGAATCCATTTCCTCTTCAAACTCCTGTCAGACATTATCTACTGCACTTTGATCCCATCACTCATAGCAGCTGTTTGCTACAAAGTCTCATCAGCAACATCTTTAGAAAACACAAACATCTGATCTGTGATGGTTCACTCTCACATCAACAACCAGGAAGCAGCTTCACCTCTGATCCACACACACACACACACACACACACAAACACACACACACACACACACACACACACTCACCTGGGTTGACAACTGTCAGGTTGATCATACTCATTCTGTGGTTGCTTTGATTCAGGCCAACATGACACTCATATGTTCCAGTGTCATTAATTGTCACATTCTTCAGAATCACAGACAGGTTTCCATCTTTCATCCCACCGTCCTTCAGCTCCACCCTGTTCCTAAAAGATGGATGCTGGTGGTCTGGATCAGACTGGCCATTCTTACACCAAAACACATGTTCTGCATCCAGATCAGGTCTGATCCACTCAACAACTAAGACTGTGGTGTTTCTGGGAACTTCACATGGGAGAATGACAATCTGTCCAGGTTCAGCTCTGATGTTTATCTGGGCTGAAGTAAAAAAAAAAAAAAAACATACACAGAGCAGAAAGTTTAAATGGTTAAAGTCACGACAAATATTTAACAGTCTGTAGATTATTTCCTAATAAAATAACTAATATTATAGTCTTCACATCTGAATAGCAGTATTGACATATTGACATTAAGATATTGTTCATCATTACATGGTGATGTGCTGATGAACTCTTCTTCTTTTAGTTGGAAACTCTCGGCCTGACACGTTGAAATAATTTGACCGAGTGCTCTTCATTATTTACCACATTATTGCAGTCGCGTTTGTTCCTGTCTGGATCTTGTATGAACAATGAATTCATTTTACCAGTGATCTGATCAGGTCAGTGATCAGGTTTCAAAGTAGATCGAAGCCCTGTGTTTCATTTAAGTTGAGGGAGTTTAGAGTAAAAGACGGTAGCACAGTTTAACTTATGTGATGGCACTATTCCAACATAGTGTATTGATTTGTATGAGCGGGTGGGTACAAACAGCCTCTGTGGGCGTTGGAGGACGTCCTTATATTGCTGTAGCCTTCATAAACCTGCAGTATATGAGGGGTGATGTTGTACATATCATTTCATGCATTGCCAAACTAATCATTAAAAATTGAAAAAATGTTGTTATGGCTAAAAGTAGCTGATTTTCCACTTATGCCCTTTCTGCTTCAGCCTACTTATGTATGTGTTTGATTCTAGTCTACGGTCACAGTCCCCCAGTGAAAGTCTGGTTATTAAATCATTACCGTTTCTACTGTTTCAATTGTATAAGTTCTAAACAAAACAAGAGGGAAACTCAGCTCTTGAGAACTTTTTTAAATGATGGTGGAAAGAAAACACTATTAATAGGCTCCAATGTAAATCATTTCCATTTTGTCCTTGAAAACTGAATTTAACTGAACTTCGGTTCAGTAGTCAGGATGACTCCCAACTTAAACAAACTCAGTTAAGTTAACTGAACGTTGACTTAGTTAGTCAAAGTTAAGACACTTGGTCAGTCCAATTATATAATGTGTTTTTCTTTTTGCTTTTTGTAAAGACTCTGTTTTCCGTGTTGACATAAAGTTTCAGCTACGGAAGACATTTTGTACCAAAGTCAGCACAAACACATCTACTAAGGCTGTTCTCTGTGAACCTTTCTTAAAGTGTCTGCTAGTAGAGGAACCTGAATTCAACTCTAGTCTTTATCATGGTCACCATCATTTCTTCATTATTCAAAAAAAAAAAAAATATGTCGTAAATACGTTTAAAAAGTTAATTTAGCGAGTCGAGTGAAGTCTCTGCAGTTCATCCATACAGCTCAGAGCAACTCATGTTTATGAGTTGTAAAGTGGTCTGAACATTAAAACTAGATATTTTAAGTTTAATGAACTTGTTTAATGTATAAACATACATATTCATATTACGTTAACTGGAAAAGCTTATTTAATTCCCCTTTAATCCTGTGTGTTTTACAGTGTACAAACAGTAAAGAGTCTTGATCATTTCTTTTCAAAGTCAGCATATATTTTAAAATATATAAAGAACCTGCACTGCTAAGCCCCAACCTCGCCTGTACAAAAACCCTGTGCAGAAGACGTATTGGTTTGGTAAATTATGCTTAAATATTTCAGATGAATTACCTGTAAATGCTTATTTCTACAGGTATACTCACCATCAGAGGCAGAAACCAGGAGACAAAGTAAGAGAAAAGTCCACCAGTCTGTTGCAGCCAGTTTCACTTTCATCTCCTCATGCGAATCCATGGACTTAAGAAATTACAGATTGGATTGTTCTAAATTTGCAAAGGCTCTGGTATTTACCAAGCACAAAGGGGGAACAGTACACACATCCCACTTTGGGAACCTAGTTCTCCTGACGACCATCAAGATGGAGACCATCGAGAGGCTGACTGGGGTGTTCACTCTCTCCTTCCACCTTGCATGGCTCTGCCCTCCCACTACAGACTGACAGCAGCGAGCTGTTGAAAGTGTCAGCACAGTTGTACATCCGACAGCAGTAACTCATGCTGCTGCAGCTTTACACTGCTCAGACTGCTTTTCGTCACACATCAACGTCTCATTTCCTTTTACTGAGGAGAAATGTAATCTATAGATCAAATAAAACAGTTCATGGTCATTTGTAATCTGTAATAATCTACCAGAATAATTCATAGTCTACAGAACAATGAATAGAGATGTAGAAGATGCGCCTGATTCAGTTTGGGTTCGTGGCTGACATGATCACTGCTGATCCAGCACGATCCCTGAACTGTGTAGATAACACTGATCCAAAATAAGGTAAAGTGTCATAGATGTATTAAGGAGCGAATATGTTGACATGAACACTCAGCACAAATAGATGGATTTGATCTGATTAACACAGTTAATCATGAACCCACCGTGCAGCGTTTATGCTATTGTCAAGTAAACAACGCCATCTGGTGGTCGTGGAAAACCCCCACACTATTAATCAGGGTTAATTCCCGATTGTGACTGTGGTAAAGATGGACCTGTTTGACAGGGGCTGTAACATGTACGTACACGGCAAAGGTTGTTTTGCTGTAACAATGTTTAGTTGTGTTGTCCCTGTAAAAATACATAAATAAATGCATTAGTTTAATACGAGAAATACATTTGGAAGTTAAGTCAACTTAATTTTGTAATTAGTCAACTAAATTTGATCATGTTTGAATCATGTTTTGTGCATCTACTGTGGTTTTTAGTGTCTACTTTTAGTTTCCACATACTTAAAAAGTATTTTTACACATATGATAATATGGGTCATATCCAGTTTAATATGAAATACGAGTGTATAAAAGAAAACAAAGACATGATATTTGTACATTTAATCGCTTGCATTCCGACCTTTTCATACAGCAAAGCTGACCAGACTGCAAAGGTCGTGTGAGAGCAGACTGTTGACAGCCTTCGTGTACTTAGTGTCAGAAAGCAGCCGGTCTTTCCCGATACTAAAGTTATGTGATGGTTATTTTACATCCTTGACCCTCGTTATGAGAAGTATCTACAATTACTGTTGTATTTCCTTCAATAATCACATTGTTCAGACTGTGAGTGATCCCAGACACAACAGTGATTCTTTCTGCAGTCCTCAATGTCCAATGCAGTCTGTTCTTGTCCTGTTAGATAGAGGCGCACTCCTACTGAAATGTTCTGCTCCAGGTTGCTTTGATTGCACCGCAATGACAGAAGATCAACCTCCTATCTCATCGTCATCCCGAATGAGGCTGATAACGGTTGTGTTGTCTGCAAACTTTAGGTGTTTGACAGTCTAGTCGTTTGACGTGCAGTGGTTTGTGTTGAGGGAGAAGAGCAGGAAAAAGAGGACACATCCCTGAGGAGCATCAGTACTGGTTTGTCATGTGCAGGATGTAACTTTTCCCACCCTCACCTGCGGCTTCCTGTTGGTGAGGAAGCAGCACAACGTGCAAAGAAGGAGCAGCTCATCCATTTTGATTGGCAGGGAGCGAAGATTAGTCAGATGAACTGATTAGAGCACCGTGTATAGTCCCCACTGCTGCAGCTTTACAAGCCCACCACCACACTTCCCTTTGCCTACGTCTCCTTCAAGATCTAGAAACAGAAGCTGTTGCGCCAACAAAGATTTAAAAATGATTATCTGGATGTTTAAAGACCGGTGGTTAGAATCTCAGCTAACCACCACTTCTATTATGATTCTTCTCATTGTTGCTATTCTCCAGAGTTTCATCATGTTTTGCAGTGGGTATATGTGCAGTGTCCATATCCCCAATTGTAGTATCTTCAGAAAGGGTTTGCACAGAGCATGAGCTTCCAGCCTGCACAGAGGCCAGTAGGCTCCACACACATGACAATGGTTTGTTGATCTCCACTCAGCTGCACTCAGTGATTTGCCTTGTTTACTGATTAAATGATCTCAGACAGTTACACTCACTCCTGCTTACACCTCCACTGATTTGCCTGCCTGGTCTGTTTGCTGCTCCCTGCATGTTCAATACTTTGAACTAAGGCGTCCGTATGAATTACTGGCAGCCGTTGAGAGAGAACAGACTCACTCAACAGAGAATTAATGTTTTATAAAGGTGTTTGAGATTTTCTACCACACCAACATCAGCAGGTGGAGTTGGTTTGTCTCTGTGTGATCAGTTGTAACCAGCAGCTGCATGTTCAGTAAAACACAAAACACACAGTGTGTGTTGGAAATAAACTTCTTTCTTTCATCGTTTCATCTGCAACATGAAAACAGTTCAAATTAAATTCAGTCCAAAATGAATCTGTAAAGGGAGATTAAACCTTTGGCATTAACGCACACCTGTGAGGTGTGGCAGGTGTGTGTGAACGAGGACGGCATTTGTCGGCAGGTTATTTAGATCATTTTAGGATTAGAAACCACATCTCAGTAAATGTTCTGGCCGTAAATAACAACGCAATAAATCTAGTTTGTGTCACAGTGTTTGCAGATGGCACAACATTTAGAAATGTTGATAATAATTAAGAAACAATAATTAAATTTAGAGCGTCCTGACGTGTTTGTGGGTGTGTTTGTTGTTGATGGCTGTGAATCTGGCTACAGTACTGTGTGTTCATATTACAGCTGAACTGGTCTGCTACGATGTTTATTTGGGGTCTTTGCAATCAGTTCAACAGGGGCTTGTACCACGGAGCAAGTTCAAACTATCCTGGCTATGTCAGGGGGCGTGTGTTTTTGAGAAAGTATTAAAGATTAAAGTACAGTACTTTATTCAATATGAAATTAAACAGTGATACCTGCATGGATTTGATATTAAAGCACAAACAAAAAGTGAAGTTCAGCTGTAAAAAGGTTTTTAATATGTCATAAAATACTGTATGTTACTATAAAGGTTTTGATGAAAGTGTCAGTGTCAGTTTTTTGTTTGAATTTAAATTGAAATTTAAAGCAAAGGGAGAACATGCAAAGCCCACACAGAAAGGCCACAGACGGATGATGGATTTGAACCGGGGACTTTTTCGCTGTGAGGGGACACTGCTAACCACTCTATCATGCTGCCGACTAGAGGGCGACTCTGTCAATATACTGTACAAACATCCAGCAGGAGGCAGCAGAGCTTCAGTTTGTCCAACAGCAGACAATTAGTTTCACTCATAACAAAGAACATGTGTGTGTTACCTACCAAGTCCAAAAACGTTCAGACATCATGTAAACACACATAAAAACAGAATGCAACAACTTGCAAATCTCATGAACCCACATTGTGACATTTGTCCCATGAGAAAGCGGTTTCTCATACTGTATATAGAGCACAAACCTAAGAAGACAGATTTGTGTTGCTACAGCAACAGCAACAGCGACTGGAGGCCATCAGCTACAGCAGCACTCACAGTCATGGTGTCAACATAAACCCCGGCCACTGGCTGAACCCTAGCTACATGACAGAATAACCCACAGATCACAACACAACTCCCACGATCCACAGGGCCCCACAAGTCTCAGTCTCAGCGTCCACTCTTGGGTCGCTACGATATAGAACGAACACAAGATATCAGATGTTGAAACTGAGACATTTTAACATTTCATTGAAAATATTAGCTCATTTTGAATTTGATGGCAGCGACACAAAAAGTTGCAGCAGTTTTCCATTTTGCCTCAAACCATTTTAAATGAGCTTTGACCCAGAGAACACAGAAAATTTTTCAGAAATTGTTCCAAAATTGTTTGTCACAGATGGTGAACCTCTGCCCACCTTTACATTTTTGAGGCTCTGTCTCTCTGAAATGCTCCTTCATTTGGTTTTGATTTGATTTGAATTCCAGCCTTTTGTTGCTCCACTTCCAAATGTTTAAAATTCAAAATCAGCTAATATTTTCTATGAAATGGTAAATATTTCAACATCTGATAAGTTGTTCTATTGTGAATAAAATGTGGGTTGATGAGATTTGAAAATCATCACGTTCTGTTTTTATTTACATTTTTTTACACATTGTCCCAACTTTTTTGAAATTGGCGTTGTAGAAACACCTACACACACAACTACGCCAATCAGAAGCTCTGCACTGAGCCACGGCAGGTTGATCAGACGGAGAAAGAAACTGACTGAGGACTTATAAACCTTTGTCCTTATAAGGTGTTTGTCTGATGGTAGAGATCATTACTTACTGTCTGGGGAGGAGAAGTTAGTGAAATGAAACAACCAAGATATAAATCAGATAAAAGGTGTGAAAGGATGTTTGAGGATCACAGATAAAAATCTGCCACTACCACATAGTGGCCAAGGAAGATTCCTGAATCCTCACATGTTCACTTTGGTTTCAGAGTCACTGAGCTGGTCTAACCTGCTGGTTAGGTGCAGTGAGTTTGGCCTGTCTACAGAGATCTGCATTTATATACAGCAGTAAAAACCTCTGGACTAATGGTCTGTTTTCAGACATGAAGCTTGGTTTGAATTGGTTTTTCCTGTTTTTGACATTTCAAAGTGAGGGCACAGAGTTAATGCAGGTTTTTTGCCAGGTTTCATAGACTAGAGAGTTTCTTATAATATTCATAAAAAACTCAACTATTAAAGCCAAAAAAAAAACTCCCAGAGGTCGGAGGAGGCAGCATAAGAAGGATGCCGGACACAAAGTTCATTTACAGCCCACAAGCTTTATTTATAAGCTACAAGCGTCTCATTATAAATAAAGCAACAAAGGTGAAAAAAAGTGCACTGGAGACCCCGGCCACAAAGAATAAAAAAGAGAGGACGCAGGGCCGACCACACAATGGGCCGTCGCTCCCGGCGTCTCCACATAAACTACCTAACACCAGAACAATAAACCCAAACAAACAAAAGACACGAATAACTGAACTACCAGTAATCTCCAGCCCAAAGTCACATAATAAAACCTCCCACCTAAATGTGCTCGGAGCAAAAAGAATTACCAGCTTGGGAAAAAAGAAAGAGAAGAAGAAAACTCATCACCAAAAGTGCAGCTGCCTGTGTGTGTGTGTGTGTGTGTGTGTGCATGGGTTGTCTCTGCATTTCCTGCACATACCTACCTCTCTTCACCCCCCACCCTCCCTCCACCTGAGCACCAATTGTGCAGATCGAGGTAGGAGAGACGCCTACACTTTATATATACAAAAAAAACTACATGTTTTTTGTCTTTCGACTTATTGTGTAACTTCAGGGTGATAAACGCACCTTGAGAGCTGATGAAAAATCTACTCTAGCAGTCTAATCCAGTCTAGTAGGACTGACCTACTGTTCTGAAGATGAAATATCAAATATCAATATCATCAGAACATCACGCTACTTTGCTCACAGCCCCTGATGCTGCCTTGGTCATTTAGACAGGACCAGTATCAGAGGAGGTGTGAGACACCTCAGGAGGCAGAGGAGGGTCAAATATGATCCCACATGAGCTGCCTATAGGTGTGATAAACACCTGATAAACCTTGAGAGTAGTAAAAATCTACTACCTTTAACAATGTTTGACAAACATGAAAAACATATTTGGCAATAACATGTGTATATATATCTACAGTATGTGTGTATATCTGCTCACCTACATCATTTGTAACAAACAGACAGTGATCACATAATGTATCAACCTTAATGCATTTGTGATTGGAGGGTTACTTTCTGTATCCAGTCCCACAATCACTGTCCTGCATCGGAAAACTATTCCAACATAGGATCATAGATCCGCATGTTGATTTGGCACATTTTTATGCCGGATGCCCTTCCTGACACACCCCTCTTCAATTTTGGGGATTTGGAAGTTTGGGGTTCAGTGTCTTGCAAAGAGACACTTTAACTTGTGGTCAGGGAGAGCCGGGCACGCACCTTAGACCAAATGGTTAGTGGGTTGCCACTGCACCGACTGACCTACTATTCTGAAGATCAAATATCAAATATCAATATCATCAGAACGTCACGCTACTTTGCTCACAGTCCCTGATGCTGCCTTGGTCATTTAGACAGGACCAGTATCAGAGGAGGTGTGAGACACCTCAGGAGGCAGAGGAGGGTCAAATATGATCCCACATGAGCTGCCTATAGGTGTGATAAACACCTGATAAACCTTGAGAGTAGTAAAAATCTACTACCTTTAACAATGTTTGACAAACATGAAAAACATATTTGGCAATAACATGTGTCTATATATCTACAGTATGTGTGTATATCTGCTCACCTACATCATTTGTAACAAACAGACAGTGATCACATAATGTATCAACCTTAATGCATTTGTGATTGGGGGGTTACTTTCTGTATCCAGTCCCACAATCACTGTCCTGCAACTGTAAACTGTCCCAACAAGGTCACTAATTCAACTAAGCTGAATTAGTCTTTGAAGAAACAGCAGCAGGACAGGAATGTAGGAGGGATCCAAGACATGTTAAACATGTAAAACTGCTATTTCAATAGGGGGTTGGTAAAAAAGTTTTTTCAAACGTTCTTTATAGATCCGAAAACCACCAACACCAATAAGAACAACAAGAAGCACTGACAGACTGATGAATGATGCAATATGTCCAATGTTGTCTTCTTCCTCAGTGTGTCCAGCTCCATACCCTGTGAGAAGAGAATGAGATGTGAGGTGTGAGGTGTCAGGTAGGTGATGAATCCATTTCCTCTTCAAACCCCTGTCAGACATTATCTACTGCACTTTGATCCCATCACTCATAGCAGCTGTTTGCTACAAAGTCTCATCAGCAACATCTTTAGAAAACACCAACATCTGATCTGTGATGGTTCACTCTCACATCAACAACCAGGAAGCAGCTTCACCTCTGATCTACACACACACACACACTTACCGACTATCAGCTTGATGGTGGTGATGGGCTCAGTGTTCAGTCTGGATCTCTTCCTTCGTTTTGTTCTTCTCTGGATGACGAAACACTCATATGTTCCAGTGTCACTGATCACCACATTCTCAACAATCAAAGACACGTCTCCGTCCTTCATCTGTTTGTCCTTCAGCTTCACTCTGTTCAGAAAAGACGGATGTTGGTTTTCTGGATCAGACTGCTTGTCCCGGTAAAGAAGGACATAGTCTGGCTTTAGATCAGATCTGCTCCACTGTACAGCTATGATGGGGACGTTACTGAGAGCTTTACATGGCAGAGAGACAGTCTGTCCAGGTTCAGCTCCGATGTTCACCTGGACTGAAGTAGAGGGAAAAAAACAGAGCAGAGAGGTTACAGCATTAAAGTCGTGGGAAATATTTAACAGTGTGTAGATAGTTTTTAATAAAAGGAACAAAATATCAAGGTTTGATCATCTGAGTTACAGTGATAAAAGTGTGAAAGTGTTGATGTCAGGAATAAAATAATCTTTGTGCAGTTACAGTTTTAATCATCACAATGCAGTTGTGTAGCGATAAACTCTCTTTTCGTTAGAAACTGTTTAAAAATTACAGTGACCCCTGGACAAACTGAAACAACCAAAACAATTTGCTCCACAGTATTTAGCACATTATGACACAATGATCCAATTAGTGATCAGGCTGTTGACAGGTTTTTAGACAGGGTACTGTTACCATCATCTTCTCCTCAGCAGATCCTGCCGTGGTCTTACTACTTTTTAACATCATATTTATTTATTTATCTTTTGACTCTGAACTGATGACAGTCGGAGACTTTATGAATCCAGGTTGCCTGTCACTCCATCACATTCATATGAGTGGGATCTTTTCAGAGAACCTTGATGTATTTCTCTGAATTTGCACTCAAAGATGAACTGATTCAAATATGAATCTGGACAAACATCCATGTGAACTGCAACTTGACTGCACCTGCTCATACTAGCAGGCTCAGTAGGTCATTAGCTTGTGATATTATGTGCCAGTAAAATGTGATGCTTAGGGACAGATTGTGGGACGGTTTACAATACTGAAACAACACTGAGTAAAGCAACAACATTTCCCTGGCAACACTTTGTAAACTAGGAGTTGGAGCAGCTAATGTAACTCTGGCAGCCTGTGGGGTTCGGCCATTAGATTTTGCCCGTTTCCCACATGTCCTGCTCATAATAACGACGCCAGTAGGTAGTAGGTGACCTGCCAGTGGGCTGATAATGACTGATACCTCACCATTTAGTGACATGGGACTGTATGATGTCTCCATCACCACGACATTTAAATGATTTATATATAAGAAGGCTCATCCATTAACTACATTTCTTTCCTGAGAAGTATGAAATACATTATAGAAGATGTACTTTAATGTGGCCTATGTGTGTATGTATACAGAGGGTTGCTCTGAAAGTTGGCAATGTTTAGGTGCCATTTTTTCATCACCCCTCTTTCAGTGATGGTGAAAGAAAACCACTTCCTGATCCAGGCCCAGGACTTCATTTTGTTTTGTTGTTCTGTCCCCTGATCTGTCCTCACACACCTGCCTGCTTTCTGCCAGTTCCCTCTCCCTCTTTTTCTTTCATCCTCTCCAGATTCACTTCCATTTAAACCCAACTCTCCCCAAAGTTTTAGGGAAGTTCTCATTCGGATCATCAGCGTTTCCTCCAGTTCGGCCTCCTAACTTCTCTGTCCTGACACATAGACCTTGTTTCCTGTAAATTTTGGTCCGAGGTTTAGTTATTTTTTATCCGTGTCTGTCGATCTCTGTAGAATGTACTTTGTCATATCATTTAGTTTTTCTGATCAGTGTTCACTCTTCAGCTCATAGTTTGGAATGTGAGCATCATTTTTGATTCTTATTTCCTTGTCTAGATCATTTGTTTTGCATACTGACACTGTCTTGTATGTTTCCCCATTCCAGCAGTTTCTTTAGCTGTTGGTTCCCTGATTTGCTTAGTCTATTCCCTCTTATAGTGTGTTTTTCTGTCCTTACAGAGCGATTTTCTGTTGTTTTCCACTGTGTTCACTTCAATAAATCCTTTTTACCAATATACCTCCACATCTGTCTCCTCACTTGTGTCCTCCATGAACAAAAATATTAATACAAACAGCAAAGATTCCTGATGATTTTGTTTCAAAGTCAACATAGAGAAATCGGTTATTAAACTACACTGTTTTAAGTAAAACTGCACTCAGGTCCATATCATCCGTACAAAATCAGTGCAGAATAATTCAATATGAAAACAGAGGGATTGGTTTGATAAACTGTGGTTTAATATTTTAGCTGTAATGGTTCATGTTACAAGTGTACTCACCATCAGTGGCAGACACTGGGTGATAAAAGAAAAGCAAAGTACACCCGACTGTCACAGATGTTACAGGAGCCAGTTTCACTCCCATCTGCTCGTGTGAATCCAAGTTAAGAAAATAAAGTCTGGATTGTTATGAATTTCCAAAGGCAATGATATTAACCAAGCCGACAGAGAAACAGTGCACACACAGGAAGAAAACCAGCTGCTGGCCAAACTGGTCCAACAGAGGTAAAAGAGAAAGAGACAGATGTCCCCACCTCTTTCTCCACCTCCAGGATCAGACCATTTCCTACACCCTGAGACAGAAGAAGTGGCTGTTACGTCAGTATATTTGTAGTTCTGGAATCAGATTGCATCACCGCACTGAACACCAGTCATGACACCAGGGCTAAAGCAGCTTTAGTAAATGTTTTAATTCTGAGTTGGGGGAAATTTAATACTTCCTGTCACGACTTCCTGACTCACACTGCAGTAAATGCTTCCATTAAAATATGTGGAAGATCACTGGAGCAAAGTAGTGGTCCTGGTACTTGTTGGGCATGTCTGTGCTTTGAGCTACACAGAGAACAGCCGGCAGCCGGCAGCATCTTATTGTCATAATCATTATGTTTTGCTATAAAATACAACATAACTGACAGTGTTGTGTGTGTGAGCACATGCATGGTTCCTTATTATTTATCTTAAATAGGATAATAAGCGACTAACTAGCAGCTGTGGCTATATGACCATGGCAAATAGTGGCTACAGCTACAGATGTGTCCACTGGCATTGTGGCCACAGAGAGTCACAGATGTCACATTAGTGCTTTAAGATCATTATAAAAGAATTGAGATTTATTTATTAGTGCGGTCAATTGATTTTTTTGCATTAGCTCTTAGCTTATATACACAAGAAATATTTCTTGGATTCAGGATAAGATAAAAAATCAGCTCAAATTCACATTACACAGCATATTTAAGGCTGCGAATCTGTGGATAACTGTCAGGTTATCATCACTGTAGTTAAAAAAATATCTGAACTAGATAATACTTCTACAAAATAAAGTAAAAAGCTACAGGTTTAAATGAACACTCACCACAAACAGATAGAGAACTAACCATTAATCACTAACCCACTATGCAGAGTCTCAAATAAACATCTCCCTCTAGTGGCCGTGGAAAAACCAATATCTGCCAAATGACAACCCAGACTAATTACTGTCCTCGTCTGAATGTTTTAATTCACTTCAATTCAGTTCAATTCAATTGAATTCAATTTATTTATATAGCGCCAATTCACAACAAAGTCAACTCAGAGCACTTTACAGAATAAAGTCCAGATTATAAAGATGTATAGAGAGAACCCAACAATTCCCCCTTGAACAAGCCATAGGCAACAGTGGAGAGGAAAAACTCCCTTTAACGGAAGAAACCTCCAGCAGAACCAGGCTCAGGGTGGACGACCATCTGCCTCCACCGGTTGGGGTGAGTGGAAAGTGAAGAGAGAAAAGAAAAAGAGCAACAAAAGCAACAACAAAACATCAGGCAGATTAGTAGGACCAGTAGCTGCACACTGGAAGACACACAGCTTCAAAGCCGGGGGACACCTGCAGAAAGGGACAGAGAGAGGGAGACAGAGAGGGACAAAGACAATTACGGGAGAAAACACACAGAGTTAATATCATACAGTGGTGAAAATTGTGGTGTGAGAGGAGACAAAAGGAGGAAAGGAGCTCAGTGCATTGGGGGGTGGGTCCCCCAGCAGTCTAAGCCTATAGCAGCATAACTATAACTAACTATATGCTTTATAAAAGAGGAGGCCATCAACTTTAGAAAATGTCAGGGGAAGTCATGTGACTTTTAAACAATAGAAATCATACATACATCTTGGTGAGATATTTGAAGACTCAGATTACATCAGATTAATGATCAGGTTTTAAGTATATTATGTCTGTACAAAAACACATTGTTCACACTCTTCTTTCTCTAAATATAGCACATGGTCTGAATATTCCGACGTGACTGGCAGAACTAATCAGAACCTGATGACTGCGTTACTGAAATAGTTTTCATCTTAAAAGGCATTTCAAATTAATACTTGAAGAATTTTTAATTATTTGAATTTCTTTCTAGGTTTGAACATTCTAAACAATTTACATAAAAGGCAGTAAAGTTTGTTTGTGCACACATACATTTCTTGATTTGCTTGCTTCTCTGATCTTAAATGAAACACTTTAAACAATAAAACAGTTGTATTCTACTGACCAGGCAATGACACAATCACCCCTTCACAAATAGGAAGAGGGCGGGTTTTACTGGGTGTCACTAACACAAAATTCAAAAAAGTCAAATCACCGAAAGAGACAATGGAGGAAACATCTCTTCACTGTCTGATATTTAAGTAGAGAATGTGTGTGCTTGTCTGCTTTAACCTCTGTAGTTTCACACTTGGCTCTAACCAATTCAGGCTGAATTTAAATTTACAAAACCATGAGGAAGTGATTCAGCTATTTTAAAAAATGACGTTAGTCCTCTCAGTAAAGAAATTAGGCAGCAATACACAGGCAATAAGAAATGTATTAGTTTTAAATCAATTTAAATGTTACATGGTAGTGAGAACATCAGCAATGAGAAGATTCAGGATTCAAACAACTGACAAATGCTGTTACTGTAGTAGAAAGGTTTGAACATCATAATGTCCAGATGAGTTGACCAACTGATAAAAGGACTAATTAATTTATGATCTAATATCAATTTTATTAACAAAAATCAAAAAAGGAAAATCTTGAGCAGCAGGATGAGGAGTTTGAGCAGGATTCTTCACAATGACTTTAGTTACGGTCTCAAAATGAAATCTGTTTCTTACCATTAAGATGAGCGTGATGTGCTGTCGTTGCAAAATAAAAGGCGTGTTTATCTCTACAAACAGATTCGTACCATTTCAAGTACAGTGATTCAGTTTTAGATTTCCGCCATCTTCGCTCCGGTCTCCTGCAGGTTAGGGGTCTGTGTTCTGCTAGTCCTTACCAACATGTTCTCACTCCACAACGTCGGGTATTGACACTTCTTAAAGTCATGTGAAGTCCAGTGTTTGCTCATCTTGGCCCGTTGCAAACGTTTCTTCTGGTTTACCAACCTTAGTAGGGTTTTTTTTTGGAAACTCTGCCGATGAGTCAGGCTGACCTGAGTCTCCTGTGTCTGTGCACACTGGTTTCTCTCTTATTTTATTGTGAAACCCTATTTACATGTGAAACCTCTGATTTCTCTTTAGTTGGCATCTCACTGCTTTGCTGCACCACAAACCAAGGTTAGTGAACTTTTATTATCACAGTATAAATCTGTTTAATCAATGGGAGTTTGGGAAATGGACAATTTAAGAAGGACTTAAATGAGGCGCTGTCCTCCCGGCAGAAGATGCTTTAGGTTTAGCCTTAGTGTTTTCATATCAATATTCATTCATAATTATTGCCAGGTGATCTTAAAGTTGTGATGATCAGGTGTCATAATGGGAATAAACATGGAAAAGCCATTATGTGCTAAACACGATGGACACGGGTCAGAACACAGTGTATCACAGCTTGTTGTGTACCTGCAGACCAGAATGCGGACAAATTATGTTTTGTCACAGCTCGTCTGACTGCGAGTCCCAGCTTCTCTCAGCTGTTTAAAGGTGATTCTGTGTCTCTGAGCTGTGAGGAGGACGACAGCTCTGCTGGATGGACAGTGAGGAGGAACACAACCAAAAGACAGAGGACTCCGTGTGAAGATGAGTGGGGAGAACCTGCTGGTTCTTCTTGTAACATCAGCCACATCGACCCATTGGACAGTGGAGTTTACTGGTGTGAGTCCAGAGAGGGATCAACCAGTAAAAGCATCACCATCACTGTCACTGGTAAGATCAGACTGTGGAGTTAGTGTTGATGAAGCTGTGTGGAAATGGATGAAATGCTGTAGTTTGTCTCTGTGTTGAGGTGGAGCAGTGATCCTGCAGAGTCCTGTCCTCCCTGTGATGGAGGGACATGATGTCTCTCTGCACTGTCAAACAAAGAGGCCTCCCTCCAAGCTCCCAGCTGATTTCTATAAAGATGGCTCCCTCATCAGGACTGAGCCTACAGGTCACATGACCATCCACCATGTTACCAAGTCTGATGAAGGCCTCTACAAGTGTCACATCAGCAGTCATGGAGAGTCTCCACCCAGCTGGATCTACGTCACAGGTCAGGATGTCAGACAAAGGTCTTGTTTTTCCTGTATTGATGTTGTCACATTTCTGCACTAATAATAAAATCAGCAAATGTAATAAGTCATCAAGTCATCAAATGTAATAAATCTTAGTTTCTTAGGTGAAATGTAAAACCTTCTGAATGTAAAGTGGAAGTTTTTTTTAATTCAAGTGAATTTAATAATTATTTTTTTATTTATTTTAGAGAAACCCAACACCACATCATCTCCTACATCAATCTCTTCACCATCATCCTCTACTCCTCTCTATAAGGAGGAGAACATGAAATGGTTGTTTGTTCCACTTGTCTGTGTTGGTGTTCTACTGGTTCTACTGGTCTTAGTGGTTCTACTGGTGAGACATGTTCAGAGGAAACTTAAAGGTGCTACATTAAGGTGTATTTTTCTTGGCCTTTTTGGGGAATAAAACATAACATTGTCACATAGTGAATCGTATTGTTTGTAATTTTGGTTCATTGCAGCTGATGATGTAAATGGTGGAGAAGATGACATCACATACAGTGATGTCAAAATATTACATCACGGACAACAGCCAATCAGAGGTAACATTCATTAAATCCATAATCATTTACATACAACAATAACAGTGAGGACATTTTGGCTTGTTCCTATTAGAAAAGACAGTTTACAGATTGGACATTTGGGGTTAAGTGTAGAATTGGGTTAGACTTAGGTTTAAGGGTTTGACATGTACTCACATACACTTTGAATAAACTGATGATACTGTTTTATGAATTGAAGATTATTTTAGAAACAGATTTAAAATATGAGGATACTGGACCAAAGTAAAACTTTTTTTTTTTGGAGTAATGATATTTTTAGAGTCCACTGTGTTATTTTTTTTAATCTTCCTAAAAATCTAATCTTTAATCTTCCTGGGGTTTTTTTCAGAGGCTGATTCAGCTGCAGTTTACTCAGGAGTGAGAACAGAAGACGTCAGTTATGGACAAATAGTCTTCAGACCAAAGAGGAGCAGAGGTTCAGGTAAGACTCAGTTTCTCCTTTCACCAAGTCTTTATGGCACATGAGCTTTTGAATATTTGATAAAAGTGTCAGTAAATATTTAATATTTTAGCAGAAATATAATTTTGTTGTCCTGTGAAAGGAACCTTTCATCATCCAGTAGCTAGACTCTAGCCCAGACGTGAACAGGCTGTAACTAGGTCAACGTGCACTCGTGCAGAAGTTAGTTAACCACCCTGGCACCGCTGACTGAACCATGGCAGAGTCAGGAAAACATGAAGAGCAAGTACGACGAGCTGCACAGGGCTCTCTGACCTCAGTGGGAGGATTTGTACTTTTTCTACTTTTAGTTTCTATCATGGAGAGATTCAGTCAGGTTTGGTTGAATTATGGAGGTAAATAGTCTTGGTGCTGATAAAGTCTTTAATGATCAGAATGAAGATTCTGAGTCTGCTCGGTCCAACCACCAGGTGTTAGTTTCACTTCCTGCTGGGTCGTCTCTCTGCAGAAAGACAAGATAAGACGTGAACCTCAGAAGCTTTTTTTCCAGCATTGTCTCATCTTTTCTTGAACTGTGTGTGTTTGTGTTCAGAGCTTCCTCCAGACACAGAGGTCGTCTACTCTTCACTGAGATCGAACGTCAAACCTTCACACCTTCAGTCCAACCACTGACTCTAACTGGTTCCAGTGTTTTAGTATTATTATTAGTAGTAGTAGATGTCTAAAGTAGTGAACTATGTGTAATTAAAGTTGTAGTTAGTGACCAGTAGTTTAACTACATTCATATTTGTATAGAGATTCATGTAGTTAAGTATAAGTAACCATTAAAGACCATGTAGTTAAAATACGTTTGACTCTGTCGACATTCTTTGTGTAGTTAACTCCTGAAACTACAAATAATTACCAATTGTTTCTGTGTTGAACCCACTCTGACCACCCTCACTCCTGTTTCTTTCATCTTTCATCACTGTTCTTTGTGTTCAGAGAAGTTGTTGTTGCGATTTTAGAAGTGGATTCTAGTTTTTGGAAAGTAGGAGTCTGAGTAATTGTACACAAAACCAAAGCTGTTATTTCTCACACTTGCCCATAAATACTGAGCTACTTCAGTGTTGAGGTTTATATGTGACCTGTTAACAGGTGAACAGCTTTTTTCAATAAGCCTGAGTCACATTTTCACTGCTATTTGTTAATATTTCATGTCACATATAAACTTTGAATTAATTTGAAGCTACTTAGAGAAAGAAGTGCAGGTAGCTGTGAGGTTTTGCTTTCAAAGCAGGTTCCCCAACACTGACCTAAACCTAACGATGACTTCCAGTTGTTGGCTGGTTCACTGTCCTCAGTAACTTTACTGTTATTTCTGATTTACTGATGATTCTTGTTTCTTAATTATTAATAAACATTCTTATCTTTCATCTCCATTGTTGTTTGTCTCGAGTGGCTCTGTGGGTTTCACTGAGCTGTCAGACGGAAAGTTTGACTTGCTCTGGTTTTGTTGTGGCCAACTGTTAACACGTAGAGAAGAAATGAACAAAAACCACCATCGCAGGCTAAAAACAGTATGGACACCGTTCAGTGGTCGGAAACTGCAGAGAAAAGCTGCAGAGTGTCTGCGTTTGTGTTTGATTCTTGTATCAGTGAAATTTTGAGAAGATTCAGGCTGTAAAGCTTCTTCTCTCGCAGTGAAACACAGATACAGTAGGTTATAAAACCTGTAACTGATGGCAGATTAATATCAAAGCATTGGTTTTCACAGTTGAGCTGCCATTTTATAATTATCTGCACAGTGTGGAGTTTTCTGTGTCTCCTGCAGAGAGTGGATTATTCTGATCATAGATCACTGAGCTCTTATGATCTAAGCTCAGACTGTGGCTGTTTGTCAATGAGCTGCAGCACTTACAGTATGAACCACAGTTTGAGGTTGTTAGTGTGATCAACACATATTTACCATAAATTAAGAAATAACAGCAAATTGTAATTTGATGGTGTTTACAAGGTAAAAATAAAGAGAGACTTTAATTAATTTTCACAATTAATTTGATTTTATTCATTAATATGATCTTTTTTAAATTAATGTATAATTATTATTTCTTTATCTGTACAGGATAATTTGGCTGAGCTGACATGTACATTTACAACAATTTCTTTCTACTTCATGATCCAAATTAAATGATTTTTATTAATATTGTAATGAATAATAATAAAATAAACGGCATGATATTTGCAGTCAGCTGTGATGTTGCTGTAAAAACAGTTGATCAACACATATTTACCATAAATTAAAACAGCAAATTGTAATTTGATGGTGTTTACAAGGTAGAAATAATGAGTGACTAATTAATTTTGACAATAAAAAACATTTTTAATTACTAATTTTTTTCATTAACATGATCTTTTATATTTTAATATTAATGTATTATACCTTTTTTTATTTCTTTGTCTGTACAAGATAATTTGGCTGAGCTGACATGTACATTTACAACAATTTGTTAACAGCAGAACACACAGAAAGGCTGCAGCCAGGATTCAAACTAGAAACCTTTTTAGCTGTGAGGTGACAGTGTCAACAACTCCACTATCCAAAATAAATAATTTTTATTAATATTGTAATGAATAATAATAAAATAAACTTCATGATATTTGTTTTCAGCTGTAACATTGCTGTAGAAACACTTTTCTTTCTATTTATAATCAATGTTTAAAGTATTTACAGTGTTATTTCTGTCTCCTTCTAACTGTCCTTTTGTTTCCTGTCCTTCTGTTGGTGTCCAGCACACACACAGTAACTCATGGGTTGTAACCTAACACCTCCACAGGACATAACATCACTTTTATATTTACTCTTATTTTTGATCTATTAACTTCCTCATACTTGAGGTCTTGACAGGAACTGAACTCATTACAAACTGTGAAGAAGAATCAACCTGCTGGACTTTTATCCAGTCACATGATGCTGCATCTCTATTCATTCTTACAGGGCATTTTGGAGTAAAACTAAACTAAATCGATCCACTAAACACTTCACTTGTGAATGATAGACCAGGACGTGCAGTGGTGCTGTGGTGGGCAGAGTGACCCTCAAATTTTCTTTTGTCCTTCCAACCAAAAAACTAGCAAACAGGCTGTGATAGTGACAACACAAAATCCACCCTGTTTGAATCAATACTTAGTTGCCACCTATTCCACAACTTGTGACCCTCATGGTGTGGGACACATTAAACTTAAGATAAAGGTCAAATGCAGAAAGTATTTGAAGAACAGAGTTTCTAGTTTGGCACGTTACGGCTAATCCAGAGATCTGGTGAACCACCTACTTGGTGACAGGTGACACAGTGTGGGTGGTGCCTCAGTGTAGAGCTGGACAATGGGTCCAGGAAGAATGTCCTCTCCAGGTGCTTTTCATCACTGTCCAAGTCTCCTGGATGTTGCTGGAACCTTTGGACACTCTGCCACAGGACTTGTACCTCACTAGGACTTCAGGTGATATGTTGATGGGAAACCAGTCTGATCCTGGTCCTGCCCCCTGATTTGGCCCATTGCTTGGCAACAGGTTTGACTGACAGGCCAAGCACACAGCAAACATCTAACTATGAACCAACACCTCGTAACACAAATGAGGCGGAAATGACCAACAAAGGCCTGCGTCAAACGATGAAACTGCAACATCCAATGGCAAAGTGAGAAACAGACCTTAGAATAAAAAGGATAAAGCTGCATTTAATGTGTGTGGAGGTTCTTTATCTTTAATGATTCATGTCTTATAATGTCTTTTCATTATTCAAGGTCTGTGGTCTTTATTTGATATGTGGCAATTCATCGTTTGCTCTGTCAGTTTATGTGATCACCAGGTGATTGATTAGTTTACTAAAGATGTTAATGATGTTCTTAATTATTCATCTTAGTGAGGAAATATTGAAACTGCTGTGCTACTAAAGGGAGTTTGATGACTTTGTGACCACACAGGAGGTCATTTACAACTTGCTGTCTCTTATCTGTTCAGATCGGAAGTGGAGCTTGATGGTGGTGACCACAAAAAAAACAAGTAAATAACATAACCAGAGGCTGATCATCTAAACAAGAACACAGCTGGGAGAAAAAGGGAAAACTGAATGGAACTAAGCTGAGGAACTAAGAGTAACCAGACTACATAACTCAAAGGGCTAATTATAACCAGGTGTGTACATTCACAAGGGGTGAACATGAGTTGGGGAACAAACAAGAGCTCAGGTAATAAGCAGAAATCTAATGAAAGTGAACAAAACCACAAAACAAGCATTAAGCAGAGATATATAAAAAACTAGGGAAGCTAAACTTGGGTGTACAGCAGGGAAACCTGTCAAAGTTTTCCCCACTGTACCAACTCTCTTCTCACTGCATGAAGAGAAGAAAAAACGTGAACCTCAACTTATTTGGGACTTTTGTCCTACAAACCTTTTCTACAACATTGTCTCATATTGTTTGAACTGTGTGTGTTTGTTCAGAGTTTCCAGTGGAACCAGAGGTTTTCTACTCTTCACTGAAGCCGACCTTCAAACCATCACACCAGTCTAACCAGTGATGACAACCTGCTGACTGTCACTGGTCCTCAGAGCTTCTCTCACCACATCACATTCTGTTCTAAAAAATTTTATTGATAGTTTTGCACAGTACTGTTGTTGCTGCAGCAGTGAGTCTGTTTCTCTGCAGGCTCAAGAAACTTTAGTCTCACTTGCTGTTTGTGTCGTGTGGTTCTGTGGGTTTCACTAAGCTGTGAGATGGAAAGTTTGATTTGTTCTGGTTTGGTTGTGGCTGATTGACAACGTGTAGAGAACAAATGTACCAAAACCACTACTGCAGACTAAAAACAGCACAGACATCAGTCAGTGGTGGGAAACTGCACAGAAAAAGCTGCAAAATGTTTATATGTGTGTGAAGAGTTTGATTATTTAATCAGAGACATGTTAAAAATATTCAGGCTGTAAAAGTTCATCTGTCTCAGTGAAGATGCTGTTTAAAGCTCACACTTGTTTTAAGTTAAGTTGTCATTTTAAATGCAGGTTGAATGATGACTTTGCTCTCTAGCCAAGTTTTTTGTGGTTTCATGTGTGTGATATGTTAATCTGATGAAGTGGCAGCTCTCAGGCTGTGGCTGGTTGTCACTGAGCTGCAGCACTGTTGAATAAAATCTGGTGAAGAGAAATATTTTTTAAATTCCCAATTTAATATTATGCTTTAATAATATCATTACATTTTTTTCATGTTATTTTTTAAATATATTTTACCTATTTATTGCAGCACAAATGTTAGTAACAAGGCAGAATCAAAGTGAGTAAAATGTTAAATAATTTCTTTAAAAAACGTTCCATACATGCTGTAATTACTATCAACTCAATCAGAGAAACCCAAAGCTAAAGCCACTAACATATTGTGATAATATTATAAGGATATTTTTTACACTAATGGTTTTCTACATTGTTGTTGCTGAGAATAAACACAATTAGATTTTCTCCAACTCTCACTGAATCTGCTTCAGAGTTGGTCTGTGGCTGCAGGTAAGGAAGGTAACTGCTTGGGGCCCCAGGCCAGTAAGGGGCCCGAGGGCTGACAAAAGTTAAACTATGCACAGCAGCGACTGTGTCCAAAGTTTGCAATGACACTACCAGTGTCAGTCCTCCCTAACAGGACCCCCACTCTCACTCTGTTAACCATGATTAAATCACTGCGGTGAATTAAAAGTTATTGTGCTATGTGCAGTGGTGCAGGGTGTATTTTATTGTATTTTCCATATCTCAAGCATAGCGGTTTTATGATTCATAATTTTCTGCCTAGGGCCCCAACAGACTCAAGGACCACCACTGGCCTGCTTGATCATCTATATCCCTGGACCTGGCCTGACTCTCCATTCTGTAAGTCACTCTAGTCCTTTGGATTTGGATTTTGGAAATTTGAACTGATATTACATTGAAATGCAACCGCAAGGGGGCACAAGCCAGTGTCTTCTTGTGCCAGTCCCAAGTCTGGATAAATGCAGAGGGTTGTGGCAGGAAGGGCATCCAACGTAAAACACATGCCAAATCAAACATGCGAATCGTGACAAAGACTTCCATACCGGATCGGTCGGGGCCCGGGTTAACAACGACCGCCACCGGTGCTGTTGACCTACAGGGTACCGGTGGAAATTGGACTACTGTTGGTCGAAGACGAAGAAGAAGAGGAGGAAGGTGTGTTCGTAGGCAGAGAGAGAAGAGGAAAGCTAAGAATGTAGGACTGACAGTAGGGACTTTGAATGTTGGTACTATGACAGGGAAGGCTAGGGAGTTGATCGACATGATGCAGAGAAGAAAGGTGGACATACTGTGTGTCCAGGAGACCAGGTGGAATGGTAGCAAGGCTAGAAGCTTAGGAGCAGGGTTCAAGTTGTTCTACCATGGGTCAGATAGGAAGAGAAATGGAGTAGGAGTTATCCTGAAAGAGGAGTTGGTGAGGAATGTTCTAGAGGTGAAAAGAGTATCAGACAGGTTGATGAGTCTGAAGATGGAAGTTGAAGGGGTGATGTTCAATGTTGTGAGTGGTTATGAACCACAGGTAGGATGTGAGTTAGAAGAGAAGGAGAAATTCTGGAGTGAGTTAGATGAAGTGATGCAGAGCATCCCCAGAGGTGAGAGAGTGGTGATTGGTGCAGATTTCAATGGGCATGTAGGTGAAGGGAACAGAGGTGATGAGACTGTGATGGGCAGGTTTGGTGTTCAGGACAGGAAGGCAGAAGGTCAGATGGTGGTTGACTTTGCAAAGAGGATGGAAATGGCTGTAGTAAACACTTTCTTTCAGAAGAGGCAGGAACATAGGGTGACGTACAAGAGCGGAGGTAGAAACACTCAGGTGGACGACATCTTGTGTAGATGCTGTAATCTGAAAGAGATCAGTGACTGTAAAGCATTGGTAGGGGAGAGTGTAGCCAGACAACACAGGATGGTGGTGTGTAAAATGACGCTGGTGGTGAGGAAGATGAAGAGGACTAAGGCAGAGCAGAGGACGAAGTGGTGGAAGTTGAAAAAGGAAGAATGTTGTGTAGTTTTCAGGGAGGAGCTGAGACAGAATCTGGGTGGTTTGGAGGTGCTTCCAGATGACTGGACTACTACAGCTAATTTGATCAAGGAGACAGGTAGGAGGGTACTCGGTGTGTCATCTGGAAAGAGGAAAGTGGACAAGGAGACTTGGTGGTGGAACGAGGAAGTTCAGGAGTGTATACAGAGAAAGAGGTTAGCTAAGAAGAAGTGGGACACTGAGAGGACTGAAGAGAGTAGACAGGAGTACAGGGACATACAGCGTAAGGTGAAGATAGAGGTGGCAAAGGCCAAACAAAGAGCATATGAGGACTTGTATGTTAGGTTGGACACTAAAGAGGGAGAGGTGGATTTGTACAGGTTGGTGAGACAAAGACATAGAGATGGGAAGGATGTGCAGCAGGTTAGTGTGATTAAAGATAAGGATGGAAATGTATTGACAGGTGCCAGGAGTGTGATGGGAAGATGGAAGGAGAACTTTGAAGAGTTGATGAATGAGGAAAATGAAAGGGAACGAAGAGTAGAAGAGGTGACTGGTGTGGAGCAGGAAGTAGCAAAGATTAGTAAGAGTGAAGTGAGGAGGACATTGAAGAGGATGAAGAGTGTAAAGGCAGTTGGTCCTGATGACATACCTGTGGAGGTATGGAAGTATCTAGGAGAGGTGGCAGTAGAGTTTCTGACTAGTTTGTTTAACAAGATCTTGGAGAGTGAGAGGATGCTGAGGACTGGAGGAGAAGTGTACTGGTGCCAATTTTTAAGAACAAGGGAGATGTGCAGAGCTGTGGCAACTACAGAGGAATAAAGCTGATGAGCCAAACAATGAAGTTGTGGGAAAGAGTAGTGGAAGCTCGGCTAAGGACAGAGGTGAACATTTGTGAGCAGCAATATGGTTTCATGCCTAGAAAGAGTCCAACAGATGCAGTATTTGCTTTGAGGATGCTGATGGAGAAGTACAGAGAAGGTCATAGGGAGTTGCATTGTGTCTTCGTAGATTTAGAGAAAGCGTATGACAGGGTGCAGAGAGAGGAGCTGTGGTATTGTATGAGGACGTCTGGAGCGGCAGAGAAGTATGTTAGAGTGGTGCAGGACATGTATGAGAGCTGTAAGACTGTGGTGAGGTGCTGTAGGTGTGACAGAGGAGTTCAAGGTGGAGGTGGGTCTGCATCAAGGATCGGCTTTGAGCCCCTTCTTGTTTGCTTTGGTGATGGACAGGCTGACAGATGAGGTTAGACAGGAATCTCCATGGACTATGATGTTTGTAGATGACATTGTGATTTGTAGTGAGAGCAGGGAGCAGGTGGATGAAAATCTAGAGAGGTGGAGGTCTGCTCTGGAAAACAGAGGAATGAAGCTTAGCCGCAGCAAGACAGAATACATGTGTGTCAATGAGAGGGACCCAGGTGGAATGGTGAGGTTACAGGGAGCAGAGGTGAAGAAGGTGCAGGACTTTAAGTACTTAGGGTCAACGGTTCAGAGCAACGGAGAGTGTGGAAAAGAGGTGAAGAGGCGAGTGCAGGCAGGTTGGAACGGGTGGAGAAAAGTGTCAGGTGTGTTGTGTGATAAAAGAGTATCAGCAAGAATGAAAGGAAAGGTGTTCAAGACGGTGGTGAGACCAGAGATGTTGTTCGGCTTAGAGACAGTGGCACTGAAGAAAAGACAGGAGGCAGAGCTGGAGGTAGCAGAGCTTTAGATGTTGAGGTTCTCTTTGGGAGTGACGAGGATGGACAGGATCAGGAATGAGGACATCAGAGGGACAGCTCATGTTAGATGTGATGGAGATAAAGTCAGAGAGGCCAGATTGAGGTGGTTTGGACATGTTCAGAGGAGAAACTGTGAATATATCGGTAGAAGGATGCTGAGGTTGGAGCTGCCAGGCAGGAGGTCTAGAGGAAGAACAAAGAGGAGATTTATGGATGTAGTGAGGGAGGACATGAAGTTAGTTGGTGTGAGAGAAGAGGATGCAGAGGACAGAGTTAGATGGAGACACATGATTCGCTGTGGAGACACCTGAAAGGAAACAGCTGAAAGGAAAAGAAGAAGAACTGATATTACATTGAGAACATTAGTCCAGATCTTTCTTCCTGGTCACACCCACTCTTCTCCCACCTTCACTAAAACCCCTACAGATTCATGCCCTGGACAAACACGTCTCTAATTCCAATCCCATCCCTACGTCTTCTTTTGTCAACAGCTGACCACAGCAGAGAGACATTAGGATGTAGGAGACAGAGACCTCCAGGTACTAAAACTCTACTACTCACAGTAGTAGATTTTCATCCCACTTCCCAAGTTTCTCTCTGCCAAAGAAATGGCCGAAATCATGATTCAACATGTTTTCCACCTCCACAGCCTCCTCTGTCACATATTCTCTGACTGAGGTTCCTCGATACCCAGGTATGAAGTTTGGACTAAAGGGTTTGGCTCATTTCTTCTGACCTTCCACCACATTTAGAATGCAGGATTTTGGCCCCTCGCTCAGTGGGTCAGACCTGGTCTGAGCAGACTCTTATTGCTACCTGTCCCAACTGTTTTGGAATGTGTAGCTCTCATAAAATCCAAAATGAGCCAATATTTGGCAACGCATTTCAAAATTTCTCACTTTCAACATTTCATATGTTGTCTATATTCTAATGTGAATAAAATATAAGTTTATGAGATTTGTAAATTATTACATTCTTTTTTTATTCACAATTTGTACAGTGGGTTTGTAGAACTATTAATAGATTGAGACTTATTGGATTTTGGAAATTAGATTTTGGATCTTGTTGCATTCGGTTTTTGGATTGAACTCTACCGGTGACCAGTTAACTCAGCTGCCTTTTTTCTCTGCACTCAACCACGAATCCAGTCTGTACTATCCTCTAGCTTTGCCACGTGGTGGGAACTGGGTGCCACTAACTTGCCCCTCCTCCTCCAGAGATCCTGGATGAAAGTTCTCGTCTCTCACCTTTGGGTTCACTGATGTCCAACATTCATCCATTTCCTCTTCACATTGTTTGCACTCACCTGTGTCTCCTTTGCTTAGTGGGAATAGGTGCCACCTACTGGCCAGTAGGTGCAGACAGGCAAACTCCTTTCCTCCCAGTTTGCTTTGTATCTCTGAATTCTAATAAACTGACTCATTTGTCTGTGCAACCTTCTGGTTTCACAAAATCCCATCACTTAATCTTAGTCTAACTTTTTTCCACGTGTGGCTCACAAATAAAGATTCTGCACAAATCTAATAAAGATTTCATTTCATGATCAATTTTTGCAGAACATCAGGAAAATGCAAACAGTGCCATCACTTTTCTTGCCTAAAATGCTGCATTATCATATTATCTTCAAACTCATTTGGTGGTTACATGGTTAAGGTCATTTTCCACAGAGTAGGCTGTTTTCATAAGGGTTATTTCTTAAGAAGAAAGTGAACAATGTGATCTGTGGATGTGGATGATCAGCAATGAAAAGATGTAAAACAAGACAGTTTCATATCATTTTCATTTGTGATCATTTGTGTGAACTTGTCTTTATATGAGAGGAGATGTTTCTTTTTTTTAATTGAATTTTCCCTGTGTCAGAATAAAACTGTCCTTACAAAGGGACAACTACAGTAATAGTACAACAATTAGTATTTTCATTATTTGACTTTCTATCAGTAGCTGGTTCAGGCCATTTTCATATGTGTGGTGGGACAGAGACCAGTACTAAGATTGGTGCAGATTAAATTGAACCAAATTTTTTGTCCAATTTGTAGAAGCTCACATCATCCTGTGATATGTTGCACCATCACCCACCCTGATCCCCTCCCTATTAGACTTTCTCACTTTATAAAGTACATCTTTGCTTTAAGCATCACATGACCTTGTATTATTTGTATAATCTGTGGATGAACTGATCAGCTACAACATTACTACCACCTGCTGGTTTGAATATAAAAATATGAAGTGCTGACAAGTTTCCTGCCCTTTAACTTTTTCTCTGTTTATGTGGAACCACTTTGCAAAACAGCAAAATAGAAAGAAATATTTTGGGAAAAGTATGTCAGTCATAGTTCACCTTCGTTGAATCAAACCTTGTTTCTGATTCCATTTGTGTTATTTTTGTGGATCTATGTCAGCAGTCAGTCTACAGTAGCTGTAGTTTTTATTTTTGTGAAACATCTGTATCTGTACGCTGTGTTTACCCTGTTTAGGGTCACAGGTGGCTGGAGTCTATCCCAGCTGTCATTGGGTGAGAGGTGGGGTCCACACCGGACAGGTCTCCAGTCTGTCTCAGGGCCAACACAGAGACACACACACACAGACAGACAAATATTTACATGCACATTTACACCTACTGGAAATTTAGAGTCTCCAAATAACCCAACACACGTCTTCGGACTGTGGGACTGTTTTTGTGTGACATACACATCACTGGGCTACAGAGCTAAGCACAGATTAGAAAGTATCATGTAGCATATTTATTCATAGTGATCTTCATCACTAGAATCTGTGTACAGGTCAACGTCAGGTTGTAAAAGAGGAACTAAATTCTCTGCAGATGTTCTATCAATAAGTATTATCTGATGAGTCATATCAGTCTGTGACTCACATAGTTAGACCTCTGCTTATGGTGCTCAAATTATTTTATTATAGGCTGAAAGTTCTTGAGATGAGAATGGATTGTTTGCTTTTGCCCTCAGCTGTGATCATATAACCTAAGTACATTACTGTAGGTGGGGCAAACTGTATTGTAAACAGACTGATTTTATGTTTGCTTCCTGCTAAATGTTTGAGTAGGTTACACATTGTCTGACATGCAGTATTTCTTATACAGGCTGCACATCACCCAATGACAGCTTAACACAACTTCACATGAGAAGCAGTAACACGTAGTCTGTTAAAACCCAATCACCTGCTCCTCCTGGATGTTGTCAAACCTGTTAAAGTGCGTAGTGTTTCATCTGTATGAGCACATTAACATTTAGATCAGATCAGCATCAGCACGATCAACATCAGAGAGATGGAGGAGAGAATCTGGGGGAGTTTTTTCTCAGGAGACCACCTTAGACTGAACTCAGGTAAAACTAAACCCTTTTTGAACAATAAGGATTTAACTGATGTGAGTGAGGGGTTTGTGAGAACCTACTGTACTTTGAGTGAGTCCTACTACAGCTGAAACATATGAATGTTTGAAATATATTAATAACTGGGGGTAAGGTTAGGTCAAATGTGTCAATTTGTCTCCTGTGTCCACCTGTGTTTATGATTTTTCAGCAGGTGAATAAAAAGAGGTTTTAGAGTTTTTCACATTACTTCAGTCTGATAACGAACCACTGCCTTATTTAAATCCTGTTGAAGTGTGGACAAACCTGTTCAGGGTGTGTGTGGTTCAGATGCATTAGATTCCTGCTGAACTGGTTTAAAGTGAGCTGTTACTAAACTTTGTACTTGATGATTTTATTTAAACTGCATTAGGCACAAAAACTTCAGGGTCTGGTATCATTACTATAGTAACCACGTGCATCATGTTGTGTAGTGGTCGTCATCTATATATTTGCCACCTTTACTTAATCTGAGCGAGTTACACAACTGGTTGTTTGTACAATGTTTGAAGGAAGACCATCATTTTTCAGGCACTTCATTGGAAAACACCTCGAGAGACAGAGACCAATGGCTGAATGGGGCGAAGTCACCTACAAAAAGAAAACATGTATCCACTCTGCTGAGGAGGCTCATGGACATTTAAGATGGTGAGTTAGTCATACAAATATTTAGATACTCAATCACAGTCCTCCCATAAACTAGTGCATCAGTAAATTAAACTATCAGGAAAAACAGTGAAACTCTCACATTGTAGCTTCTTTAAACTGCTACAGCATCTTTCTCTTTTTTAACTGCATCCTCTGATGTGCTGTAAACAAAGTTTCACCTCTGAAAACGTTTCTGACTTTGGACAATGTCGGCAGCAGATTTCTCCAGACATTGTTCTGAGTTAATATGTCAAAGACGCGATAGATCGATAGATCGATCGATAGATAGATTTCGTTTCTGTGGCTGAACCTGTTTCAATGTAGTGATGAGTACATTTCCACTAATAACTAAACTAAGTTTGGGCTTAAAAAGCTGCAACAACCAGCTGATAAAAACACAGTCTTTGCGCCAAAACTGTGATGTGGGATCTTTTATTAAAAGGTAAGTGTGGCGATGTTCTATTGGTCAGTTAGGAAAACACTGAGTGAAGACACAAAAATCTGTGTTTTTATTTGAATTAAAAATAAAACAAGTTGTTAAAAACTCACATCTTCAGTCGGAGCTTATGGGTTTGGAGCTGAGCACTGTAAAAACGATTTGGCATTTTACTGTTAATGCAAAAGAAAATCCGCTAAATTACAGCACGTTGGCCGTATTTTAACAGAACCATGATGTTTTCCTAAAACTCTGCCCGTTCACCTGAACTGCACGTGAAGCTGGACCAGTTCTTTTTTCATCCACCTTACTAATTATTTGGTAAGTAGCAATTTCAGTGTTTCCTGAACGTGTTCACATCATGATAGAAGGATTCAGCAGCTAGCTAGAACTCTAGACAGAAGTTTATCAATCAGACATACAAGGAGCTCGTTTTCACTTTAATAAGTTATTGTGTTTGAGTCAGTTAATGAGGGAAAACTTAATGACATCTTTACAGTGTGAACCTGTTACAGTCTATGGAATAACTTCAACAAATGCAGTAACATCAGCACTTCAGATCACTCTGTTATTAGTTACATTCACTTAGGATTTTACATTTGATTACTAGACAACTAGTTTTTTGAAAAGGTACAAAACTCTAAATATAGGTTTTACTGAAAGAAGACTTGGCTGATTTCTGCTTTGGACATACAGACAGCAATAGATGTATCACATATGTAGAGTCAGTTTGTATAAACAGATATCTGTAATATTTCTGTCTTTTCTTCTAATTTTCGATTACGTCCGACTGCATATCTGCACATTTGCTGCCTTTAATTGTTGTTATTCTGAGTGAAGAACGATCATCATTTTTCAGGTACTTTATTAGAAAACACCCTGAGTTTGGTGACTTCACCTACAAAGAGACGACAACAATCAATCAACATGTATCCACTGTGGAGGAGGCTCATGGACTTCATTTAAGATGGTGAGCTACTCGTACAAATATATAGATAGTCAGTGCACTAGTATTCTTATATACTAGTGCGTGAGTGAATTAAAACATCGTGAAACACAGTGAACGTCTCATATCATCTAGTTTCCTTAGACATAAACTGAAATATCCAAAATATCAGAGTATTACCAGTATCATCAGTGCGTCGTGGCATAAAGGCAGCCAGCCTGAGGCACTGCTGACTTGTTACCAGACCAGTTGGTTTCATAGCAGCTTTCAGCTGTGTTGTTACTAAAGGTCGATTGTTTCTCGGGTTTCTCTTGAAAATACTCCAGATCCTCTGTGGGTTCAGGTCAGGTGAGTTGGCCAGTCAAACACAGTAACATCACGGTCAACAAAGCAGTTAGTGGTTATTTTCAACTGCAGGCAGGAGCTAATCCTGCTGGAAAAGGAAATCAGCACTGGAAGCATGTAGTGCTCTAAAATCTGCTGGTAGACGGCTCTTTTGACTCTGGACTTGATAAAACACAGTGGACCAACACCAGCAGGTGACAGGAACCCAAATCAGCACCGACTGTGAAAACTTCACCCCGGACTTCACATGTACTTTCCTGTGAAAAGAGGATTTCAGATCACTGATCAACAGTCCAGTTCTTTTTCTCCTCAGCCCAGGTAAGACTCTTCTGACATCTCTCCGGTTCAGCAGCGGCTTGATGCTGGGAATACAGCAGTTGTAGCTCATTTCCTGAAGACGTCTGTGTGCAGTGGCTCTTGATGGACTGTCTCCAGCTTCACTGCACTTACCTGTAAAACTGTCAAGTTCTCGAATCAGCTTTACTTGACAATCTTTATAAGCCTGTGGTCGTCCCTGTTGCTTGTCACCTTTTCCAACCACACTCCAGTCAACTTTCCATTAACATGCTTCAATACAGCCCTCTGCAAACCTGCAAACAGACAGACCTTCATTGATCACCTTCTGTCACGACTTGTCTCTTCTTGCTTACATGGCTTTATATACACAGTATTTATTGTTGTTTCCACCGTGGTTTCACTTACGTTGTCAGCATATTGTGATTTTATGTTGTTTTACCCTTTGTGGTGTCTGTTTTATAGATGTTAGTGCGTTTAACAGTCCTTGCATTAGCATTATAGCTTCGGCTGCTTCAAGTTTTTGTCCAATTTTATCTTAACTCAAACTCCTCACCTATCAGGATGGGAAGGTGAGGTAAGTGTTCTCATTGCAGAAACCGGTAAGTTCTTCTCCACAGCCCCTCACAACTGTCTTAGATCACTGGATCGTTGCTATCAGGGTGACTGCACAGGTTACAATTCATGTGTCTGATCTATCTGCCACCATGCAGCTGGGTAAGTTGTGTGATGAGTTCAAAATGCTGCTGTTCCCAGAAGATATCACTCCTCTCATCATTCTAGGAGACATGAACATCCACCTAGACAAATGGTGGATGTCTGATCAAAAACTGGAGCCCACTCGCCCAACAAACAGAGCTGGGAACCACCTTGTCCTCATTCTCACCCAGAACTGTACCACAGACATGAGCCTGGATCTGTGGTGGTGCTGGGTTGGGCAGTGCACCCCAAAAAGTTTCCCATCCCCATCCAACCTGCGATAATGAAGACACAGAAAGATCATCAAGTGCCACCTACACATCAGTTGTCTTGTGTCACTTTCAGCCACAATCATTGTGTGTCACGTTACACTTAAGACAAAAGTTGAAGTTCACTGTATATTCAAAATACAAAAGTATTATTTCAGTGTCTAGTTCTGGCTCATCCATAGATCCTGTGGACCAGCTACTGTGGAAAATACTGCCAGGATGTTTAAATGCTGCAGTTTATGCCTGGAACTGTATCGGCTTTGAAGCAGATTGGACAGTGGAGTGAAGACCAATCTGAGCTTCCTGGATCAACATCTGCTTTTTATCACTTAGTTTTAAAAGTCAAATGTCGACCTGATGAAGACTGTGCTTGACTGTAACCTTTTGCCCCCTGACATTTTTTACTGCACCCAAAACAAGTAAAACTAGAACTGGCCATCACCTGATGTCTCTCAGAGACAAACCCCCTGACAGCTTCTGCACCACACGCTCAACCTGTCAGGATAGTCTCTACCCTCCTGTTGTCCAGCCTTCCCCTTCCTTAATGTCCTAATCCTTCACTCACTGAAAACTTTGAAAGTTCCTCACTGTGGGATGAATGAAAGTGTAGCTTATCTTATCTTGCTGATTTGAGCTTTGAAAAATGCACCATGTTTAAAACTGCTCAGAGAAAGTGGCGTAAGCCCAAGACTCCATCAGCTCATGCTGAATTTCACGGTGCGTCTGTGTATTTTTCCAAGACAAAATCTGACAACTGCCAGGACAATGTTGCACCACTGACACCAGGGAAGCTGCTCTCCACTTCCAAATCACTTCCAAATCAACCCCCCCCCCCCCCCCCCCCCTTCAATTATACTCTAATTGAAAGCAATTAGAGTATAAAGACTTGTCTTTAAAATAAAGTCCCTTTACAACCCACTAGAAAATAACCTGACGGTGTCCACAAAACACATGTGACTGTCTGTGCATGCTCCCACACCCCCTCCTGTAGGCTTGTAGGTTACAGGTTTGGTCCACTGTTTCACAGCCAGGGAGATCTGCATAGTTCCTCCCAGATCTGAGCCTTAACATTTGGTTGAAGCATCCTTCCCAGAACTCTGTCATAGTCTTTTTCAAGGATTCTGACCAGTGTGATACCTCAGTATTTGGAGCACACCTTCCAGTCCGCTTTCTTAAATATGGGAACAACCACCACAATTGCCCCCTTCTTTAGAAGATGGGAGTTAAAGCCAGGAATTCCCAGCACACCCTCCCTACATGTTTGGATTCACCATCTCTGTCCGATAGTCTCCCTTTTCAAAAGGAGACAGGTGAAATGGTTCAGCATCTTATAAGAATGCTTCCTTTGGACGTCTTCCAGGTATCCCCAGCTGGTAGGAGAACCAGCTGTAGACCCAGAGCAGGACACTGCAACCTGACTCTGGATAAGCAAAAGATAATAAATGGATTCAATAATGAACTATGAACCATGTGTTTGGGTGCAATTAAACATTTTAAGAATTTCTCACTGCCAAGCTACAAAGTTCAGAAGTAAACTAATATTATTACCATATATTATAATTGGGAGTTTTTAACAAAGAGCAATTTGTCAAGACGTGTCTGTAAAGTACTTAAACATAAACAACAGTTAAACAGGATTCAGGTCTTTACAGCACATTTAATGTTTGTTTTAAATATATGTGTTTGCACATTAATGCAAAGTTTCTTTATTGGGTCATAAATTTAGCATGTGACTTGGTTATTATAGTGTTCTGTGTTGTTACTGTGAGTCATAATCCTGTTGTGTGGAAGAATTTAGTGAGAATAAAGTTAAGGTCTGAATATTTGTGTTTAGTCAGTAGGTCTGTTTCAATATTAAGATTATTACTATTTACTTTTTGTTTTAAGAACTACACAAGAGGCAACAAGACAAACACACCTGAGCTCATCAGCAAATCACTCTGAAGGTCAACGACTCAAGTGAGTAAGTGGATCTGAGTGTTTCTGTGTGGATCAGATGTTACGGATCCAGACCACTACATCTTCCACAGTCGTCCCTCCTCCCACCATCTTCAAGTTACTCATCCTCGCTGCATCTCCAGATTTGTCTACTCTACCAGGACCATACTCTACTCTTCCCCATAAGAACCTTGCTTCTCCTGTAGACTCCGCTCGTCCCCCCACCCACTCTAGTATGGCTTGTTTTCATGTTCAGACTCCATATCCCATAAGTCATTGTCAAGAATCTCATCTTGGTGTCCTCTCTCATTAACTGGAGATCAGCACCATCTAGTGAGTCAGAGGACTTATTACATCTCCATCCTGTTTTGCCAACTATTACATTTTATAATAAACCTTATTTAAACTGAGTAGTTGTGTCAAGCTCCTTATTGGGTCCAACTCTAAAACTTGTACCTTACAATGCAACATATTTTGTGAATGACTGAAACTGTCCTTGTACAGTATGAGGGCAGGGAGCTGCAGGGTGGTGGTTGGGGAGGGATGCGAGTGAACAAAGCACAGGACTGTAAAACAACATTACTGAAACGGATTCGTTAGGATCAGAGAAAGATTGTGGATTTCTTGACAAGTGATTTAACATATATTGTGTAAAACCAGTGATTTTCCTCGAGTCCACCAGCCCTCGATCTTCTGTAACCAGCTGCTGTAACTGCTGAAACACAACCATAAAATGCTTTTTAAAATCCTGCATATTAACATTTATTTTAAAGATGTTATTAACTGGTCTGTTATTATTTCTCCTCTCATATCAGTGATGTAACAGCTGTACCTGCTCATTACTTTAGTCTCCTCCTGTTAATATTCTGTACACATTTAGACCAAAGAGCAACTTTACAATCCAGCCTGTGATTTACAGTGTGATTTAATTTTATGAAACAGAAATCAGTCAAACGCTCACTGGTTCCTGCTGCTGCTTAGACGTCATCATAGTGGAGGAAAACAGGCCTCTCTTCAGGGATTCAATCAGCCCATTTCCAGGAAGTCAGACAGGTTCACACTTTGGTCTTTGAACCAGCAGGTGTCAGCAAAGAGACCCTCAGCAGGCAGTAGGATGACAGAGCATAACTGCAGTAGTGGTAGTACTGCTACTAGTAACTCTGCAGGATCCATTTGTCACCTTCATTACTCTCCTCCACTCGCTCACTGTGAAACATGCACAAAGTTTCCTTTGGATCCTGGACTGAAATACAGGTCTATAGTGTTTCTCTTTGAGAGCAGAGAGTCTGCAGATCAAATATTTATTTATACAAAAGCCTCGATGATCCTGCAGTTCAGCTCCAAGTCTGTAGAACTGTTCAAATGTGTGTGAGGCAGTGCACAGACCTCTGCCAACACACACCTAACAAAGCTTCAGTACAGTTCAGCAGCCAACGTTATGGGTGAGTCTTCTCCCGGAGGTGTGTTAATATAATTGTTAGGTATTTAATAAAATACCATGTTAGGACTGACATAAGCTCTTCATAAGCTTCAGTGACACATCTCTGTCAAACCTTTATCTGAGAGGAACATAAGGTCAGAGCAGTTCATTATGTCACAGCAGTTGGACATAAAAGAAAAGAAAAACAGATGAATCAGCAGAAAGAATAGTATTGCAGTATTACAGTGTACTGTTGTGGCCTCATGTGGACGTGTTTTATCAAGTGTATTTTCCCTGAGAGTCACAAATCATTTGCTGAACATGTAGATCACAAGACAGAACACACACAAAGTTATGAGTCAACACATGTTCAAGACTCTTCACTCAGTGCTGTTTGAAACAGGAAGTTCAGACTTAACAGAACAAATGAACATACAGATTCATACACCATGTGTTTATCACCCTCTGAACAAAACCACCAATGTCTCCAATCCTGTCCAGACCACAGTCAGGACTGTGGGGACACACTCAAATCTGTGGCAGTACAATCCTGTGCTTCACACACTCACCACCAGTCATTTCGTGTTAACTAATGTGCTTCATTCATCATAAACATACATTTATCAGAACAACTATCCATGAATTATGTTCCCCAACATATTTACACTACAAGTTATAGGAGACGGGTTTTTCACCTGTCATATGATGAATAATAACATTAAGTGTGTTTACTTGTTATGTTCCATATTTATACTACAACCAGAAAAATTTGACTGTGCTGACAGCAGTTAGAGCAGGTGGACAAAGAAAAGTGAACACACACTGCAGGTAAACACACTGAGCTTCCTGCTTCCTGCTGTGTCTCTTCCTATTTGACGGTTTCAGCTGATATAAAGTCCAACACAGACAAATGTGGACAGTCCAAGTCATTCAGTTAAACTGAGTCTGTTCCAGGTTTGTTTTCTCAGCTGCTGATTTTGTCCCAGCGCAGTAAAAGTACTTTATCAGCAGCTTCAGGCCACAAAACAACCAGGACATGTCAACATGGTCAGTGTAGAGGCTGAGTTAAGGAACAGAAAGCAGCAGTTTAAATGAACTTGAAGCCACTGGTGCAGCCTTCAACGTTAAACACGCTCATGTTGTAGGCAGCTCATGTGAACCCAGAGCAGAGTGGTGGAATTAATCTAAATGAAAATGTAATTAATTGAATATCCACTAGTCATAAACAGTATGATTAACATGTGGTTTGATGCATTTGTTTGACTTTACATCACAGAACTAGTCCCAGTCTGTGTCTCTCATGTACAATAGGACCATTACATTCACACAGCTCAGTGCTCAAACACAAACAACCAAAATTATTATTTAAGAACATTTCAGTTTTCTTATAAGAACATTCATGTTGTTTGAGAGGAATTTTGTGTCTCCATCCGACTCTTACTTCATAAAAAGCCTTATTAATTTATTCTAGTTTTCTAGATTGATCAGTAAAACACACGTTGTCTCATTTAAGACACAAATAGTCTCTAAAGACTCCTTTCATTAAATCTACAAACTAGGTGTTAAAGTGTTTGAGATACTTTTCAAAATGACACTATCACAGTCAGGTTTACTGGAAGTTTTATTATATGATTTAACCACAGGCTGTTGGTTACAGTGAATCAACCTGTTCAGGTGATGTGTTAGATTCTGCAAAACAGCTTTTAGAGAGAAAGCAAACATGAAGCTTGTAGAAAAAAAACAATTAAAAATAATTTACAAAGAAATGTGTTGTGGACTCCACATGTCAAAGAAGACAAACTGTCACAGCAAACATTAACATAAAACAAGTCTGTGTTTCTGGTCAGTGACTGAACAACTGTTAAAATCTTTAATCTGAGGAATCAGGTTAAACTAAATCACACAGATCAGCTGTTTGACAGTAAAAGATGGTCAGTCACTAAAGTTTCTCTCTGCAGGACTGAGCTGCTGCAGCTGTTTGTAAAGTCATCAACTAATGTGGCTTTAAATCTTTCAGTTCGTAGTCAAACAAATGATTTACTGAGTCCTGTTAAAACTTCTGTGCATTTGTAAGTATTTCTATATGTACACACACTATGCAAATACATTAGTAAAACCACAGACAAAACATAATAATATGCACAGCACATTTAGTAACTGTGTAGTTCAGAGGGAAACATTTGATTCTCCCACTAACTGAAGCTTCTTTGATGATCGTGGTTGAACTTATTATAATTCATAAATCTGCAGTTAATAACACACAAATATTAAAACTAGTCTGAATTTACAAACAGCTGCTGCAGTTGCTAATTTAAAAGCAGCCTCTGACTTTAATACTGATTGACAGAGAATAATATCAGTTTGTGATGTGTCAGATGACAAACATCAGGTGAAACAAACAGGATCATAAACAGTGATCTTCATATTCACATAATGTAACAGCCTTAATATATAAAACATGAAGCTTTGGTTTGTTTGTCTCTGTCCACTTTCACTGTCCTGCAGATAAACAAAGAGTCAGTGTTTCCTCAGACTGAGTTAGTAAATGACTGAGTCGAGTTTAAAATGACACTTGTCTGTTTAGAGCTGAGAAACACAGAGACTGAGGAAGAAATGTTAAGAAATGCATCATCACATTGTTGATAGTAAAAATTTACTGTGGGATAAAAAGAAAAAGGCTGAAGCCTGAACTGCTGTTTGTCCTGCATCAGTGAATTAGTCACTGAGGAAACTGAGGACACATTTTACACCTACTGATGGTCAGTGTCTTTATCATCAGGAGCTTTGTATGAAGTCTCCTCTTTGGGTCCTTTACATTTTCTATACATCACAACACCAACAACACCACCAACACCAACAAGCAGAGCAAAAACTGAGAGACCAACTTTCAGTCCAACATTTCCATCCTTGTCTCCTCCAGCATCACCTGAGACTCTGACTGTCAGGGTGATGGTGTTGATTAGTTCAGTCCTGTCTCCAGATGCAACATAACACTCATATGTTCCAGTATCATTGATGATAACGTTCTTCAGAGTCACAGAAACGTTTCCATTCTTCATCTCTGGATCTACCAGCTCCACTCGGTCTTGAAAACTTGAATGTTGGTAGTCTTTATTTCGGGGTCTCCCTTTGTAGTAGTATACATAACCCTCGTCCTTCAGGTCCTGTCTCCTCCACTGCAGCAGTTTTATGTCTCCACCTCTGGGATCCAGACACTGAAGAGTAACATTATCTCCAGTCTTCACTGTGATCTGTTGTTGGTCTGAACAAAAACCATAAAATCCAGATCAAAGCACAAAGTAAACATCAATCGACTTTTTAGTCTGAACAAATTAAAAAGCAGCAACTACAGCACTTAATTTGATCTGCAACAGCAGCTTTACATACATGCAGACATGTCACTTATATCCAATATGTAACCAGAAATGTGCTTTAAACATCTGAATTTGTGATTGAACCAAAACCTGATTTGAACATGATTCTTTTCCTTTGATTAACCTCCCTCTTTATAATGAAAACCAGAAAAAGTGGTTAAATGCAGAGAAAGTGGACTTTAGATTGTATTGCTGAACATTTTTAACAGTACGCAGATACAAACAAGTCAATATGTTTTTATTTTGGTATTTGACATTATCAGGGGGTTATGTTTGTTCTGAAGTACCACACAGTTTTTTTAATGCATGGGATACTGAAATGATAATTACACCTTTGTGTTACTTTGCAATTAATTTAACATGTGCACCAGTTTAAGTAAGGTGTTTATAATTCAAGTGCAAGGTTTCTAGCACCAGCCCTGTATTTCATGCAGCAGATGTTGGTGGTGTGTTGTATAGCTTTCAACACCAGCTGGTGCTTTATGGGAGTTGAGAAGCTGTAGTAGTGGTACTTTTGCTGTGATTGGAGTTGAGACTGAGAAACTACTAGCTTTAGCAACAGAGGGGAAGTGTGTTGGTGGCCTGCAACAGACCTTTAGTGGTTTGTTGTGTTTTAAAATGCAGTAATAAATGGGCCTGGAACATTCCAAACCACACAAAAGTTCCATCAGTCTCCCACTAATTATTAGTGTCTCCCTGAAATCTGCAAATTATATGCAATTTCCTGTAAATTTGACATTTCCTCTGTTATTGTGGACCTAGAATTGCCTTCATACATGTTTCAGAGGAAGCTACGCTTGATTCATTGTCCTGTGTTGAAGCTACACTGAGGCTACACCTTTGTTGTGAGCATTTATACTTGTGCGCTGGTGATACTGTGTAGATCAAATGTAGAGGAGACATTTTTAAGACCAAAGCACAGACATGCAACACTAAACACTTCATACAGAACATGTATTATAGATCCTATCATCTAGAGAGACGTTAGAAACACTACTTCAAGTCCATAGAATAAGATTTGAGATGAAGGATCATTGTTTCTTTTTTAAAGGGAAACTGATTTAATTACATTACATTTATGTAAATGAATTTGAAGGACAAGTTGTCTTGAGCCGTACTTCTCTTCTGAAGTTGGCAGTATTGACTCAGATTTCTTCCAACACAAGTCAGCAGCTGCAGAAAACACTAAATTGCAAGACTTGAAGGACAGGACGGCTGCTTTGGAGGCAGAGTACACTGCACTAAAGGAGGCAGAGGACTAGTTAAACCCATGGAACAAAAGAGAACAGATTTCTCAATCTGCATTCTTCTCTGTACTTGGGAATCGAAGCCCAAGTGCTGCTCCAATTTAGTGTTTGCAGAACCAATAGGAGGAAAATGCTCATGCAGTGCTTGTTTTAATGAGGATGCTCTGGGATCTAACCAGTTAACATCCACAGGGAGAACAGACTCATCTCAGTAAGCTGTGTAGTAGATTTAATAGCTCTGTTGTCTTCAATCTATTGCTGCCAGTTTGTCTGAAAGGAAGATTTACACCTTCTATATTGGATACTGCACATTGCCATGGACTCACATTAATCAATATAGAAATACATCCATCCATATACACGCAGTGGCCACTTTATTAGGTACATCTGTATAATTAAATACAATGTAAAACAGCAGCTCTGCCATGAATTGTACAGTTTTTTAGGTTGAAACTGCCAGAAAAGTGATAATTCTACTGTGTTTATTATTGAGGTCAAAGTGGGTAATGGAGTCGAGTACATTATGAATAGACGTGGTTCTAATGTTCTGGTCACTCTATTTGCTGGTACATGATCATTAGGCACAAAAATCTTGAATCCTAAATTGTTTATTGTTGGTCATGTTGACTCCATTTTCAATATTTCTGTAAAGAAGATCTTATAAAGACAAAGATGAAGGATGAAGATGCAATAACTACAAACTGCTAAGGAATCTGCTCTGTGGCTTCTAATGGATTGTTAGTACGGTTCCTAGATCAGCCTTCAGGCCCAGGTCTATATAACAGCTCTGCTTCGCTGGTGGCAACTCGCCATTAAACTGAAGGAACGAGAAAAACAACCAGCCCGACATTATGTGAACACATACCGAGGTCTTCCTCAGTCTGGACCCAGGGTCTCACATCTACTCTGGGTTCTCATGTCCCCTCCTAATATAACCCTGAAAATTGTCCAGCTTACCTTTGGAGAGAGACCGTTTCAGGAAACATGCGAGAAGACACACAGACAGGATCAGTTTCGAAGCCGACATCGTTGTCTAACATTAACAAAGACCCTTAATTTGCCAAAGCTAAATTTGTTGATATGGGATGAGAAATGTGATTGAAAATGTAAAAAATAGATTTAAGAGGGTTTTGTTGTCGTTATTGTTAAAAGTTTAGCCCGTTTCCTGTAAAGCAGTTTGTCCGACATGTCAGCGTTCGGTCCACAGGAGAAGAATCAGGAAGTTTTACTAGTAGTTTTGCGAGCTCGATATGAGCGGTGCTGCCTCTAGTGGCCATATTCTCACACTCTACAGTCCGATTCTAACTAAAGCTTTAATTTGTTAGCAAACAATTAACCAGACTCGTTCAAATAAGGCTCATTTACCATATGTGCCGTCTGCTGACACCATCAGGTAACTAACTACAACTCGACTCGGCTCGAATCAGTGAACGGTGATATGCTGGTACGACATGAACTGTGCTTCTTATTGAAGCAGCCGAGAGTAGATTTTAAATTATAATTGTATAAAGAACAACATACAAACATGAAGGCAAAATAATGATTGTATGATTTATCATATGCGAGTCACACTGGATGGAACAATAAGAGAAAAAACAACTTAAATATAGGAAAGTAACTAACTATTAAGGCAAATAAAAATTACTACAAATACTAATGAGTGTAAGGAAATAAAATTCAAGAGACACTGAATTAAATCAACTTAATTAAGGAGACAAAACACATTTGTAATTGCAAATAGAGCTCTATAGTTATCTATCTATAATTTCTTCATCAGTCTCAAAGCATTGACTTGATTCTCCACAAAGTCCTTTTTAAAAACAGAAAAGAGCAGTTTTCAATTAAATTTCAATTGAATTGAATTCAACTTTATTTATATAGCGGCAATTCACAACAAAGTTTAGACTATACAAGTATGTTGCGAAAACCCATCAATTCCCCCTTTAACAAGCCATAGGCAACAGTGGAGAGGACAAACTCCCTTTGACAGAATAAACCTCCAGCAGAACCAGGCTCAGGGTGGACGGCCATCTGCCTTGACCGGTTGGGGTGAGTGAAAAGTGAAGAGAGAAAAGAAAAGAGCATCAAAAAGCAACAACAAAACATCGGGCAGGTTGGTAGGACCAGTAGCTGCACACTGGAAGACACACAGCTTCAAAGCTGGGGACACCTGCAGAAATGGACAGAGAGAGGAGACACACAACTACAGGAGAAAACACACAAAGTTATTGTCATACAGTGGTGACAATTCTAAGTTGAGAGGAGAGAGAGTCAAGAGGAGGAAAGGAGCTCAGTGCATTGGGGGGTGGGTCCCCCAGCAGTCTAAGCCTATAGCAGCATAACTATAACTAACTATATGCTTTTTTAAAGAGGAAGGTTTTAAGCCTAGACTTAAAAGTAGAGAGGGTGTCTGCTTCCCGAATCTGAACTGGGAGCTGGTTCCACAAGAGAGAAGCTTGATAGCTAAAGGCTCTGCCTCCCATTCTACTTTTGGAAATTCTGGGAACCACAGCCAAAGTTATGCCGTCTAAATTAACAATATTGTTAGACAGCATATTTCTCATATTTTTAGACCCATATACAATCATTTCAGTTTTGTCTGAATTTAGAAGTAGGAAATTGTAGGACATCCAGGCCTTTAAGTCTTTCAGACATGCTTGAAGTTTGACTAATTGGTTAGTATCATCTGGTTTCACAGATAAATATAGTCGGTATCATCATCAGCACAGCAGTGGATGCTTATGGAGTGTTTTCACAGACAGACACAGAGACCCTTGAAACTCCCTGTGGAACCTTTGTGCATATAGAACATTCATCATTAACATGAACAAGTTGGAATTTGTCTGACAGATCAGATTTAAACCAATGCAGTGTGTTTCCTTTAATCCCAAATCCATGTTCCAGTCTTTGTAAAAAAAAAAAAAAAACGTTCTGATCATTGGTGTCAAATGTGGCACTAAGGTCTAGTAAGATGAGTATAGACACAAGTCCATTATCTGAAGCCAAGAGAAGATTTTTTGTGACTTTCACTAGTGCAGTTTCTGTGGTGTGATCTGCTCCAAATCCTGACTGGAAAACTTCAGACAGGTTATTCCTGTACAGGTGGTCACATAATTACTTTACAACTACTTATTCAAGGATTTTACAAATAAAGGGAGATTGGACATTGGTCTGTAATTAGCTTAGTCACCTGGATTCAGCTGGATCTGGTGAATATCTGATGCTAGTCATAAAAGGTATGATTAGCATTTGATGCATTCGTTTGACTTTACATCACAGAACTAGTCCCAGTCTGTGTCTCTCATGTACAATAGGACCATTACATTCACACAGCTCAGTGCTCAAACACAAACAACCAAAATTATTATTTAGGAACATTTCATTTTTCTTATAAGAACATTCATGTTGTTTGAGAGGAATTTTGTGTCTCCATCCGACTCTTACTTCATAAAAAGCCTTATTAATTTATTCTAGTTTTCTAGATTGATCAGTAAAACACACTTTGTCTCATTTCCACTTTCACTGCCCTGCTGACACAAATAGTGTCAAAAGACTCCTTTCATAAAATCTACAAACTAGGTGTTAAAGTGTTTGAGATACTTTTCAAAATGACACTATGACAGTCAGGTTTACTGGAAGTTTTATTATATGATTTAACCACAGGCTGTTGGTTACAGTGAATCAACCTGTTCAGGTGATGTGTGGTGGTTTGGCTGCTTTGAATCAAGCTCCAGAAAAATCCAGAAAAGAACAAACAAACTATTAAAAATAATTTACAAAGAAATGTGTTGTGGACTCCACATGTCAAAGAAGACAAACTGTCACAGCAAACATTAACATAAAACAAGTCTGTGTTTCTGGTCAGTGACTGAACAACTGTTAAAATCTTTAATCTGAGGAATCAGGTTAAACTAAATCACACAGATCAGCTGTTTGACAGTAAAAGATGGTCAGTCACTAAAGTTTCTCTCTGCAGGACTGAGCTGCTGCAGCTGTTTGTAAAGTCATCAACTAATGTGGCTTTAAATCTTTCAGTTCGTAGTCAAACAAATGATTTACTGAGTCCTGTTAAAACTTCTGTGCATTTGTAAGTATTTCTATATGTACACACACTATGCAAATACATTAGTAAAACCACAGACAAAACATAATAATATGCACAGCACATTTAGTAACTGTGTAGTTCAGAGGGAAACATTTGATTCTCCCACTAACTGAAGCTTCTTTGATGATCGTGGTTGAACTTATTATAATTCATAAATCTGCAGTTAATAACACACAAATATTAAAACTAGTCTGAATTTACAAACAGCTGCTGCAGTTGCTAATTTAAAAGCAGCCTCTGACTTTAATACTGATTGACAGAGAATAATATCAGTTTGTGATGTGTCAGATGACAAACATCAGGTGAAACAAACAGGATCATAAACAGTGATCTTCATATTCACATAATGTAACAGCCTTAATATATAAAACATAAAGCTTTGGTTTGTTTGTCTCTGTCCACTTTCACTGTCCTGCAGAGAAACAAAGAGTCACTGTTTCCTCAGACTGAGTTAGTAAATGACTGAGTCGAGTTTAAAATGACACTTGTCTGTTTAGAGCTGAGAAACACAGAGACTGAGGAAGAAATGTTAAGAAATGCATCATCACATTGTTGATAGTAAAAATTTACTGTGGGATAAAAAGAAAAAGGCTGAAGCCTGAACTGCTGTTTGTCCTGCATCAGTGAATTAGTCACTGAGGAAACTGAGGACACATTTTACACCTACTGATGGTCAGTGTCTTTATCATCAGCAGCTTTGTATGAAGTCTCCTCTTTGGGTCCTTTACGTTTTCTATACATCACAACACCAACAACACCAACAACACCAACAAGCAGAGCAACAACTGAGAGACCAACTTTCAGTCCAACATTTCCATCCTCGTCTCCACCTGTAAGAAGAGAATGAGATGTGAGGTGTCAGGTAGGTGATGAATCCATTTCCTCTTCAAACTCCTGTCAGACATTATCTACTGCACTTTGATCCCATCACTCATAGCAGCTGTTTGCTACAAAGTCTCATCAGCAACATCTTTAGAAAACACCAACATCTGATCTGTGATGGTTCACTCTCACATCAACAACCAGGAAGCAGCTTCACCTCTGATCCACACACACACACACACACACACACACTCACCTGGTTGAAAAACAGTCAGGTTGATAGTGCAGATTGTCTCAGTTGTCTTTATTTGGTCTGTTCCTCTCTGGATGAGACAGTCATATGTTCCAGTGTCACTAATTATCACATTCTTCAGAATCAAAGACATGTTTCCATCTTTCATCTGTTCGTCCTTCAGCTCCACCCGATTCTTATAAGATGGATGCTGGTTCCATGGATCAAACCACCCATCCCGATGCAAAAAGACAACATGAGAAAAGTTCTGAAAACGTCTGCTCCACTCTATAACTATGATGTCAGAGTTTTGAAGAGCTGAACAGGGCAGAGACACATTTTCTCCTGGTCGAGCTCTGATGTTCTGGACTGAAGTAAAGAAGAAAAAACACAATGTGGAGAAGTTAAACAGTAACTGGAAATATTTTACAATTTTTTGTGATTACTTCCAAAGTAGCACAAAGCTAAGAATATCTGACACGTCACGAATTACTTAAGAAATTCCACTGTTTATTTGGATGTTAACAAAGTTATATAGTCAGTTAAGTTCTGCACATAACACAGACAGTATGGCATCAATTAGACAATTATTTAGGTTAAATGTAAAACTAAAACACTGTAAATAAATCAACCTCCAGCCAACGGCAAACACATAAATGACAATTGTAGAATCCTCCCATATGAAGATGATCCTTACAGAAGTATCAGTATGTGGATTATGTGTATGTACTTTAGATGGATTAACTGTAGGTAGCTCTACTTTAGCTACTTTACTCTTCTATACTCACCAACAAAGACAAACACCGGAGAGATGCAGAGTAAAAGCAAAGTAGACAGGACTGACGCAGATGTTACAGCGGCCATTTTCCTGGAGATATCGTGGTTAAATTATAAGTAAATTCGATTTAAAGCAATAGTAAGAACAACTTCCGAGTTTGTCAACGCCACATGAAAATATACCGTCAGCCGGAGCTGTTCTCTATTCTCTGAAACACTGAGGTGCGGTCATAACACGGTTTCATACATTAAAATCAACAACACTCTCTGCTAAACATAATATTTTAAATTGTAGCTTGTTATCTTGAATTATTCCAGGCTTGAACGGCGAACACTTTGAATTTAGCCTGGAATAGTTTTAGTCCCGAGAACAGAGCGTCGTAGTGAACCGGAACTTCCGCCTTCATCTCGCTGCTTTTCTTCTGTGTTATAGCGGCAGGGATTTGTTAAAGAACACCATTTCCCATGTGCCCTAGAAACTCTTGGCCAACACCTTTAAATTTAAATTTTTGATTCAATTCAACTTTATTTATATAGCGCCAATTCACAACAAAGTCATCTCAGGGCACTTTACAGAATAAAGTCAAGATTATAAAGATGTATAGACAAAACCCAACAATTCCCCCTTGAACAAGCCATAGGCAACAGTGGAGAGGAAAAACTCCCTTTAACGGAAGAAACCTCCAGCAGAACCAGGCTCAGGGTGGACGACCATCTGCCTTGACCGGTTGGGGTGAGTGGAAAGTGAAGAGAGAAAAGAACAGAGCAACAAAAGCAACAACAAAACATCAGGCAGGTTGGTAGGACCAGTAGCTGCACGCTGGAAGACACACAACTTCAAAGCCGGGGACACCTGCAGAAAAGGACAGAGAGAGGGGGACAGAGAAGGACAAAGACAACTACGGGAGAAAACTCACAGAGTTAATGTCTTACAGTGGTGACAATTCTGGGGTGAGAGGAGAGAGAGTCAAGAGGAGGAAAGGAGCTCAGTGCATCGGGGGGTGGGTCCCCCAGCAGTCTAAGCCTTTAGCACCATAATTGTAACTAACTATAAGCTTTGTTAAAGAGAAAGGTTTTAAGCCTAGACTTAAAAGTAGAGAGGGTGTCTGCTTCCCGAATCTGAACTGGGAGCTGGTTCCACAGGGGAGGAGCTTGATAGCTAAAGGCTCTACCTCCCATTCTACTTTTGGAAATTCTGGGAACCACAAGTAGGCCTGCATTCTGAGAGCGAAGTGGTCTACTGGGATGATATGGTGCTATGAGATCTTTTATATATGATGGAGCCTGACCATTCAGAGCTTTATATGTAAGAAGCAGGGTTTTAAATTCTATTCTAGATTTTATGGGAAGCCAATGGAGAGAAGCTAGTGAAGGTGAAATATGATCTCTCTTGCTAGTTCCAGTCAGCACTCTTGCTGCAGCATTTTGGATTCATTGCAGGCTCTTTAGTTACTGGGGCATCCTGAAAGTAGGGAATTACAGTAGTCCAACCTAGAGTTAACAAATGCATGGACCAGTTTTTCGGCATCACTTTGAGACAGGATGCTCCTAATTTTGGCAATGTTCCGTAGGTGGAAGAAGGCTGTTCTAGAGATTTGTTTTATATGTGAGGTAAAGAACAAATCCTGGTCAAAAATAACTCCAAGGTTCCTTGCAGTAGTACTGGAGGCCACACTTATGCCATCTAGAGTAACAATATGGTTGGACATCATGTGTCTGAGATTTTTGGGTCAGAACACTATGACTTCAGTTTTGTCTGAGTTAGAAGTATAAGATTGTGGGACATCCAGGCCTTTATGTCTTGTAGGCTTGAAGCTTTATTAACTGATTATTTTCATCTGGTTCCATAGATAAATATAGCTGGGTATCGGCAGCATAGCAGTGGAAATTTATGGAGTGTTTTCTAATTATGTTGCCTAAAGGAGACATATATAAAGTAAAAAGTATTGGTCCTAACACAGAGCCTTGTGGAACTCCATAGCTAACCTTTGTGTGCATGGAGGATTCATCATTAACATGAACAAATTGAAATCTATCAGATAGATAAGATTTAAACCAATCTAGTGCAGTTCCTTTAATCCCAAATCCGTGTTCAGATCTGTTCAAATCTCAGTAATAAAATGTTCTTGTGGCATTTTATCAGTGTTTGTATTAGCGTATTATTCTTGAAATCACAGAGCTGTTAGTTAGGCTTTTACTGTCACTATGTGATGTTACAACAAGAGTAGAAATAAAACTGAAAAAATAACTGGATTATAGCTAAAAGAGATTCAACCCATCATTTATGTCTATTGGCATTAGTTAGGTAATGCCATCCAAAAAATAGTCGACTTTTACTTTTATTACTTTAAGTCAAATATAAACGTACTTTTACTTAAGTAGAAATATCAGTGGGTATGTCAGAGTAAATTTTTGTTTGTGTATTTGTACTTTTGCTTAAGTACAGTTTTCGAGTACTTGATCCACCACTGGTTAATGTGGAAAGCACTTGTGCTGACGGAAGAAGTTTAAGCATATGACAAATTCCACACCAGCCCCTGGGTAACGTCTGGTACAGACTATTACCACACTGCCCTGCATGTTTCTACAAAGAACAGAAACCATCTGAAGTTGGTAAATGGTGCATCATCACAACTGTTCACACCAAACTCACAAGGCAGTAAAATATTGGGCTTAGCAGGAAATTAAATGTTGAACTGATTCATACAGTCTGGAGTTGTTGAACCACAGATGAGTTTGGTCAATGTTGCACACTTCAAGCTGCAAGAATGAAACATACCTGCAGAGAACAGAAACTATGCAGGAGAGTGAACATCATCTTCATTAAGTGCATTTGCAACTGTAGACACATACTGATTAGTCCTTTAGATTGACTGCTTAATGTCATGGTCAAAATTACAGCAACACTCTCTGAAGAATTTGATGGATGTGGAATAAGAGGTCTAGTGCCTCCTTGGTGTGGAGAGACTTGGTTACACACATGACATACTGGTAACCTTATGAGCTTCAACAATGAGAGCCTCTATCCACATATCCTAAAGATGAAGTAAAATGCCCCTAATATTATATCAAGGTATGAACATGTTTAAAGAAACTAAAGGTGAATTTACACTTATCACAAATGAATCTGCTTATTATTTCTGTCTGCAACCAACTATGGAGGAACAGTTGATGATTTACTCCCTGCAGTTAGCAATTATACAATTCTCAGGCAAATAACTCCCTCTAGTGGCCAAAGAAAACCTCCACAACATGTCTGGTAAAGGCAGTCATTCATGGACCACAGGGTCAGTAATCCAATCCCCGTTCCCGGCTATATGTCGTAGTGTCTCTGGGCAAGACACTGGACCACTAACAGCCCATCCCCAGCTGTGCAGTGTCGGTCCAAACCCAGTAGAAATTGGGGAGGGTTGCGTCAGGAAGGTCATCAGGTGTAAAAACTGTGCCAAATCAACATGGGGACAAATAATCTGCTGTGGCGACACTGAACTCACGGAATAAACTGAAAAGACAAAAAGACAAAAGGTGTGACAATGTCACAAAATGTGGGATGATAATTTCACTCGTTTCCACAAAGAACTAAAAAAAAAGAACAATCACACAAACTGTACTTATACATCACTGACCAAGAGAAGAAAAAAACCCTCATATAGAAGAGGAAGAGGGCGGGCTTCACTTGGTGTCTAAAAACTAAACTACTAAAAAACTAAAACTTGATCCAAATCATTGAATACGACAATGAAGGAAACATCTCTACAGTGTCTGATCTGTAAGTAGAGAATTTCTGTTTGAACCTTTGTATTTTTAAAACATGTGGATTTGGTACAAAAACATAAAAACAAAGACATTTATTCCTCTCAGTGAGAATCTTTTTAAAAGTAGGAAATAAGTAAAATTACTATAAACAAATGCTACATGATGGCAGTTACTATATAACATGTAGAAGCTGGTTTGTAGCAGGTAATTAGGATATTTTCACTGAGCACTGGGTTTAGACAGTGTTTGAAATGAGTTGTTGAGGCATCGATAACTTCACAACATACACTTATTATTGTATAATATGCATTTTCTACATTACTCGTATCGTCCACATTCCCCATTTAGACCCTAAAACCAAATCAAAATCTTCTTAACTCACATTGCTTAGTTCTCAGCCTGGATTAGTTTCTTCATCTGTGAAATCTATTTCTACTCCATTGTTGTCCAAAAACTTTAAAACACATCAGCCAGACACACAGCTCTACTGATTGAGGTCTTTATTCCAAAACGTATGTTCCAACATGTTGCAAACAAACATTGACCCACAAGCTCTGAACTGGCATTTCCTGCTTTCACGGCCAGTTAACTGTAGTGTCGTATTTTCAACACGTTGATTTAGTGGAACAAATAAGTGTCATCTAAATGTGACCTTCAATAGATAAAACTCAAGAACATTTTATATAAAGTACTAAACATGGTCAATGTGATAAATTTACTTACATTTCATTTCTGCCTCACTGATGATGTCCTAATAAATGAGATGGACATGCCAGTGTTTACTTTTTAATTAATCATAGTCAATCAAAACTTTATTCATAAAACACCTTTGGTACAGATTAATTCAATTCAAATTGCTTCACAGATGACTGAACTTGATGAAAGGTTTACTAAACAAGGACATACAGATAAAAACAAAACAGCAATTATTTAAAAATAATACACAACACAGACAAACAATAATTCTTGATGTGTCTGTACTGCAGTTCTGGCTTTGCTCCTTTTTTGGGTACAATTTTCTTTCATGTGAAACCTCAGACCAACTTGACTCTCATTTCTCTTTAGTTGTGATCTGTCTGCTGTGCTGCACAACAAACCAAGGTCAGTAAACTTCTTCTGTCACATTTTAAACCTGTTTATTACAGGAGAACTGAAAGGAAGGATTTGAGAAACATAACATTGCATGTTTGTAGGATTTATAACAGGATCTGTTGCTGTATTTACAGCCTTAATGACTGTTTATAAATTTGAAATAAGTTCACTTGTTGAATTAACTGTGATGCAGAAGGTGTTTTAGTTTTAATGTTTTCATCTCAATATTTATACATTGATAAACCACATTAATCACCTTGTAGTTTTATTCTAGAACAGTATTCAGTGGGACAAAAAATGTCATAATCACCATGATTGACAGTAGTCAGAACACAGAGTATCACGACTTGCTGTGTATGTGTTGCTACAGACTGTGTCAAGTCTGACAAATGCTGACAATAAAACTTTTCTAACAGCTCATCTGACTGTGAGTCCCAGCAGCTCTCAGCTGTTTCAACATGACTCTGTCTCTCTGAGCTGTGAGGAGGACGACAGCTCCGCTAATTGGACACTGAGGAGGAACACAACCGCACAACAGATGTCTCAATGTGGAGATGGTTGGGGAAAACCAGCTGGTTCTTCCTGTAACATCAGTTATATTTTCCCATCGGACAGTGGAGTTTACTGGTGTGAGTCCAGAGAGCCATCAACCAGTAACAGCATCACCATCACTGTCACTGGTAAGATCAGACTGTGGAGTTAGTGTTGATGAAGCTGTGTGGAAATGGATGAAATGCTGTAGTTTGTCTCTGTGTTGAGGTGGAGCAGTGATCCTGCAGAGTCCTGTCCTCCCTGTGATGGAGGGACATGATGTCTCTCTGCACTGTCAAACAAAGAGGCCTCCCTCCAAGCTCCCAGCTGATTTCTATAAAGATGGCTCCCTCATCAGGACTGAGCCTACAGGTCACATGACCATCCACCATGTTACCAAGTCTGATGAAGGCCTCTACAAGTGTCACATCAGCAGTCATGGAGAGTCTCCACCCAGCTGGATCTACGTCACAGGTCAGGAGGTCAGACAAAGGTCTTGTATTTCCTGTATTGATGTTGTTAAATTTCTGTACTAATAAGAACATCAGCAATTATTCATAATGTGTAAGGAAATCTGTAACTTTTCAGTCATCAAATATAATAAATCCTAGTTTTTAGGTGAAATGAAACCTTTTGAATGAAAAGTCAGTGGAAGTTTTTTAATTCAAGTCAATGTAATAATTATTTTGATTATTTTAGATAAACCCACCACTACAACATCCCCTACATCAACCTCTTTATCGTCATCCTCTACTCCTGTCTCTAAGGGGGACAACATGAAATGGTTGCCTGTTTGGTTGCCACTCAGCTGTGTTGGTGTTGTACTGGTCTTACTGGTTCTACTGGTCTTACTGGTTCTACTTGTGAGACAACATGTTCAGAGGAAACTCAAAGGTGGGACACAAATGTGTTACACTTGCATTTAATTTTTCTTTTTTGTGAATAAAAATGTCCATTAACATTGTTGCATCAATGTTCATTTTGGTTCATTGCAGCTGATGATGTAAATGCTGGAGAAGATGTCACATACAGCGATGTCACAATATTACATCACGGACAACAGCCAATCAGACGAAGCAAAGGTAACATTCATTAAATCCATTTTCACTTAGCAACAATAGCAGGGAGGATATTTGGCTTGTCCCTGAAAGAAAAGACAAGTTAACAGTAGAAAACTAGTTTAGACTCAGGTTTAGAGTAAAACTTGGACATTTACTCACAAACACTTTTATAAACTGACGACACAGTAATATTTTTTGCAGTTACATTTTTTTTTTGACAATTTCTTTAGAGTCGAAACTGTTTAGGAAACCGGTCAAACTATACAAAATACAGTATAAGGAAACTAAAAAGTGAGTGAGACTCCTGCAGATCACTGAACTACATTCAATGAAATGACACTGTGTTGTATATGAAGCTTCCTTTCAAAACATCTTTTTATCTGATATATTTCTACATATTTTTGGAAGCTCAACTTAACATTTTATCTTCTTTATTTCATACAGTTTCACATCATAGTCTGATCTGTTTTAATCTAATGAACCATGTGTTCTGCTGTGTGTGCGTCAGTTTTTGTTCCCTGTGTTGAATCTGTTAATAGACTCTAACACCTCTGTCGTCGCCCAGTTTCCTGTTTGTTAAAACAATTATTCAGCTGAATGTGGACTGCAGACATTTTTCACTGCAGGACCTTCGGCAGGTCTTTGCCATTATTATTTGTTGAAACACAGTCGTCAAAGCTTTAGCAGCATTTTACTGTTGAAGCTGGTTTAACTACTTCATTTACAGACATAGTTTAGAACAGAAGCTTTATTGTCGTCTTTGAGCACATTTACTCCAAAGGTGACACCAGGGGACCTAACACGGACTGACTTGCTCAAGGACACACCTGGTGCATGGGATAGAATTTAATACTCCAGACGTCTGCATCCCAGTGTGATGCTCCACCCACTGATCCACCAGGCCGCCTTTAGTTAGGTGGTTACCAACGCTGGGGTTGGGCCCCTTAAAGGGTCCCCATATCAATCTGAGGGGTCATCAGATGGAAGTCATTTTTAAAAACTTTTCTACATTCTGTGAGCTTGATCAGCCTAAATGTTTGATCTTCAGACCTGAATAATTGTGTAGTTTTTTGTGTTCTTCCTAAAATGTTTTTATTCTACATGTAAAACAGTTTCATTTACCAACAGTGGCAATATTTGTATTGTTAATAGGTATAATACTATCAGTAAGAATACTAACATTACTGCTATCAGTTTTAGTACAGTAAAGTTACTTGCAGTAAAGTAACCAGTTTTCTTTTTCCAGAGTCTGATCCAGCTGCAGTTTACTCAGGAGTGAGAACAGAAGACGTCAGTTATGGACAAATAGTCATCAGACCAAAGAGGAGCAGAGGTTCAGGTAAGACTCAGTTTCTCCTTTCACCAAGTCTTTATGGCACATGAGCTTTTGAATATTTGATAAAAGTGTCAGTAAATATTTAATATTTTAGCATAAATATAATTTGGTTGTCCTGTGAAAGGAACCTTTCATCATCCAGTAGCTAGACTCTAGCCCAGACGTGAACAGGCTGTAACTAGGTCAACGTGCACTCGTGCAGAAGTTAGTTAACCACCCTGGCACCGCTGACTGAACCATGGCAGAGTCAGGAAAACATGAAGAGCAAGTACGACGAGCTGCACAGGGCTCTCTGACCTCATCTTTTCTTGAACTCTGTGTGTTTGTGTTCAGAGCTTCCTCCAGACCCAGAGGTCGTCTACTCTTCACTGAGATCGAACATCAAACCTTCACACCTTCAGGCCAACCACTGACTCTAACTGGTTCCAGTGTTATAGGATTAGTAGTAGTAGTAGTAATAGTAGTAGTAGTAGTAGTAGTAGTAGTAGATGTCTGAAGTAGTGAACTATGTGTAATTAAAGTTGTAGTTTAACTACATTCATATTTGTATAGTGATTCATGTAGTTAAGTATAAGTAACCATCAAAGACCATGTAGTTAAAATACGTTTGACTCTGTCGACATTCTTTGTGTAGTTAACTAAACCTGAGTCACATTTTCACTGCTATTTGTTAATATTTCATGTCACATACAAACTTTGAATTAATTTGAAGCTACTTAGAGAAAGAAGTGCAGGTAGCTGTGAGGTTTTGCTTTCAAAGCAGGTTCCCCAACACAGACCTAAATCTAACGATGACTTCCAGTTGTTGGCTGGTTCACTGTCCTCAGTAACTTTACTGTTATTTCTGATTTACTGATGATTCTTGTTTCTTAAGTATTAATAAACATTCATTGTTGTTTGTCTCGAGTGGCTCTGTGGGTTTCACTCAGCTGTCAGATGGAAAGTTTGACTTGCTCTGGTTTCGTTGTGGCCAACTGTTAACACGTAGAGAAGAAATGTACAAAAACCACCACCGCAGGCTAAAAACAGTATGGACACCGTTCAGTGGTGGGAAACTGCAGAGAAAAGCTGCAGAGTGTCTGCGTTTGTGTTTGATGCTTGTATCAGTGAAATCTTGAGAAGATTCAGGCTGTAAAGCTTCTTCTCTCGCAGTGAAACACAGATACAGTAGGTTATAAAACCTGTAACTGATGGCAGATTAATATCAAAGCATTGGTTTTCACAGTTGAGCTGCCATTTTATAATTATCTGTACAGTGTGGAGTTTTCTGTGTCTCCTGCAGAGAGTGGATTATTCTGATCATCGATCACTGAGCTCTTATGATCTAAGCTCAGACTGTGGCTGTTTGTCAATGAGCTGCAGCACTTACAGTATGAACCACAGTTTGAGGTTGTTAGTGTGAACAACACATATTTACCATAAAATAAAAAAAAACAGCAAATTTTAATTTGATGGTGTTTACAAGGTAAAAATAAAGAGACTTTATATTTTCACAATAAATAACATTTTTAATTACTAATTTTTTTCATTAATATGATCTTTTTTATTTTAATATTAATGTATAATTATTTCTTTATCCGTACAGACTAATTTGGCTGAGCTGATATGTACATTTACAACAATTTGTTCACAGCAGAACACACAGAAAGGCTGCAGCCAGGATTCAAACTAGAAACCTTTTTAGCTGTGAGGCAACAACACTAACCATTCCACTACCATGCTGTCGAAATTAAATGATTTATTATGAATATTTGAATAAATAATAATAATATTAACTGCGTAATATTTAAAATCAGCTGTAAAAGGACTTCGTTCATTCATCTTATCATTTCTCAAAGAGCATTTTATTTCACTATTATTACAGGAAACAAATGTCTTGCTGCAAAGTGAATTAGGACACCTTGTGCTTTTAAGAGGAACCAAAGTAAAGCAACAGTTTCAACAGTCTGATTTATATTTATGTCCAACAAGTTTAGAGTGTGAAAACAAGTGTAGAAAAGTAATGTTCAGAAACAGATGAAAGAAAATGCCACATTAGCATAGTGAGCATAGAAGGAGAGTTTGCAACGTGCAGTTTTGTGGTTTGTTGCACCATCCTGGGACCACTGAGCTGTAGAGTTTTGTGATCTTCTGTATGGTGCTGGGACCACCAGACAACAGAGCTCAGTGGATGGGGGGGGGGGGGGGGGGGTTGCCCACAAGTTACCACACGTGCAGACTTGAGCACATGCTGCCAAACTGTGGCCATGTCTGAATTATGCTGCAGACCTGAACCTGAACTTTACAGAATATTTACTTTTATTAACTGAACGTACACTTTAAACTCTTACCTGTGTTCATTAAATGCAGAAAGTATTTAAAGAACAGAGTTTCTAGTGTGGTACTTTCTGGCTAATCCAGAGATCTGGTGGACCAGATGTGCTGACTGTCACACTTTGAGTGTATATTTAATTTTAGTAGGACCTGAAGAGAGGAGACAGACTGAAGGGGACAAATACATACTCAAACATAAAACCAGGGCCAAACAAGTGGAGCTAACAAAAGACAAAACTAAACCCTGAGACAAACATGAAAGCAAACCTCAGTCCAAATTGTAAAGGGTTGGGAATCCAAACATGAGGATCAGCTAGGGTTTGGAAGGAGAATGTCCAAAGCATGGACTATCCACAGGACCGTTCTCAGAGGAGGAAGGAGAGACGATCTGGCAGGGAACAGCGGGGAAAGCTGGGTATAAGTGCAAGGGGGCACACGTGAAAACAATCAGGGTTAATGAGAAACAAGAAGCTGAAGAAACTAACTGGGATGTGGTGCTGAGGGTTAACAAAATAGAAGCCAGCAGCAGAAAGTAAAACTAAAGAAAACTGAAGTCCAAAAGCCGGAACTGTGACACTGACAGGTGACACAGTGTGTCATCACCGTCCAAGTCTCCTGGATGTTGCTGGAACCTTTGGACACTCTGCCACAGGACTTGTACCTCACTAGGACTTCAGGTGATATGTTGATGGGAAACCAGCATCAGCACTGATCAATGAGATGAGCTTTAGTTGAATATATATATAAGTCCTCATCGTGGTCCTGGACTGGTCCTGCCCCCTGGTTTGGCCCATTGCTTGGCAACAGGTTTGACTGACAGGCCAAGCACACAGCAAACATCTAACATGAACCAACACCTCGAAATACAAATGAGGCGGAAATGACCAACAAAGGCCTGCGTCAAACGATGAAACTGCAACATCCAATGGAGAAGTGAGAAACAGACCTTAGAATAAAAAGGATAAAGCTGCATTTAATGTGTGTGGAGGTTCTTTATCTTTAATGATTCATGTCTTATAATGTCTTTTCATTATTCAAGGTCTGTGATCTTTATTTGATATGTGGCAATTCATCGTTTGCTCTGTCAGTTTATTTGATCACCAGGTGATTGATTAGTTTACTAAAGATGTTAATGATGTTCTTAATCATTCATCTTAGTGAGGAAATATTGAAACTGCTGTGCTACTAAAGGGAGTTTGAGGATTTTGTGACCACACAGGAGGTAATTTACAACTTGCTGTCTCTGATCTGTTCAGATCGGAAGTGGAGCTTGATGGTGGTGACAACAAAAAAAACAAGTAAATAATATAACCAGAGGCCGATCATCTAAACAAGAACACGGCTTGGAGAATAAGGGAAAACTAAATGGAAGCTAAGCTGAGGAAATAAGAATAACCAGACTACATAACTCAAAGGGCTAATTATAACCAGGTGTGTACATTAACAAGGGGTGAACATGAGTTGGGGAACAAACAAGAGCTCAGGTAATAAGCAGAAATCTAATGAAAGTGAACAAAACCACAAGAACAAGCATTAAGCAGAGATATATAAAAAACTAGGGAAGCTAAACATGGGTGTACAGCAGGGAAACCTGTCAAAGAAGTGCAAACAAACTCAGCAAAGACAAAAAAGAAATGTGCATGTGCCAGAACAGACCGGGGCAGGAACAAGTTTAAACAGGGAATCAAACATGTGTACAGTGTCTCAGAACAGGTAAAAAGGTAAAGTTCTTTTACTGCTAAACACAATGGTAACAGCTTCTGCTTGATGTACCAGACTTTAGAATTTAGAATCTAAGTATTTCCATTATATTTTTGTAATTGTAGACTTTTTTATTAACTCATAGCTCCTACTCTCTGACAACGGACTGTTGAGTCATTGACATTATTCTGGGTCGAGGTTTTTCCATCACACTGAACTGAAATCATCACTGAACAAACTAGAAATACAATCCACAGCTGCACATGCTGTTCATAAGTGTATGTGTGACACAAAATACCACAGATACTTTACATATTGGAAGGTAAAATGAGTTGATTGAATATAAGGTGTAATGATGGAACAGGTAGACAGACAGGGAGGGAACAAAACTTACAGATCACAGAAGATTATTTATCACCACTAACTACAACTAACAACTGAACAATAACTGGTGGAGTCTATTAGCAGCCTCCACACCAAACATGGGTTCACACCCCTCAAACAAACTTTGTGTCATTGTGTTTCACTTTTCACTGTTGGGATATTTGGTGTCCGTGTTAAACTATGTCGAGGTTTAGTTTGTTGATGTGAACGTATGTTAAATTGGCTGCTATAAAGAAACATCCCAGGTGTCAGTCCACCATTTTACCACCGGTGAGAACAGTTTATTCTACAATACATGATTGATGTACATGATCAACTCTATTGATGAAATAAAAATGAATGAAACCATAACAGCTGACCCAAAGAATACAGTCTGATGATGATGATTATTGTTATTATTCATATAACTTTTGCTGCTCATTTTATAAATGATTGTAAACTGCAGAATATTCTTTAAATCTTTACAAAATATTACCTCAGAGAGAAAAGAAGAAGAACAGGAACAGACGGTTTATCATATCAATTCTACACATGACTTTCCCAGCAGATGGCTCCACTTCTATTGCAGTTGTTTGACAGCATGTGAGTCAGTGCACTTTGAGTTTACAGTAAGTCAACGTTTGATGACTTTAACCCCCAAACTTTATAAAGACTTACCAAATGAACTATAAGCTGTATAGAAATGAAAGCACTTGGTGTTAAACTCCTTTGAGTACTGTGTGACACAATGCAGAAACACTAGTTATCTTTTTAGCAGTGTGCATTGGAAGGAGGCAGCGAAGAAGTGAGAAGAAGTTAGATTGTCCACCCAGTGAAGCAGACACAAAGAAGGAGGCGTGTGGGGGTTATGATGATGTATGTTATGATGAGGGGCACTCACGGTTTTCTGACACCTTCCACAGCAACCAGGAATCCAGCTGAACACACTTCATCCCCCTAAAAGATGCAGCCTCACTGATGGATGTGTGAAGTCGTGTTAAACTGAATTCATGCTCAATGTGGACAATGTCCCAAAACCCTGCACATCCCTCAGTTTGAAACTTCACGTCACCCCAGCATGTCCAACCCTGATTCAGCCTCTCTACCTCCTTCCAACACGCATCAACATTAAGATAACTAACATGTTTCTAAAGAGCAAAAGCATTTTTGTTCAGGTGAATGTTTTCACTGGTGGCATTCAGTCAAATTTGAGATCAAGGTTTGGCAGAACTCTCCCTATATTCTGTCTAGGCTTTGAGAAAATATTGACTCTTCTGTGAGATGATGTTTAACCTAATAAGGTCTTTCTCAGAAACCACTATAAAGAAGATAACACACCAACAAATTCACCTACAAAGAGGAAGGAAGTGAAGCTGTGAACAGTTTTTCAGCTCATATCACCAACTGCTACAATGGATGAAACATCTCTGCAGTGGCTGCTCTGTAAGTACAATCTCTGATTCAAATCATTACAATCATAGTTTGTCATATTTATACTATGAGCTGTAAAACAATGGAGAGATACACGTTGATAAATGATTAAGAGGTCATAGGATCCAACATTTGTCAAGAAGTGCAAATTAAAAAAGGTTTATTGATTAGGATTAAAAAAGATGATGATTAATAATTTAAAAAGTAAATATTAAAATGAATTAAAAAGTAAAACAAGGCAATTGTTATTTTAAGATCATAAAGTGTAAAGCTACATCTTAAACTCCATTATTCTTCTCTTCACATTAAAAGAAGACAAAGTTAAGACCATAAAGCAGGAAACGTACAAAAACTTTCAGAGACTGATGGATGCTGACAATCAGAAAATTAGTTAGTACATGACACAAATACATTAATAAATAAAATACATTTAAAACAAATCCAGCAAAAACATAAAATAATGCATTAAAATTTGTCATTTAGATAATACAATATGAATATACTAGAACAGAACAGTTAAAGATTTGCAGCATCTTCCTGCACACATGAAGGACCTGAGCTTACTCAAGCAGTAGATTCTGTCGCTACCTGTAAATCTCCTTTGTGTCATATTTCTATCCTTTTTTCTTCTGTCTGTGCTGGTAGAGTGAGAGCTGCAGGTTTAGTGTGGAGGCTGCTAAACCAGAACTTGTGCAGTTATTAAGTTATGTGACAAATCAGGTTCAATGATTAGTGTAACAGACAGACAGCTGGTTTACTATAAAGACATGTTGAAGTGTCCTCGGGCTGAAGTTTGTCCCGGTGGGACAGGTGAGCACCTTGTGTGACAGTCACCATAGTGAGTGTGTCTGAGTGGATGAATCATATAAGCACTGTGAGCAGAGCTGACGTTACTGTTTCTCCTTTATACTTGTTTGAATAGTGTTTTAATGAACTACTTTTATTGGCTTTTTACCAGGTGAGATGTATTTGCATGTGTTATATAATAATAATATGATATTAGGAGCTGCCCCACTCTCTGTTAGACACAGTGGAAACACTACAACTTTAACATCTGATACATCTTCAAGCCCAAGTTCAGAATCAGTCAGCATTAATACTCAGACACACTCACACAGGTGAAGCAACAGGTCACCAAAACAGGAGCCACATTCATGGTGTTAAAAGGAATTAGTGTTAACGCTGGCAGTAATATTAAAGCCAATAATTACAGACTGGATATGATCTCTCTTTAGTTGTGACGTCTCTGCTGTGCTGCTCAACAAATCAAGGTTAGTAAACTTGTCCTCTTCTTATCTAAAGCAGGTAAAGGGACACTGTGCTGCTTCTGATGTTTGCTCCTCAGCCTTCATTCCGTTTGGATAATATCTGGTGTGAAAAACTGAAAAAAGATGCTTAGTTCTCATCAGGGTTGAGCCTGTGTTTTAACTGTAGAACAGCAGTTTATGACACATAGACTTATGGACACACTTGTGTGTTTCTTGTGTTATTTGTAGGTTTTATTCAATCAAATGGTTGTAAATGGGTCACAAAACACAAAAAAGAACTATTTCAAATCGAATTTGCATGTGTTTCATGAACAATATCTGCCCTTGAATCAATCACTGCCTGATAAATCTGTGGCTCCTGATCAGGTTTTGCAGATATTCAGGTGTGATTGCTCCCAGGCTTTCTGCAGAACGTCCCAAAGCTCTGCTGTGCTGTTTGTGCAGTTTTCCCGAACTCTTCAGTCCAGCTTCTCCCACACCAGCTCAATGGGGTTTAGATCTGGTGACTGAGCTGGTCAAACCTTAACTGAGAGTATTCCAGCAGCTACTTTCTTCTCCAGATAATTGTTACACATTTACATTTTAAAGCGACTTACAAGTGAGGTACAAGGCAGCAAAAATCTAAGTCAAGGAGAAAACATCAAAGCAAAGTCCTATCAGAAAAGTGTTCACAGTTCACAAGATACAAGTGCAAGAGAGCAGAAAGGATTTTTTTATTTTTTTATTTTTTTTAAGAGATTTAAGTGCATAGGAAGATGCGGAAGAGTTCAGTTTTCAGCAGTTTTTTGAATATTGGGAGAGAGTCAGCTGAGCGTGCAGCGATTGGTAGCTCGTTCCACCATTGTGGGATCATTGCGCTAAACAGTTTTGCTTGGTGTCTTCTATGCGGTGCTGGGACCACCAGACGTCGTTCGTTGGCAGATCGCAGCGGGCGAAAAGGATTGTAGACTTGAATGAGTGAGTTGAGGTAAGCGGGAGCTGTCGAGTTAACCACCCTGTGATCAAGAGACAGAGCTTTGAACCTGATGCGAGCAGCTACAGGAAGCCAGTGTAGAGATCTAAAAAGTGGTGTGACATGGGTCTTTTTTGGCTGATTAAAAATGTTGCGAGCTGCCGCATTTTGAAGTGTTGCAGTAATCAAGACAAGATGTGACCAGCGCCTGTACAATGAGTTGGGTTGTAAATTCCGTGATGTAGGGTCTGATCTTCCTGATGTTGTAAAGAGCAAATCTGCTGCCCTAGAGACTGAGGAGATGTGGTCCTTAAAGCTCAGTTGGTCATCGATGATGACCCACAGATTTTTTGCCGAATTAGTGGGACAATCACTGTAGATCCAATGTTGATGCTGATGTTGTGTTGCATCAAAGGTCTGGCTGGGAAGACAAGGACTTCGGTCTTAGAGAGGTTGAGTTGAAGGTGTCTCTCACTCATCCAGGCTGAGATGTCTGAGAGACAGGCAGAAATGCTCGATGAGACAGTGGAGTCGTCCGGTGGAAAGGACAGGAAGAGCTCTGTGTCATCAGCGTAGCAGTGATAGGAAAGACCATGTGAGTGAATGATAGCACCTAGGGATGAAGTATAGATAGAAAAGAGGAGAGGACCAAGAACTGAGCCCTGCGGCACACCGGTAGAGAGGCTATGAGAGTTAGAAAGATGCCCCCGCCAGGATACCTTGAAGGTTCGTCCCTATAGGTAAGAACAAAGCCAGTCTAGAGCTGATCCAGAGATGCCCAAGTCAGAGAGTTTGGACAAGAGGATCTGATGGTTCACAGTGTCAAAGGCTGATGATAGAACAAGTAGAATTAAGACAGATGATTGACCTGTGGCTTTTGCAGCTCGAAGATATTCCACAACAGTCAGGAGTGCCGTTTCCGTGGAATGACCCCTCTTGAAGCCAGACTGGTTGACATCGAGGAGGTTATTCTTGAAAAGGAAGTCTGAGAGTTGCTTGAAGACTGCTTGTTCCATTGTCTTGGCCAGAAAAGGAAGGAGGGAGACAGGTCTGTAGTTCTCCACTACAGAGGGATCAAGAGAAGGCTTGTTGAGCTGTGGGGTAATCAAGGCCTGTTTGAAAGAGGTTGGAAAAGTCCCTGTTTTGAGAGATGTGTTGAGGTTTTGAAAGAATGCTTGGGGTCACTGTCTTGCTGCTAAATGAAATTACCCAGAGAGAATATCATCTCTTCAGTGGTATCTGTGCTGACTGAGGAGGCTTTTCACACGATGCAGATCGTCCACTTTCCTTTTACCAATATCATCATGTTTCCATCACTGATGGTGATAAGAAGGCATCTGTTATCTCTTCAAGAACTCTACATCACACACAGGTTCTTTGCTTGGAACAAAGTTTTGTGGACTCATGAGTCAAAGTTTTGACTCCACTGTCTGTGCACCTTGGCCCACGTAAAACCTTTTCTTCTGATTTACCAACCTAGGTAGAGGTTATTAGAAGTTTTTCCTTGGAAACTGTTCTCATGAGTCCAGTTGACCTGAGTCTCCTACTTAAAGTGTCTGTGCACACTGGTTTCTCGATGCAGGCAATTCAGGTGCAGCGAGGCGTCTATTTCTCAAGGAGGACACTTGTAAATAGTTGTCTTCTTGGGCAGATGTGCACTTTGACCTTTCACTGTACCTTCTGTCCTGATTGGATCCAGTGGCAGCATGTCTGTGGAGACTATAGTTTACATCTTTTAAACCAAATCTTTAATTTCTTGGTGTGACCTCGAATATCCTGAGATACTCTGTCAAGATTAAATGTATAAATTAAGCACAGAGGCTTCAATAAAGAGGCCACAACAGTCAGTATGGGTCAACTGCTGTAACAGATATTTAATAAAAACAAAACAACAATATTAAATCTTAAAATCAAGGAAAAGAAGAAGACAGTCATACTACAGCTGGGAGACCAAGCACCCACTGGCAGGGGGCTGGAAGAATCCTAAATGTGAAGTAACCACACAACAAACCATACAAACACTGAACCTGCAGTATAACAGTGAGTGAACTCCCAATGTACCAACCACACCCATGGGTGGAGGCTCCAACCTGCCACAGTACGAGAAACAAGAGAAGGATTAAAACTCAACCAAACCACAAACCACAATGTACAACAATACTAAAATAAATGACAGTCAGTGCTCTGCCTGCAAACAAGCAAAGCACTGTTACAATATGTGTAAGGAAATAAACACATTTTATATTTTTATATAAAATCAAACACCAGACCTTAAACCAGGTGATAAGACTGCTCCACTCGTTAACCTCTAAAAGTTATGACAGACCCACTTCAAATATTGTGCCTTTCTAGGTTATCTAACGATGTCAGTTGTGAAACAATAAAACCCTTTTATTGCAGCTTCTTGTAGATCTTGTGACCCCAGGACCCACTATCTACTACAAAGTACATTGTTTTGGGCCTGATCTTAAACAGTCCTCTAAACATGACCCAACCTGTGACTTCTTGTCCTCTTCAATAAGCCTGTTTTGGTTGACTGTTTGCTAATTATCTAACCATATGACTAAATGTGCTCTATTCCCCCACACTACCTGCTACAATGGCCACATCTCGTAGAGACTTTCCTTCATTTCTCAAGATAAGTAAAGTTTCTAAGCAAAGCTGTTTTTGTTTGGTCAGTACATGTACAACTATCCGATTGGATAAAACCATCAAAACATAACACATGAACATTTTTCAACACATTTTTCAAAATAATATAATTATTTGAAAAATATAATTAATGTCTGTATTCTGTCCAAAAATTGGCATAAATGAAAGTTCCCCAAAGTCAGTACTGGTGTAGAAAGTTTGCTACTTGGACTCAGAGACTTGCTACATGACTGGGACACTTTCTCATTTTATATCTTTGCCACTGGTGATAAAACTCTTGTGTTACTGACAGTAACCTAATAGAACTTGTGTAATAAAATGAAATGGTTATCAGACCATTGCAACCCTAACTACCAGCTTTTCTTGTAAAATGAGTCAAAAACATGTATAACTGATTATTTACTTTGTAATTCCACAAACAACACATGTATCTTTGTGCAGAACAAAAACGTTCAGGTACAATGTTGGCAGAAAAGCAAAATGTAACACAAAAAATAAATATTAAAATTTTTTTTATGTCACATAAAAATATTAAAACTTGTTTTCTGTTTTGTCCCTTTCAATTATGTTTAAAAAAGGTCTAATTGCAACTGTGTTCTACAGAGACATATTCATTCCTATAGATGATATTTGTGTTGATTCAGCAAAGCAGAACGCTATGATTTCTATGTTAATTACAGAGGAAGATCATTTATTTCATTGTAGACAGAATTTAATTCAGCTGAGAGGTAAAATAAGTAAATAAATAATATGTCTGGGATTTTTGAGTTTTATTTGTTAACTACATGCTGAATTTCTCACAGCTCGTCTGACTGTGAGTCCAAGCAGATCTGAGTTTTTTAAAAGAGAGTCTGTGTCTCTGAACTGTAAGGAGGACGAAAGCTCTGCTGGATGGACAGTGAGGAGGAACACGACCAAAGGACAGAGGACTCAGTGTGAAGCTGACTGGGGAAGACAAGCTGGTTCTTTCTGTATCATCTGGTTCATCGTCCCATTGGACAGTGGAGTTTACTGGTGTGAGTCCAGAGAGGGATCAACCAGTAACAGCATCACCATCACTGTCACTGGTAAGATCAGACTGTGGAGTTAGTGTTGATGAAGCTGTGTGGAAATGGATGAAATGCTGTAGTTTGTCTCTGTGTTGAGGTGGAGCAGTGATCCTGCAGAGTCCTGTCCTCCCTGTGATGGAGGGACATGATGTCTCTCTGCACTGTCAAACAAAGAGGCCTCCCTCCAAGCTCCCAGCTGATTTCTATAAAGATGGCTCCCTCATCAGGACTGAGCCTACAGGTCACATGACCATCCACCATGTTACCAAGTCTGATGAAGGCCTCTACAAGTGTCACATCAGCAGTCATGGAGAGTCTCCACCCAGCTGGATCTACGTCACAGGTCAGGAGCTTCACTTTGATTTCAACACTTATTTCATCCACATGTTCACCTGAACAATTGGATTCTCGCTACAGAAAAACCTACAACTACATCTCCAACCACAACAAATGGTCACGGAGAGTCTCCACCCAGCTGGATCTACGTCACAGGTCAGGAGCTTCACTTTGATTTCCACATTTATTTCATCCACATTTTATTCACCTGAAGATCTGATTCTCTCCACAGAAAAACCTCCGGCCACATCTGCAGTTCCAAACTTATCTACACCCCCACCCCCTGCCTCCACCTCGTTCCATCTTGTTTACAGACTGATTATCCACCTGGTGATGTTCTGTCCATACTTCATCTCCACTGTCCTCGTGGTGTCTTTATATCGACACAGACGCAAAGGTAAAACTCTGAGCCACTCACTCACCCTAAAAACACTTAAGTCAACTTGATCATCCTATTAATCACAATTTATATATTTTCTACTTTTAATCTTCTGACTGTAGGAAATCCCCTGCCTGTCTCCATGGTGATGACCTCTCGCTTGGTCATCCAGGCTGAGCAGGGATTGGATGATGACTATGATGACGTCGTTAGTGACGCCACCACAGAGCATCACTTCTGAACTGATCCAACATGATCAATGTGTTCTCCTTCTAAAATCAAAATGTCATTTTACCCCGACCTCAAAAGCCAATATGGCTGCACCGTTTGTCAGTAGAGTGAAATCTGTAGTAATATAAAGTCATTATCACTTCTGTATTATTTTAGTCTCATTAAAACATTCATACACATAGTACTGTTCAGTGTCATCTGTGAATAACAGGTAGACGCCCTCTACAGGTGAAACTAGAAACACACCTCCACCACCTTTACTTCATCTCCACCTCCACACCTCACAGGTTTGTAGGGTAAAGCCAGATTTTTGTGGTTTGTTTCCTGTATTAATGTTGTCAGGTTTCTGCATTAGGTCAATGTTACAGAGATGTTGGATATGATGGAGATGATACAAAAGAAGAAACTAAAAGAGTTTTAAGTCATAAAATGAGTGAACTCAGTTTTATTTTGATGTAATTGATTGAATCCACTACTGCCACTACAACTACTACATCTTGCTCGATGTTGTTGTCTGTTACATCTGTACTGATGTGGTTGGTTCCACTGGTGATACGCTGCATTAAGAGGAAACATAAAGGTAAGACGTTTACTTCTAATTTCTACATTCACTCATTTGTTTGCAGGCAGATGCTTTGGATAAAAGGTTCTGTCAGTACAAAAATCCCACATCTGGGGCAACGTGAAGGTTCACTGTCTTATCCAAGAACATTTCAACATGTGGCCAGTAGAGGATGAAACCACCAACCCTTTCAACTAATTGCCCAATTGCACAGCCTTACAAGTGTGCATATCATGAATGCTGGGTCTTGTTTGTTTTCTGAGAATCTACTGCACCTACTGGTAACTTGTTTGCCACGTAGCAATAAAAAATATACTAAAAACCTGGATTATTCTGGTTAGTCACATTGTATTGCTATTATTTTGAACAATACTGTATATCCAATATGTAACCAGAAATGTGCTTTATACATCTGAATTTGTGATTGAACCAAAACCTGATTTGAACATGATTCTTTTCCTTTGATTAACCTCCCTCTTTATAATGAAAACCAGAAAAAGTGGTTAAATGCAGAGAAAGTTGACTTTAGATTGTCTTGCTGAACATTTTTAACAGTACGCAGATACAAACATGTCAAAATGTTTTTATTTTAGTATTTGACATTATTGGGGGAACACAACCGCAAGGGGGCACAAGCCAGTGTCTTCTTGTGCCAGTCCCAAGTTTGGATAAATGCAGAGGGTTGTGGCAGGAAGGGCATCCGACGTAAAACACATGCCAAATAAAACATGCGAATCGTGACAATGACTTCCATACCGGATCGGTCGGGGCCCAGGTTAACAACGACCGCCACCGGTGCTGTTGACCTACAGGGTACCGGTGGAAATTGGACTACTGTTGGTCGAAGACGAAGAAGAAGAGGAGAAAGGTGTGTTCGTAGGCAGAGAGAGAAGAGGAAAGCTAAGAATGTAGGACTGACAGTGGGGACTTTGAATGTTGGTACTATGACAGGGAAGGCTAGAGAGTTGATCGACATGATGCAGAGAAGGAAGGTGGACATACTGTGTGTCCAGGAGACCAGGTGGAAGGGTAGCAAGGCTAGAAGCTTAGGAGCAGGGTTCAAGTTGTTTTACCATGGGTCAGATAGGAAGAGAAATGGAGTAGGAGTTATACTGAAAGAGGAGTTGGTGAGGAATGTTCTAGAGGTGAAAAGAGCATCAAACAGGTTGATGAGTCTGAAGCTGGAAGTTGAAGGTGTGATGTTCAGGCTTGTTAGTGGTTATGAACCACAGGTAGGATGTGAGCTAGAAGAGAAGGAGAAATTCTGGAGTGAGTTAGATGAAGTGATGCAGAGCATCCCCAGAGGTGAGAGAGTGGTGATTGGAGCAGATTTCAATGGACATGTAGGTGAAGGGAACAGAGGTGATGAGACTGTGATGGGCAGGTTTGGTCTTCAGGACAGGAACACAGAAGGACAGATGGTGGTTGACTTTGCAAAGAGGATGGAAATGGCTGTAGTGAACACTTTCTTTCAGAAGAGGCAGGAACATAGGGTGACGTACAAGAGCGGAGGGAGAAACACTCAGGTGGACGACATCTTGTGTAGACGCTGTAATCTGAAAGAGATCAGTGACTGTAAAGTGTTGGTAGGAGAGAGTGTAGCCAGACAACAGAGGATGGTGGTGTGTAAAATGATGCTGGTGGTGAGGAAGATGAAGAGGACAAAGTTGAAAAAGGAAGAATGTTGTGTAGTTTTCAGAGAGGAGCTGAGACAGACTCTGGGTGGTTTGGAGGTGCTTCCAGATGACTGGACTACTACAGCTAATTTGATCAGGGAGACAGGTAGGAGGGTACTCGGTGTGTCATCTGGAAAGAGGAAAGTGGACAAGGAGACTTGGTGGTGGAACGAGGAAGTTCAGGAGTGTATACAGAGAAAGAGGTTAGCTAAGAAGAAGTGGGACACTGAGAGGACTGAAGAGAGTAGACAGGAGTACAGGCAGATACAGCGTAAGGTGAAGGTAGAGGTGGCAAAGGCCAAACAAAGAGCATATGAGGACTTGTATGTTAGGTTGGACACTAAAGAGGGAGAGGTGGATTTGTACAGGTTGGCCAGACAAAGAGATAGAGATGGGAAGGGAGAGTGAGAGGATGCTGAGGACTGGAGGAGAAGTGTACTGGTGCCAATTTTTAAGAACAAGGGAGATGTTGTTCGGCTTGGAGACAGTGGCACTGAAGAAAAGACACGAGGCAGAGCTGGAGGTAGCAGAGCTTAAGAGTTATTGGGGCCTTATCGATGACTCTAGCACTGCTGTACATGAAGATCTATCTGTAATATTTGGGGGGAGGATCTGGTGAATACTTTCTCTAATAGCTACAATTTTATTCATAAAGAAAGTCATGAAGTCATTGCTGCTCAGAGTTAAGGGAAAACTAGACTCAACAGAACTATGGCTCTTAGTCAGCCTGGCTACAGTGCTGAACAGAAACCAGGGGTTGTTCTTGTTTTCTTCTATTAATGATGAATAATATGCTGTTCTGGCATCACGGAATGATTTTTTGTACATTTTTAAACTATTTTTTCAGGCTAAATGAGATTCTTCTAAATTTCTGGAACATCACTTCCTTTCTAACTTTCGTGTTTCCTGTTTTAAGTTGCGTGTTTGTGGTCAAAGTTAAATCTGTCTTAGCAGTTCATTGGTGGGATAAATATTGGATTTTTAAGTGGATTTCTGTAAGTCTTTGGACTTACAGCATAAGTAATATAAGTAGTTCTCGGTTTTTTACTTTTGGATCTGCAAACAGTTGTATTATAGAGTTTCTATTGGATCTGATTGGGAATATGTTATTGTTCAGGTGACTGCAGTCCATTTATTTGAGCGACCTTCAAATAAGAATTTTTTTCCATTAATTTGAGGCAGTAATAGATTTGGAATGCCAAGCTGTTTGTCCATTGCTTGTACTAACCGTTTTACTGGATCAGGCTTTTATTACCCTATTTAATTCGGTGCGGGTGCAAGTTACATCATATTTGGAGCAGAAGTTTTCTTAGGTTGATCAACATCTGTGATGGTTCAGTAAATGGCATATTGACCACACATTTGTATTCATCCAGTGTTGTAGGTGCAGAGACTTACATTTACATAACACATATCTGTTGTTCCAAAGAGGTGTTTGGTGTGGTGTAAAATGATGTGTGTCCATGAGACGTGTTTGTGGAAGGAGAACAGGTTGACTGGCAGATTTTCCTCCATGCTGCACCCAAACGGGCCATGGAGGAGCCACAAAAGATGCACCTGACGGCTTGGACGGCCTTTTCATGATGACGATGTAAATATGACAAATGTAAGATAAGATCAACCTGTATTGACCCCACAGTGGGGAAATTCACTCATTAGTGTTGGTCTAGCAAATAAAACCCCAATAAAATACATTTACATTTGTGGTTGTAAAATAACAAAATGTGGAAATTTCAAGGGGTATAAATACTTTTGCAAGGCACTGTGTACCCCTACATAGTTTAGCGGCAGTAACGTCCCCATGTAGCTATAAATTGTATTTACTTTTGTTCTGACTCTAATACTGTGGAACATGATTTTATTGAAGTTTTGGTTCTTCTGAGAACCTTCTGATTGTGTATTTAGGAAGGACAATGTAGAGCATGTACGACTGAAATACAGGAAACATTTTACACCACTACTATTTGATGCTGGTCATAATTCAGCAGTAGATAATCTACAAGTAGTAGTTTATATTTTTAGCTGTACAGTTCCTGCTCTGGACTCAGATCAATTGTCTACAACATGACTGTTTGTGTAAACTGATTCATCAGCTGCTCAAAGTTTTACTTTTAGATTTAGAATCACTCCACTGCAACAAACTGCACAACTGCTCTTCTGCTTGTGTTTGTGCCATTTGTTGTGGCAAAACCTGTAAGACAAGTTAAGAGGCAAAAGGCATCTCACAAGTGATATTTATGGTGAGTTTAATCAGCAAAAAGAGAAACTCAGCAGAACAGTTCTTTACTTAGAGTGGGACAATCAGATTGAAGGCTTTACAGGTTGTTCGGCCTTTAACCACTCAGCTCACTGCCGAGTTCATACAAATGGACAAAGGAGTGAACCTTACATACAGGTGAATACACACTGGTTAGGAATCCAATTGACAAACTAGGTCTGCTAGAAATGAAATAGAGCAGTAAAAGGTGAACAGTGTTGCAGTTTTAAAATTTTTCTCATGACAATTTAAGTGAAACTGTGTTGTGATTGAGCAGCTTTAGCTGGATGTTACACTGCAGCTTGAAGAGAAGCAGGAAGTGTCCTATTACAGGGAACAGACAGAGCAGCAGCCTCCATCTTTACTCAGCAGTCAGAGCACAGAGACACATCAGCAGAAATTTGTATTTCTCCTCTCATATCAGTGATGTAACAGCTGTACCTGCTCATTACTTTAGTCTCCTCCTGTTAATGTTCTGTACACATTTAGACCAAAGAGCAACTTTACAATCCAGCCTGTGATTTACAGTGTGATTTAATTTTATGAAACAGAAATCAGTCAAACGCTCACTGGTTCCTGCTGCTGCTTAGACGTCATCATAGTGGAGGAAAACAGGCCTCTTTTCAGGGATTCAATCAGCCCATTTCCAGGAAGTCAGGCTGGTTCACACTTTTGTCTTTGAACCAGCAGGTGTCAGCAAAGAGACCCTCAGCAGGCAGTAGGATGACAGAGCATAACTGCAGTAGTGGTAGTACTGCTACTAGTAACTCTGCAGGATCCATTTGTCACCTTCATTACTCTCCTCCACTCGCTCACTGTGAAACATGCACAAAGTTGCCTTTGGATCCTGGACTGAAATACAAGTCTATAGTGTTTCTCTTTGAGAGCAGAGAGTCTGCAGATCAAATATTTATTTATACAAAAGCCTCGATGATCCTGTAGTTCAGCTCCAAGTCAAATGTTCAAATGAACATAAAAAAGTGGTGGAGAAAGTTTACTTCTGTTTGATTTGAAACAGCAGCTGCAGAACCAGTTTTCCCAAAATATATTATGTAATGTTGGTCTGTGTGTGTGTGTGTGTGTGGCAGTGCACAGACCTCTGCCAACACACACCTAACAAAGCTTCAGTACAGTTCAGCTAAGTTATTGGTGAGTCTTCTCCCAGAGGTGTGTTAATATACTTGTAATAAAATAATAAATTTGAACCGATCCTCTCTTCGCTGTGAGGACCCCCCTTCGTCCCCAGCTCTTCTTCAGTCAATCTGACACAGACTCACAGACGAGAGAAACCTACTGACCCAAGTCATCGATCGCTCTCTTTTTCACTAACACAGCAGTTTTTCTGAGTCTTGCTGAGACTCAGCTCAGCTACAGTAACCCCCTGCCCCACTCCCATTGGAATCTCTGTGTGATGACTCAGTTGTTTCTTTTTTCAGTCGTCTTTTTATTTTGTGTAAAAACTCACTGAAATGTTTGAAATACCCAACACATTGTTAAAACAACAGGTATCTTCATGGGCACAGACAAAAACAAAAGATGTGAATATAGGCTACTGTGATACTGTAACTAACATTCCATTTGGTCTTGATTATGATAATCATGTTTAAGGCTTTCTAAAGTCATGCCAGTCAAATTTGGGACCAAAGTTAGGGCAGTCCTGTCCAATTATTCTAGCTAAGCCTGAAGAAGCCTGCCAACCACTGTAAAAACAAATAACACCCCAAAAAAACTCACTTACAAAGAGGAAGGAAGTGGGATTAGCTACTGTGACCAAAACAGGCTTTCAGCTCATATCACGCAGTGGTACTATGGATGAAACATCTCTTCAGTGTCTGCTTCGTGAGTACAATCTGTCTAATTTAAATGATTACAATCATAGTTTGTCAGAATTATAGTATGAGTTTGATGAATGGTGGTGAGATAGATATTGGTAAATATCAACCATTTTGTAAAGAAATTACATTTAAAACAAGATTGTGTTGATCAGCATTAAGAAACAATATGACAATGAAAAATGTATAATTTATTTTTCCAAATATGTAAAGATCAGAAAATATTAAACAGCATTTAAACTATGATAAAAACAAAAATAATTAAATAAAACATCAATAGAACAAAAAGGTGATGCTATAGAATCACTAAACTATGAACTATGCAGAATCAGCTGTGGAGATAGAAACCATGGCTGCTACAGATCTATCTAAAGATCCATCCACCTACACAGAGGATCATTATTGTACTGCCCACAAAACACGGGAAATATTTGCAGCATATTCCTGCACAAATTAAGGACAAGAGCTTTTTAAGTAGAGTCTATTATGTCCCGTCTTGTAGAAAACCACCACTTGTACTTCCTGTCCAGTCCCTCCACCACCATAACCTCCTCTCCCATAATGGACATGATGTTAACGTTACATATAATATTTCTCTTTAGTTGTGACTCCTCTGCTGTGCTGCATCACAAACCAAGGTTAGTAAACTTCTCTTCTGATGATCTAAAGCTGTTAAAGGGTCAATTTGCTGGTACTGATTATTCTTCCTCAGTCTGTATTAATAATAATATAATATCTTATTTGACAAAGTAAAAAAGAGATGCCATTAGGGCTTATTGTCATTTAAAAATAACCAGATTTACTAAGAAATGTTTCGAGTTATTTGACAGCTGGTAATATACTTCTCAAAATCAAAAATTCCTTTCATCAACTATATATTAACATACACATTAACATTTATTCTATAATAAAGAAAAATAATGAGAAATATAATCCAGAGACACAGAATTAAGCAAAAACATCAATAATATTCTGTGTGACATAGTTGGTAAAACACTACATGTTTTTCATTTACAGTCTTGGATTTGACAGATGAGCTGTGTCTAATTTTGACCGAGCAGCATAAAATTAGTAATTTTAATGTTAAGACACAGTAAAGACATCAGTCAGGGTCTAGAAGAAATAAGCAATGTTTTTTTATTAAACCATAAGACTGGAAAGCTTTTACTTTAGATTCCAGGTTTAACATTAAAATCCTCCAAAGTAATGTAGCTGCTTTCACGATGAAGATCAGATCAGATATTTTTTTTATAAAATGCAAAAATGAAAACAAGTTAAAATATGTTTTAATGTCAAATAAAAACAACAATGGCTTGATAGGTCAATACAAAAAGCATTGAGCTGGAATGCAGAAGTCCCACCAGGTGTGTGGCAGCCTACTGCTCGCCCCATGGGGGGATAGGTTACATGCAAAGACTGAATTTTGTTGTAATGTATTTGTGAAAATGTGCTGTATATGCGATCAACAATGACCCTCCTGGAGCGTCCAATAACACCAAGGGCTACCTGTGGTGTCATATGATACACCAAAGGACAAACACCACAGCACAATATCTGACGCTGTGGGATGAGAACTTGTTGTTTACTTCATTTAACCACATCTAGAATTTGATGTGGCAAAGCTGTAAAAAAATTCTAATTGTATTCAGGGTTGTTGTTTTATTTGTACAATTGTGTTTTGCTCAACTACATACTGAATTCACAGCTCGTCTGACTGTGAGTCCCAACTTCTCTCAGCTGTTTGAAGATGATTCTGTGTTTCTGAGCTGTGAGGAGGACGACAGCTCTGCTAATTGGACAGTGAGGAGGAACACAACCCAAAAACAGAGGACTCAGTGTGGAGATCGATGGGGAAAACCAGCTGGTTCTTTGTGTAACTTCAGCTTCATAAACCCATTGGACAGTGGAGTTTACTGGTGTGAGTCCAGAGAGGGATCAACCAGTAACAGCGTCACCATCACTGTCACTGGTAAGATCAGACTGTGGAGTTAGTGTTGATGAAGCTGTGTGGAAATGGATGAAATGCTGTAGTTTGTCTCTGTGTTGAGGTGGAGCAGTGATCCTGCAGAGTCCTGTCCTCCCTGTGATGGAGGGACATGATGTCTCTCTGCACTGTCAAACAAAGAGGCCTCCCTCCAAGCTCCCAGCTGATTTCTATAAAGATGGCTCCCTCATCAGGACTGAGCCTACAGGTCACATGACCATCCACCATGTTACCAAGTCTGATGAAGGCCTCTACAAGTGTCACATCAGCAGTCATGGAGAGTCTCCACCCAGCTGGATCTACGTCACAGGTCAGGACAAAAGTCAGTTGATGTTTTTTTTTTTTTTTAATTCAAGTGAATTTAATAATCATTTATTTTAGACAAACCCATCACCACACCATCCCCTACATCAATCTCTTCACCATCAGCCTCTACTCATCTCCATAAGGGGGACAGGATGACATGGTTGTCTGTTCCACTCATCTGTGTTGGTGTTCTACTGGTCTTGCTGTTTCTACTGGTGTTACTGGTTCTACTGGTGAGACGACATGTTCAGAGGAAACTTAAAGGTGGGATACAAATGTTTGTTGCACTTAAGTTTAATTTTTCTTGGGCTATTTTGTGAATAAAAATCTCCATTTATATTATTACACAGTGCATCGTATTATTGTTCATTTTGGTTGATTGCAGCTGATGAGGTAAATGTTGGAGAAGATGACATCATACATGACATATATGAACATGTCACTTTTGACAACAGATCATCTTTATACAGTGGCATTAATGAGTCTTCGTTGTGCTCCTGGGGTCATTTTGACTGGGTGCCCACTTCTTGGTAGAGTAGCCACAGTCCCAAAGTGTCTGCATTTGTAGATGGTTTGCTGATGGTTTACTGTAGACTGGTGAATTTCAAGTATTTTATTAGTATTATTTAGTATTTCAAATCACTTTGTAACTTTCCAGCTTTATGTAAATACATAATTCTTGATCATCGATCCTCTGAAAGCTCTTTTGATGAGGCACAGTTTACATAATGAAATTCTTCTTGTGTGGAGCAAAGTCAAAATGTTTTGAGTGTTTTTTCAGTCAAAGTTCTAGTCCACACCTCCAAACTCATTTTCTTAGACTCCAGTTATGCGAACACCTGACTCCAAGGAGCTTTTGTGAGGTCATTAACTCAAGGGTTCACATACTTTTCCACTAGCACTCTGAGGATTTTATGGTTGTTCTCAATAAAGACATGAAATATCAAAACATTATTATGTTATTATTTTAGGCACATTATATTTGTTAATACGCAACTTAGATGAAGATCAGATCACATTTTATGACAAATTAATGCAGAAAACCATAAAATTCCAATGGTTCACATACGTTTTCTTACCACTATATTTGATAGATTTTTACATATTTTTGGAACCACAACTTATTAAAGTTTTATCTCCTTTATTTCATACAGTTTCACATCATAGTCTGATCTATTTTAATATAATGAACCATGTGTTCTGCTGTGTGTGTCAGTTTTTGTTCTCTGCGTTGAATCTGTTAATAGACTCTAACAGCTCTGTGGTCGCCCAGTTTCCTGTTTGTTAAAAAAATACTTCAGCTGAATGTGGAGGTTTTTCACTGCAGGACCTTTTAATAAAAATAAGAATTCAGTATTTTTATGGGTATTGCTTTACATACAGTGCTGGTACTAGTACTTTCAGTAAAGTAATGTGTATGTTATTTTACAGAGACGGATTCAGCTGCAGTGAGAACAGAAGACGTCAAGTATGGACAAATAGTCTTCAGAGACATCAAATCAGCACCTAGACGTTCAGCAGGTCTTTGTTATTATTAATTCTTATTAATGCTTTAGCAGTGTTTTACTGTTGGAGCAGGTTTAACTACTTCATTTACAGACATCGTCTTTGAGCCCATTTAACACTTCCCCCTGAGGGGGTGGGGGAGCAGAAAGAGGTGGTGCCCGGGGAGCTAGCACTGCTCAAGGATGCACCTGATGCATAGGGTAGAATTTGATGCTGCAGACGTCGGCATCCCAGTGTGATGCTCCATCCACTGATCCACCAGGCCGCCTTTAGTTCAGTGGTTACCAACGCTGGGGTTGGGCCCCTTAAAGAGTCCCCATATCAGTCTGAGTGGTGATCAGATGGGTGACAGAAGAAAAAAAAAGTTTTTAAAAACAATGCAGATTTCATGTCTTAAACTTTTCTACATTCTCTGTAAATTAATCAGCTTAACTTTTTGATCGTATGTAAAACAACAGCTACAACTTCTTCTGGTTTTCAGTAAACTGTGATCTGAAGCCTGTTTCTCGTGTCTGGCTGTTATAGTGTGAACCATATAAAGTCATGTGATATTGGTTCTGTGTTAAAATGTGTCACCAGAAAGTCACAGTAGAATTGAGAAACTTTGTGTTTCCTCTTTGTCATTAATAAGCTGTTTAATTATAGATTTTCTTATTCTTCCTAAAATGTTTTTATTCTACATGTAAAATAGTTTAATTTACCAGCATTGACAATATTTGTATTGTTAATAGTGATAATACTATCAGTAAGAATACTAACATTACTGCTATCAGTTGTAGTACAGTAAAGTTACTTGCAGTAAAGTAACCAGTTTTGTTTCTATTTCATGAAGCTTATTCAGCTGCAGTTTACTCTGGAGTGAAAGCAGAAGACGTCAGTTATGGACAAATAGTCTTCAGACCAAAGAGGAGCAGAGGTTCAGGTAAGACTCAGTTTCTCCTTTCACCAAGTCTTTATGGCACATGAGCTTTTGAATATTTCACAAATGATATTTTAGCATAAATATAATTTAGTTGTCCTGTGAAAGGAACCTTTCATCATCCAGTAGCTAGACTCTTGCCCAGACGTGAACAGGCTGTAACTAGGTCAACGTGCACTCGTGCAGAAGTTAGTTAACCACCCTGGCACCGCTGACTGAACCATGGCAGAGTCAGGAAAACATGAAGAGCAAGTACGACGAGCTGCACAGGGCTCTCTGACCTCAGTGGGAGGATTTGTACTTTTTCTACTTTTAGTTTCTATCATGGAGAGATTCAGTCAGGTTTGGTTGAATTATGGAGGGAAATAGTCTTTAATGATCAGAATGAAGATTCTGAGTCTGCTCGGTCCAACCACCAGGTGTTAGTTTCACTTTCTGCTGGGTCGTCTCTCTGCAGAAAGACAAGATAAGACGTGAACCTCAGAAGCTTTTTTTCCAGCATTGTCTCATCTTTTCTTGAACTGTGTGTGTTTGTGTTCAGAGCTTCCTCCAGACACAGAGGTCGTCTACTCTTCACTGAGATCGAACGTCAAACCTTCACACCTCCAGTCCAACCACTGACTCTAACTGGTTCCAGTGTTATAGGATTAGTACATTTACATTTACAATTAGTCATTTAGCAGATGCTTTTATCCAAAGCGACTTACAAGTGAGGTACAAGGCAGCAAAAATCTAAGTCAAGGAGAAAACATCAAAGCAAAGTCCTATCAGCAAAGTGTTCACAGTTCACGAGATGCAAGTGCAAGAGAGCAGAAAGGACTTTTTTTGTTTGTTTGTTTTGTTTTTTTTAAGAGATTTAAGTGCATAGGAAGATGCGGAAGAATTCAGTTTTCAGCAGTTTTTTGAATATTGGGAGTGAGTCAGCTTAGCGTGCAGCGTTTGGTAGCTCGTTCCACCATCGTGGGATCATTGCGCTAAACAGTTTTGCTTGGTGTCTTCTATGTGGTGCTGGGACCACCGGACGTCGTTCGTTGGCAGATCGTAGCAGGCGGGAAGGATTGTAGACTTGAATGAGTGAGTTGAGGTAAGCGGGAGCTGTTGAGTTAACCACCATGTGAGCAAGAGACAGAGCTTTGAACCTGATGCGAGCAGCTATAGGAAGCCAGGGTAGAGATCTAAAAAGTTGTGTGACATGGGTCTTTTTTGGCCGATTAAAAATGAGGTAAGCTGCTGCATTTTGGATCATCTGCAAGGGTTTGATTGTGGATACTGGTAACCCCATCAACAAAGCGTTGCAGTAATCAAGACGAGATGTGACCAGCGCCTGTACAATGAGTTGGGTTGTATATTCTGTGATGTAGGGTCTGATCTTCCTGATGTTTTAGAGAGCAAATCTGCTGCCCTAGAGACTGACGAGATGTGGTCCTTAAAGCTCAGTTGGTCGTCGATGATGACTTCCAGTTGTTGGCTGGTTCACTGTCCTCAGTAACTTTACTGTTATTTCTGATTTACTGATGATTCTTGTTTCTTAAGTATTAATAAACGTTCATTGTTGTTTGTCTCGAGTGGCTCTGTGGGTTTCACTAAGCTGGACACCGTTCAGTGGTGGGAAACTGCAGAGAAAAGCTGCAGAGTGTCTGCGTTTGTGTTTGATTCTTGTATCAGTGAAATTTTGAGAAGATTCAGCCTGTAAAGCTTCTTCTCTCGCAGTGAAACACAGATACAGTAGGTTATAAAACCTGTAACTGATGGCAGATTAATATCAAAGCATTGGTTTTCACAGTTGAGCTGCCATTTTATAATTATCTGTACAGTGTGGAGTTTTCTGTGTCTCCTGCAGAGAGTGGATTATTCTGATCATAGATCACTGAGCTCTTATGATCTAAGCTCAGACTGTGGCTGTTTGTCAATGAGCTGCAGCACTTACAGTATGAACCACAGTTTGAGGTTGTTAGTGTGATCAACACATATTTACCATAAAATAAAAAATAACAGCAAATTGTAATTTGATGGTGTTTACAAGGTAAAATAAAGAGACTTTAATTAATTTTCACAATTAATTTGATTTTATTCATTAATATGATCTTTTTTAAATTAATGTATAATTATTATTTCTTTATCTGTACAGGATAATTTGGCTGAGCTGACATGTACATTTACAACAATTTGTTTACAGCAGAACACACAGAAAGGCTGCAGCCAGGATTCAAACTAGAGACCTTTTTAGCTGTGAGGTGACAGTGCCAACCACTCCATGATCCAAATTAAATGATTTTTATTAATATCATAATAAATAATAATAAAATAGACGGCATGATATTTGCAGTCAGCTGTGATGTTGCTGTAAAAGCACTTTACTTTCTATTTATAATTAATGTTTCAAGTATTTACAGTGTAATTTCTGTCTCCTTCTAACTGTCCTTTTGTTTCCTGTCCTTCTGTTGGTGTCCAGCACACACAGTAACTCATGGGTTGTAACCTAACACCTCCACAGAACATAACATCACTTTTATATTTACTCTTATTTTGTACATATTACAGGTTGTAGAGTAGGTGATGTGTTAGTTGTTGTTACTATTAACTTGATTATCTATCACACACACACACTTTTCCTGAGACCCCACAAGTTCCCACATATGCAGACTTGAGCACATGCTGCCAAACTGTGGCCATGTCTGAATTATGCTGCAGACATAAACCTGAACTTTACAGAATATGCACTTTTATGAATTGTTACCTGTGTTCATCATTTAAAAAAAAAAATATTTTGTTTTTAAATAAATATCTGATCTCCACTGAGCAATGCATTTCCTAGAACCAAATAAAATCCTCATACTTCTTGACAGGAACTGAATTCATTACAAACTGAAGAAGAATCAACCTGCTGGACTTTTATCCAGTCACATGATGCTGCATCTCTATTCATTCTTACAGGACATTTTGGAGAACAACTAAACTAAATTGTTCCACTAAACACTTCACTTGTGAATGAGAGGCCAGGACATGCAGTGATGCTGTGGTGGGCAGAGTGACCCTCAAATTTTCTTTTGTCCTTCCAACCAAAAACAAGCAAACAGGCTGTGATAGTGACAAAATCCACCCTGTTTGAATCAGTACTTAGTTGCCACCTACTCCACAACTTGTGTCCCTCATGGTGTGGGACACATTAAACTTAAGATAAAGGTCAAATGCAGAAAGTATTTGAAGAACAGAGTTTCTAGTTTGGCTAATCCAGAGATCTCGCGGACCACCTACTTGGTGACAGGTGCCTCAGTGTAGAGCTGAATAACGGGTTCAGGAAGTATCTCCTCTCCAGGTGCTTTTCGTCACCGTCCAAGTCTCCTGGATGTTGCTGGAACCTTTGGACACTCTGCCACAGGACTTGTACCTCACTAGGACTTCAGGTGACATGTTGATGGGAAATCTGGGAGATCTGGTCCTGCCCCCTGGTTTGGGCCATTGCTTGGCAACAGGTTTGACTGACAGGCCAAGCACACAGCAAACATCTAACATGAACCAACACCTCGAAACACAAATGAGGTGGAAATGACCAACAAAGGCCTGCGTCAAACGATGACGATGTTCTTAATCATTCATCTAAGTGAGGAAATATTGAAACTGCTGTGCTACTAAAGGGAGTTTGACGACTTTGTGACCACACAGGAGGTAATTTACAACTTGCTGTCTCTGATCTGTTCAGATAGAAAGTATAGCTTGGTGTATAGCTTGTATTGGTCTGAAGTAATATTCTAATTTTCTGAGATACTGAATTTGGGGTTTTCATTAGTTGTCAATTACAATCATCTAAATGAAAAGAAATAAATACTTGAAATATATCAGTCTGTGTGGAATGAATGAATACATTATACAAGTTTCACTTCTTGAATGGAATTAGTGAAATACATGAACTTTGTGAAGATATTCTAATTATTTGACCAGCACCTGTATAACATCTCTGCTTCATTGATGGCAACTTGCCATTAAACCGATGGAAAGAGAAACAACGAGCCCGACATTATGTGAACACATACCGAGGTCTTCCTCAGTCTGGACCCAGGGTCTGACATCTACTCTGGGTTCTCATGTCCCTCTGCTAATATAGAAGAAGACACAGAAACAGGATCAGTTTCGAAGCCGACATCGTTGTCTTACATTACTTTTTAAAAGACCTTTAATTTGCCAAAGCTAAATTTGTTGATATGGGATGAGAAATGTGATTAAAAATGTAAAAAATAGATTTAAGAGGGTTTTGTTTTCGTTATTGTTAAAAGTTTAGCCCGTTTCCTGTAAAGCAGTTTGTCTGACATGTCAGCGTTCGGTCCACAGGAGAAGAATCAGGAAGTTTTACTAGTAGTTTTGCGAGCTCGATACGAGTGGTGCTGCCTCTAGTGGCCATATTCTCACTCTACAGTCCGATTCTAACTAAAGCTTTAATTTGTTAGCAAACAATTAACCAGACTCGTTCAAATAGTGGGTTCAAATGAGGCTCATTTACCATATGTGCCGTCTGCTGACACCATCAGGTAACTAACTACAACTCGACTCGGCTCCACTCAGTGAACGGTGACATGCTGGTACGACATGAACTGTGCTTCTTATGGAAGCAGCCGAGAGTAGATGGTGGCAGCTGTGGGAGGTGACAAAAATGTTTTTTGTTTTTTTAATTATAATTCTAATTGTATAAAGAACAACAGAAACAACACACAAACATGAAGGAAAAATAATGATTGTATGACTTATCATATGCGAGTCACACTGGATGGAACAATAAGAGAAAAAAACATCTTAAATACAGTGAAGTAACTAACTATTAAGGCAAATATAAATTACTACAAATACTAATGACATAGAATTCAAGAGACACTGAGTTAAAATAATTTAAATAAAGAGGCAAATAGGGCTCTACAATTTTCTATCTTTCCTTCATCAGTCTCAAAGCATTGACGTGATTCTCTACAAAGTCCTTTTTAAATCAGAAGAGAGGGGTTTGTCTTTGTCTCCATGTGGATGTGTGAATGAAAACCTTTGCCAAAAATAGCTGATTGTCAAATTATGTATCACTTCTCTAGTCTTTCAAAATAATAACTAAAATACTTTCTCTTGTAAGAGGAGCAACTAGTTGAATTTTGCCTGACAGCCAGTCTTGGAAATCCTCCCAAAACGCTTCAGAGGACATGATCTGTGGCCTTAATTTCATTATCACAGAAGCTACAGTTAGTTAAATCTCCTTCTCAGCAGTTAATTGCAGTGATAAATATTCGATTTTGAAGTAGATTTCTGGCAAAATTAAATTATACTATTTTGAGAAACTCACTTACTGTTTAATTTAACATGTGAATATAACAGTCAATATCTCAGTAAGACAACAAATCCTCAAACTCTGTTTTGATAGGCTGCACTACCTAAACTCATGGTTTGCTGAACAATCAATTTGTGATAAACGTGGGTTGAAGAAAGTACAAGTTTCAAACAAATGAACAAACATCAATGGGAGCTGCAATTCTGATGCTACTGCCGAAATACAATAAGCATATACTGCTAATAGTACAATTAAAAAGTTTTGTGCACCATCACAAACTAACTACTGATACTTGGAACAGTAGTTTAACTATTCAGAACCCTTTTTAAACTGAAAGCTGATTTTCAAAGTTAGAATTTTGGACCCTGCTCACTTCTCCCTAGCTTGAGCATTACCTGCTGAATAAAGCTGAAAGTGTTTGCAAGTGCAGGGCATAAATCAGTCCAAACATTAAAAACCCAAAGGGTCACTCCCTTCCAAGATGATGTCACTCTGGATGGGTGGAGCTGAGGACTTTCTTGATCAACACAGAAGATTCCCACTGGGGCTTCAGTGTCAAAGTCCTTGTAGTTACATCCTAACAGAGAAAAAATGAATAAGAAAAGATGATGTCAGTTAGATAATGCTGTGTTGTCCACACAAAATCCCCTTTGACTATTTGTAATGATAAGTATTGTATAATATAAACTGCACTGAAGTTCAAATCTGGGAAAAATCGAATGCTGAATAAATGATTCTGACATGTGTAGCAGACAGTTCTCTTTTAAGGCTGAAATTGGGGGGAAAGTGTCTCACAGTGCAGGTCTTGAAGGCAGAAGGATCATTCCCCTAGATGACTGGCAGTCCCAACACCTGATCTGGAAGATATATTCACATGTTTTTATCAAATACATTTCAGAATTTCCCCACAAATGTTATGACATTACTGCAAAAGGTACAGGAGACAATGACAGTACATGACCTGAAAAGAAACGAGAGAGGACAGAAGGGTAAAGCATAAACAAGGAGATTAAAGAATAGAGAGGAAAGGCAAAGGGAACAGAGAGGAACAGAGGTAGAGGGCAGAGAGGTAGGAGACTGATGTAGACAAGCCAACCAACCTTTGTCTGGCGTAAAAGCTCACCCAAAAGGTAACTTTCTTCTAAACAGGTCCATCAGGCTTGGCAAGAAATGGTCAAGTGCATCAAAGAAGTTCTCAAGTAGATTTTCCCCCACTACTGTACAGAACTAGTAACAAGCCTGGAACATAGAACATAGTCAACCTTGTAGAATTGCATTTGCCTATGTGTATGTATATCAGGGGTCACCAATATGGTGCCCGTGGGCACCAGGTAGCCCGCACGGACCACATGAGTAGCCCGCGGGCCGGTTCTAAAAATATCTCACCGTAGTGCCACTTACCAATGAGCTGCATCTAATTTTTTTGTTGCTATTCTTTTTTAAAATCACATTTGATAGATATTGTGAGAAATCATTAACATGATCTGTGTCTTCACATAGATGATTATCGTTAATTTAATTAATTAATTATTAATAATAACATATAATTAATGGTAAATTGAGCAAATTATTTTATTTCCAAAGTGCATATTAAACTGGTAGCCCTTCACATTAATCGGTATCCAAGAAGTAGCTCTGAGTTTCAAAAAGGCTGGTGACCCCTGAGGTATATGGTCCTTATGCAGTTCTGGAGGCTTAACATAATTATGCAGGGCGACACACAGTTGAAACCAGAATTTTACATACACTGTATAAAAAGCCACATAACATTTCCCCCCCTCACTGTCTGGCATTAAATTAGACTAAACTTTTCCTGCTCTAGGTCACTTAGGATTACTAAAATTATTTCTATTTGCTAAATGTCAGAATAATGAGAGACACAATGTTTAAGATAATTTTTTTATTACCTTCTTCAGAGTCAGAAGTTTAAATAATTTGGGAAAGCCCAGATGATGATGTCATAGCTTTGGAAGCTCCTGATAAGCTTCTGCTTAATTGACAACATTTGAGGTAATTGGAGGCACAACTGTAGATCTGATCCTCATGTGACATCACAGGAAAATCTAAAGAAATCAGCAAAGATATCAGGAAGATAATTGTTGACATCCACAAGTCTGGTTCAACCTTGGACAGAATTTCCTGAAGGTGCCACGTTCATCTGTTCAAATTATTAAACACCACGGGAATGTCCAACCATCATACCGCTCAGGAAGGAGACAGGCTATGTGTCGCAGAGACAAACGTGCTTTGGTGACTAACATGCGCATAAACAAAGGTGTGTTTTTCTATACAATGTATGTAAACTTCTGGTTTCAGATACTTTACTGATGAATCTGTGCTCTGTTTTCCCTGCACCTTGACACACACACACACACACACACACACACACACACACAAGCTAAGGTTATTGGGAGCAATGCCTGCATCAAGCTGCAGCAAAGTATGGGTGGAATCATATAATTCATATAGCAAAGTGGTCAAATACAAAATGTCTCAGCTGAAAATTGTATTTAACATTAACTTCGAACACACTAGGCCTTTAAGTCATTTCAGTAAACACACAAACCTGGCTTTCTGTGAGCAGAGCTGACCATTGATGGACAATCTGGCTTCACTTTGCCAACGTGTTTTCTCTGAAGAGCAGGAACAATGGATCCATTTGGCTTCGTCCTGAGTAAGAAGGTGAACAACGTCATGTCAAACTGGTTGAAACAACGATTCTCACTGTTCACCAACAGCCCGATTGAGTGATAAGGTGCTAACGTTAAGTTAGCTTAATGCTGCAGTCGACCAACAGGTAAGAATGTTCGCACAAAGTTTGTGGCACGTGACTGAGAAGAACGAATAGGGACCTAACAGGCGACACGTGTCCTGTCGAACTGATGTTCCCACGGCTCACAAACGGCTTCTCGAACAACAGAGAACAACGATAAAGGAGGAGCCCGTGAAAAACGTTGTGTTCGAAAATGGCGCCTCGACGTAAGCGTCAGAGGCTTGATTCGTTTAACCAGGGTCACGTGATCAATGACGTCAGTGAATCTTCTTCAGTGCGTCACTGCATCGGTACCTGATTCAGTGGTTTATAAGAGAATCATTGATGGGATTCGTTCTGTGTTTTGTTGGTGATTTTAGGTGAGACGTTCTCTTCCTAAATAAAAAACTAATAAAATAACCAAATATGCATAATGTGTTTATTTTTACCTGTTAATAACCATTTTCATAAGCACTTTTCTCAGGTCAAATAAATACATAAGAAATACATTATAAGTATAGTATACTCGTACTGCATATAAGTTACAATATAATACTATATATAAACGTAATGTTTACTGGTTAATTTATTACATAAGCACGTGGAGGAAGGGACATCACAGATTGGGTTGTATTATATATATATATATATATATATATATATATATATATATATATATATTTTTTTTTTCTATTATGTTTAGCAACGTCCAGAAGCAATAGGGAGAACACACCAGAGCACATGTTCAAACAAGAAAAGTAAATAATCATAAAAATATAACAATATTTTTTCACCCAAAAAAATGTTGAAAGCACCACAACGATAGTCTGATATCAGACAGAACAGCAGCTGTCAACTCACATGTAATGAAGCTGTTCATTTCCAGCTGTAGATTTAAGCTGCTCTTCATACTTGTGGCCACCAGATGCCATCAAAGAGGAAAAGATCCTAGTAATTAACCCTTTTCAATACAAGATTCAATGCTTCACAAAGCTTCATATGACCATAACCTCATCTCGTTACTTAAGAGGTGTGAAATTATGTATGTACATGAGTTTCCAGCATAACACTTACTTGTAGAAGGGGAACAGACTGACTGACAGTTTTTCAACAAGGAAATTACACTTAAGAGTAAACTCAGCACTACACATTTTTAATAAACCTCTGGGGAGACATTACCAGATACTGTTGTTGTTCAGCAGTTGTTTGTTGTTGTCAAATGAATCATGTGTCTCCATTTAACTCTGTCCTCTACATCCTCTTCTCTCACACCAACTAACTTCATGTCCTCTCTCACTACATCCATAAATCTCCTCTTTGTTCTTCATCTAGACCTCCTGCCTGGCAGCTCCAACCTCAGCATCCTTCTACAGATATATTCACAGTTTCTCCTCTGAACATGTCCAAACCACCTAAATCTGGCCTCTAAGACTTTATGTCCAAAACATCTAATATGAGCTGTCCCTCCTGATCCTGTCCATCCTCGTCTCTCCCAAAGAGAACCTCAACATCTTAAGCTCTGCTACCTCCAGCTCTGCCTCCTGTCTTTTCTTCAGAACCACTGTCTCTAAGCTGAACAACATCTCTGGTCTCACCACCGTCTTGAACACCTTTCCTTTCATTCTTGCTGATACTCTTTTATCACACAACACACCTGACACTTTTCTCCACCCGTTCCAACCTGCCTGCACTCGCCTCTTCACCTCTTTTCCACACTGTCCATTGCTCTGAACCGTTGACCCTAAGTACTTAAAGTCCTGCACCTTCTTCACCTCTGCTCCCTGTAACCTCACGTTCCACTTTTTTACATTTACATTTAGTCATTTAGCAGACGCTTTGACAGACAAATAGAATTGACTCAGAACAAAGACTGACTTGTCCTGATCTTGTGTCCTCTGTCCACATAATGCCCAGAGAATTGCTACCAATTATGTTGTAAAACAGAGGAACCTGTCATAGTGACAGCACTTGGGAGGTGTTTATTATATGCTATTGTGATACGGTAACTGAGTTGAACTGCTTTGGTCTTCATTATGATCTTTAACGAACTTTAAGACTTTCTTAGGTCACGTGCCATTCAAAGTTGGTATTAGGACAATCCTGTCCAATCATTCTATCTAGGCCTCCAGAAAAGTATTTTTCAATTGCAAAATATTCACATTAAAAGTAAATGAGCTATTTCCTGCAAACCACTGTAAAAAAAATAACACCCCAAAAAAACTCACTTACAAAGAGGAAGGAAGTGGGATTAGCTACTGTGACCAAAACAGGCTTTCAGCTCATATCACGCAGTGGTACAATGGATGAAACATCTCTTCAGTGTCTGCTTCGTGAGTACAATCTGTCTAATTTAAATGATTACAATCATAGTTTGTCATAATTATAGTATGAGTTGTAGATGAATGGTTTTTAGCTACATATTGATCAATATTCAAAAGGATCAAACATTTAGTAAAGAAACAACATTTAAACAAAATTATATTGATCAGCTTTATCATAAAATATGAAAAATGTACAATTTAAAAAGTAAAATCAGAAAATCATGAAGAGAAGAAAAATTTGTGACTTGTGTGTCACCTCTGGTTTCACAACACTTTAGAGACTGTTGGATGAATTTGGATGAAATTTGGTCACTTAGGAAACAGTGTTTTTTCAGAAAATGAAAACTTTGAATAACAAGTGTGTAGTTAAACTCTTTAAGTTTTTGAAAACAACTAAATTTGACTAAAGTAAAATGTAATTTTTATACAGCACCATTAAATGTTTTACAGCTTCTAAATATTATATTCATTTGCTCATTGATTTGGTAAAAATACATTTCATATAACAATTTCATGGTACTATTACATTAAATCCAACATCAAGACCTGAAAACAATCCTGATAGTTTCTGTGTATTAACCACACACTGTAAATTTACATGAGTGATTATTATCTGTTATAGTTATTATATCTCCAGTCCCTCCACCACCATAACCTCCTCTCCCATAATGGACATGATGTTAACCTTACATATAATATTTCTCTTTAGTTGTGACTCCTCTGCTGTGCTGCATCACAAACCAAGGTTAGTAAACTTCTCTTCTGATGATCTAAAGCTGTTAAAGGGTCAATTTGCTGGTACTGATTATTCTTCCTCAGTCTGTATTAATAATAATATAATATCTTATTTGACAAAGTAAAAAAGAGATGCCATTAGGGCTAATTATCATTTAAAAATAACCAGATTTACTAAGAAATGTTTCGAGTTATATGACAACTGGTAATTTACTTCTCAAAATTAAAAAATTCCTTTCATCAACTGTATATTACATTCATCTTATAATTAGAGAAAGAGAATGAAAATATAATCCATGAGCATAATCCTGAGACAAATTTAAGCAGAAAAATCAATAATATTCTGTATAATAACTAAGCTGTTCACATTATTTTTTCTGCATAGTTGGTAAAACACTAGATTCATGTTTTTCATCTATAGTCTCGGATTTGACAGATGAACCGTGTTTTATTTTGATAGAGTTCTTTAGTCTCTTTAATGATCAGTCAGGGTCTAGAAGAAATAAGCAATGTTTTTTTATTAAAACATAAGACTGGAAAGCTTTTACTTTAGATTCCAGGTTTAACAGTGATCCCCTGTAGCTGTCTTCACAATAAATGTTATAACTTGAAGATTTTTTAATGGAGAACTTTTAAAAAATGCAACAATGGAAACTACAAGTCAAAATATGTTTTAATGTCACATGAAAATCAAAATGGCTTGATAGCTCAAAACAAAGAGCATTGAGCTTGAAGTCCCACCAGGTGTGTCCTCGAGCGAGAATTGAAAAACACGGACTATTTGCAGTTATAGTCTATTGATGCATATTTATTCCCACATATGGCATTTGTGTCTTTTCCCATTTTCAGAAAAGGAAACTCTTAAACAATATGTGTATTAGACTGGAAGATCCATTTACTTCAGCCCATTTTCATTCCCGAGGCATCAAAAAGCTGCACTTTGTCCAGTCCCTTTGTGTTACATAGTGATGCTTAATGTACCCGTTCACATCACAAAGGCTGTACGTGTGTGTCGTTCTCACTGTTTGTAGTGTTTTGTTTTTTATGTCATTTTTCCTCTAACTTAATCTAACTTAACCCTGAAGTTGTTTCCACTAACCCCAATGTAGTTTTTCTGTGTATATGAAGTTGTTGCTGTGGAATCAAAGGACATACAAAGTACCACAATTTGATGACATAGGAAGTGTCAATATCTGATGCTGTGGGATGAGAACGTGTTGCTTACTTCATTTTACCTAAGCTAGAATTTGACTTGGTGAAGTTGTAAAAACATTAAAACACATTTTATTCAGGGTTGTTGTTTTATTTGCACTATTATGTTTTGCTCAAACACACACGGAATTTCTCACAGCTCGTCTGACTGTGAGACCCAACAGCTCTCAGCTGTTTGAACATGATTCTATCTCTCTGAGCTGTGAGGAGGACGACAGCTCTGCTGGATGGACACTGAGGAGGAACACAACCAAAAGACAGAGGACTTCGTGTGAAGATGAGTGGGGAGAACCTGCTGGTTCTTCTTGTAACATCAGCCACATCGACCCATTGGACAGTGGAGTTTACTGGTGTGAGTCCAGAGAGGGATCAACCAGTAACAGCATCACCATCACTGTCACTGGTAAGATCAGACTGTGGAGTTAGTGTTGATGAAGCTGTGTGGAAATGGATGAAATGCTGTAGTTTGTCTCTGTGTTGAGGTGGAGCAGTGATCCTGCAGAGTCCTGTCCTCCCTGTGATGGAGGGACATGATGTCTCTCTGCACTGTCAAACAAAGAGGCCTCCCTCCAAGCTCCCAGCTGATTTCTATAAAGATGGCTCCCTCATCAGGACTGAGCCTACAGGTCACATGACCATCCACCATGTTACCAAGTCTGATGAAGGCCTCTACAAGTGTCACATCAGCAGTCATGGAGAGTCTCCACCCAGCTGGATCTACGTCACAGGTCAGGAGCTTCACTTTGATCTCAACACTTATTTCATCCACATGTTCACCTGAACAGGTGATTTTCTCTACAGAAAAACCTACAACACCACCTCCACACAGCTGGATCTCTTTCACATGTCAGGAAGGTAAAGAAAATCAGTTTTATGTTTCCTGTATGGATGTTGTCAACTTTCTGCAATATTAAGAACAAAAAACAAAGTATTCACAATCAACAAATGTAATACGTTTAGGATTTTTAATTACATTTTACACCTTTCAAAAGATAAACCAGGTAGATATAGTTTTTAGTAAGTTGAATCATTATTTCTACTTCATTTTAGAGAAACCCACCATCTCACTATTACCAACATCCCAATCGTCTCCACATCTCTATGTGTTGTTGTCTGTTCTATCTGTCTTGGGTTTGGATCTACTGGTGATACTGGTTCTACTGATGAGACCATGTGTTCAGAGGAAACTTAAAGGTGAGACACAAACATCTGGGTGTTTGAAAAAGTGGAAACTTTCTTTAAATCACTGTTTGAAAGTTAAACATGATTTTTTTATCGACTATTTCCTTCCATTTCTGATGACGTCTACATTCACAAAAATTGTAAGTTGCCATCAATTCTAATCATCAGTTTTGATGATTTTTTTTAAATATTTACTTAGTAAAAATATGCTGAATAACTTATCTTCATATGGAGCAGTGTGGTCAGCACAGAGCAGCACTGACAGCATTGCAGATATAATCATTTCTAAAGCTTTTAGAGTGAGCTTCACCTTTCTAACCAGTCAGAGAAGGACAAACCTTGGGCATCACATACTGACACAAAAGCAACCTTGTGCATATCTATGAGACGTCACAGGTTTTTGACAGTGTCAGTATTTGACGTCCTGGGTAAATTGATTCAGAGTCTTATACCAAAGCTAGTTTGATATGTAGCTAGGAGCTGAGGAGTTTCGGTAATTTAAACATTTTTGTACTTATGCAATTACAAATAAATAAACTCATTCATTCTTTTAACGATGATCCTTACAAGTACAGATTTCACTGCCACTAGTTGGTTTTTTATTCGTATACACTGACACTTTAACATGGCCTTGGCTTTAACTGCTATGCTGATGATACACAGCTTTACATTTTAGAAAGTGGTAATACTAAAATATGAGCTCCCTGAAAAATATTTGAGTAGTGATGGTATTTTTACAGTTTTTGGAAACCAAAAAACTTATGGGGAAAGAATGAATGGTCAGAGTTCAGATTAACTGAAAAAATGTGTGTGGATCATTTATTCATTGGTGACAGTCTAACAGATTAATAACTACATTACAATGAAATTACATAGTGTTCACTTGATATATACACTATATATTACTTTTTTATACAGAAACAAATTTATTTCAGGTTTTACACCATAATTTGATCTGTTTGAATTAAAGACAATTCATGCTTTGCATGTCGGCCTGTTTTGTTACCTGTGTTGAGTTGAATCTGTTAACAGAAGCTAACACCTCTGTGGTCGCCTAGTTTTCAGTTTCAGTTTGGATGTAAAAACACTTCAGCTGAATTTGGACTGCACACGTTAATGATCAATATTCTAAATATATTATTATTAATGTTTCTGCATCCATGTACACTCTGAACATAAACACCACCTCCAAAAATGTGGGAAGTGTTTTACAGTTTGGTTAAGAACTGCATTCGGCTTCTTCAGGATTAGAAAGTTCAACTTTCACATTTACTTTTTACAAATTGACATGTTCCTACTGTGGAGAACTGCAGCATTTGTAGCAGTAACCTTTCTTACAATACTTGGAGTAAAATAACTGCTATTTTATTTTGCAGAGACTGAAACAGTTGCTGTCTACTTAGCAGTGATGACAGAAGACATCAGGTTTGGACAAACAGTCACCACAGACATCAAATCAACAGAGACATTCATCAGTATTTTACTGTTGAGCTGCTTGATGTGAAGCGAGTTTTAACTACTTTTTAGTGCAGTAGTTACCAACCTGTGTGTGTTTGTTCAGAGTTTCCAGTGGAACCAGAGGTCGTCTACTCTTCACTGAAGCCGACCTTCAAACCATCACACCAGTCTAACCAGTGATGACAACCTGCTGACTGTCACTGGTCCTCAGAGCTTCTCTCACCACATCACATTCTGTTCTAAAAAATGTTATTGATAGTTTTGTACAGTGCTGTTGTTGCTGCAGCAGTGAGTCTGTTTCTCTGCAGCCTCAAGAAACTTTAGTCTCAATTGTTGTTTGTGTCGTGTGGTTCTGTGGGTTTCACTAAGCTGTGAGATGGAAAGTTTGACTTGTTCTGGTTTGGTTGTGGCTGATTGACAACGTGTAGAGAACAAATGTACCAAAACCACTACTGCAGACTAAAAACAGCACAGACATCAGTCAGTGGTGGGAAACTGCACAGAAAAAGCTGCAAAATGTTTATATGTGTGTGAAGAGTTTGATTATTTAATCAGTGACATGTTAAAAATATTCAGGCTGTAAAAGTTCATCTGTCTCAGTGAAGATGCTGTTTAAAGCTCACACTTGTTTTAAGTTAAGTTGTCATTTTAAATGCAGGTTGAATGATGACTTTGCTCTCTAGCCAAGTTTCTTGTGGATTCATGTGTGTGATATGTGAATCTGATGAAGTGGCAGCTCTCAGGCTGTGGCTGGTTGTCACTGAGCTGCAGCACTGTTGACTAAAATCTGGTGAAGAGAAATATTTTTTAAATTCACAATTTATTATTATGCTTTAATAATATCATTCCATTGTTTTCATGTTATTTTTTAAATATATTTTACCAATTTATTGCAGCACAAATGTTAGTAACAAGGCAGAATCAAAGTGAGTAAAACGTTTATTTAAAAAAATAATTTCTTTAAAAAACGTTCCATACATGCTGTAATTACTATCAACTCAATCAGAGAAACCCAAAGTTAAAGCCACTAACATATTATTATTGTGATAATATTATAAGGAGATTTTTTATACTAATGGTTTTCTACATTGTTGTTGCTGAGAATAAACACAATTAGAATTTCTACCAACTCCTGTTCTGCCTGGCTGATCATCTATATCCCTGGACGTGGCCTGACTCTCCATTCTGTAAGTCACTGAAGTCCTTTGGTTTTGGATTTTGGACATTTGAACTGATATTACATTGAGAACATTAGTCCAGATCTTTCTTCCTGGTCACACCCACTCTTCTCCCACCTTTATTGACTCTGGGGCAGATGCAGAATTCATAGACAAAGCAGTAGCACCAAAACCTGGACTTCACTAAAACCCCTACAGATTCATGCCCTGGACGGACACGTCTCTAATTCCAGTCCCAGCTTGGATACGTCCATCTACCTGTCCATTGAGAATTACCATGAATAAATATCATCCACCCTGGTTGGAACTGTGTTCTAAAACTTAATGTACTGGGAGACATGATTATGAAGGACAATAGTTCCATCACTGCATCACTGCATCAGCAGACATCTATAAATTTCACTTGGACTCCTAAAGCAGATACCACTTTCAATGAAATCAAGAGTGGGTGCTGTTCTTTTGATCCATCCCTACGTCTTCTTTTCTCAACAGCTCACCACAGCAGAGAGACATTAGGATGTAGGAGACAGAGACCTCTTGGTACTAAAACTCTACTACTCACAGTAGAAGATTTTTCAAGATAGTGCATCTCATCCGTCTTTCCAAGTTTCTCTCTGCCAAAGAAATGGCCGAAATCATGATTCAACATGTTTTCCACCTTCACGGCCTCCCCTGTGACATATTCTCTGTCCGAGGTCAAATCACGGCCAAGTTCTGGTGTGAACTATGTAAGCTGTTGGACATGTCCGTCAGCCTGTCCTCCGGCTTCCACCCACAGTCTAATGGCCAAATTGAAGGGATGAACCATGATCTGGAAACTGGACACCACCTGCTCTGCTCCTGGGACCCCTCTTATTGGCCCAAGAATGTGGTCAACTCTCTGCCAAACTGTCAACTGTCTACAGCCACGAGCTACTATTGTTGCCATTCCATCAGAGATGCCACCTGGCTTGGAGGAGAGGTCACCAGACATTACTGCTGTCCATCCATAGCTACAATGGATGGGGTGGCTGTAGCTCAGTTGGTAAGGCAACTGACCATGGACCACAGGGTCAGTGGTTCAACCCCGCTCCTGGCTTCAAGTCGAAGTGTCCTTGGGCAAGACACTGAACCCCAAGTTGCTCCCGGTGGGTCAGGTGAGCACCTTGCATGGCAGCCACCGCCATTGGTGTGTGAGTGTGTGTGTGTGAATGGGTGAATGGGAAGCAACATTGTAAAGCGCTTTGGATAAAAGTGCTATGTAAGCGACTATTTACCATTTATTTATTTACAAGAAATGCGACAACAACCACCGTTCGCAGACACACAGCTATCAAGTTGGACTAAAGGGTGTGACTCATTTCTTCTGACCTTCCACTACATTTAAAATGCAGGATATTGGCCCCTCACTCAGTGTGTCCCTTCCCTATTTTCAATATTTTCTCTGTCAGTGAGATTGCAGCTCCCACTCAGGATCCATCCGACCTTCCACGTCTCCAGTCTTAATCGTGTCGCACAGAGCAGCCTTTTCCTGACTCCAGTTTTGCCTGTCTGATCATCTGTCTGCTCAGATGTGGCCTAACTCCCCGTTCTGTAAGTCACTCTAGTCTTTTGGATATAGAGTTTGGAAATTGGAACTAACATTGGATTGAGAATATTAGCACTATTAATAGATTGAGACTTATTGGATTTTGGAAATTAGATTTTGGATCTTGTTGCATTCAGTTTTTGGATTGACTCACCTGCCTTTTTTCTCTGCACTCACAAAATCTCAATCAAGGATTCTGCACAAATCTAATAACGATTCAATCACATTTCATGATCTATTTTTGCAGAACATCAGGAAAATGCAAACGGTGCCATCACTTTTATAAGGGTTATTTCTTGAGAAGAAAGTGAACAATGTGATCTGTTGAAAACTGTAAAACAAGACATTTTCATATCATTTTCATTTGTGATCATTTGTGTGAACCTATTTTTATATGAGAGGAGATGTTTCTTTTTTTAAATTGAATTTTTCCTTTGTCAAAATACAACTGTCCTTAGACTTGGACAACTACAGTAATAGTATTTTCATTATTTGACTTACTATTAGTAACAGGTTCAGGCCATTTTCATATGTGTGGCAGGACAGAGACCAGTACTAAGATTGGTGCAGATAAAACTGTTTTTTGTCCAATAAAATTGTAGGACCTTACGTCATCATAATTAAATAAATAATTCAAAAAATGTTTAAAGATAGATTAGTTTATGTAAATGTGAGGAGCTGCTGCAGGAGTTGTATCATGATTCTGGTCTGTGATTGTGTTTCTCTCTATTGTAGCCTGTAATATTAAATACACACATTTACACTGAAAGAGCTTCTAGATTTTTAAGATTCTTACATGTTCATTTGGATCTTTAAGACACATTGGCAGAAACAACAGTTGTCTGTCTGTTATGTTTCTCTTTTGCCACCTAATATCTGTCCTACTATCTGACAGGCTCAAATCACGTAGAACCAATAGGTATAAAAATGTTTGTACACAGAAAGCAAAGCCACATGAATGAATTCAGCATTAAGGAAACCAAAACCAAAGGATGCAAACAAATAATACCACATGGGGCCCCCTAGTGGTCCAGAGGCCCCTAAGCAACTACTTAGTTACCATAAAATTTCAAAAAATAGAAGAAATTAATCAGTTTTTCAATTAATATAAAATACTAAAAATATACTCAAAATTATTTCAACAAAAACAAATGTAAACAAACTACTTGCCAGATGTGGCTGATCAAATAACAATATACACTAACACTTAACCACAGATAACACTACCTGACCATCAACAGGCTAAAAATACAACACTGCATGTGTTCTCTAATAAACTTGAGGTCTAAAGTATATATATATATATATAAGTATATATATATATATATATATACCTTGGTGACTTCTGGTGTCTTTGTGACTGTATCATTTGCTTGTGTTTGGAACCATTTACATGAGGGTGGGGCAGTGCTACACACAAATACAAGTACAAAGCAGCTACAGTCACATCTCAGCTGTTCATCATACAGGAGAGAGGAGGAAACTTCCTCAAACGCCTGTTGTACAAAGAGAAACCTGCAGAAAAGAGACACCTTCACTATTTCACCCACAGTCGACAGAGAGAATAATGACTGAATGAATGCATTAACGTGTCTTATCTGGAGGTCCACTAACCTTCATCAAGGAATGCGGACTCAAGGTAATTAAACATCATTAAACATCACAGGAGGAAAAAGATGTCTGTCCCTGAAGGTAAACTGAGTGACTGGATATGGGCCTCAATATTTACTAAACACTGAGCTGAGAGATTCAGAAATCACCTTAACTCTCAGTCATTTGTTAACATACAGCTTCTGGTTATGAGAAGCTCCAAGTCTTGAATCATAAAGTTGAAGTGGTGGCGAGGATCTGAACCTGCTCGATGGTCTTACTGTTTGCCTCTTCCGGTCCTACAGAGCAGGAAGCTGCTGCTACAGTTAATACCAATGTGCAAATTTAAGCAAATGTTCAGAAGTTGATGACGTGAGATCCCCCTCTCACTTACTTACCCTCATAAATCACCCACCTTATTTCCATAAAAAACATGTTTTGATTTGTACATAGTTGAATTAATTTTTAAAAAATCACCCTGACGTTCATCAGCTTAATGAATTAATGGATCTGAGTGTGTGTTTGTATGTGGATCAGGGTTGGAGCTGCTTTCTGGGCCACATCCTTTGTATATCATTTCACAAATCGAGGATCAAGTGAGTCATTGTGGATGTTCTAATCCTGGATCAGGTTATGCTGGTTCTTTAAACCCACTGAGGTGAATTAGATCTGGGATAAAATAACTACAGAGGCTGACCAGTTTTCCTGCCCTTAACATGTAGTCTGCAAGTTTGTCTCTGTTTATGTGGAACCAGTATGCAAAACTGTGAAATAGAAATATTTTGGGAAAAGTATGTCAGTCATAGTTCACTTTCGTTGAATCAAACCTTGTTTTTGATTCCATTTGTGTTATTTTTGTGGATCTATGTCAGCAGTCAGTCTACAGTAGCTGTAGTTTTTATTTTTGTGAAACATCTGTATCTGTACGCTGGGGCGGCTATAGCTCAGTGGGTAAAGGCAGTTGCTTATGGACCACAGGGTGAGTGGTTCGATCCCCCGCCCTGGCTATATGTCGAAGTGTCCCTGGGCAAGACCCTAACAGCCCATTCCCCCTCCCCAGCGGTGCATTGCTGGTCCAAGCCCGGTAGAAATTGGGGAGGGTTGCGTCAGGAAGGGCATCCGGCGGAAAAACTGTGCCAAATCAACATGCGGACAATGATCCGCTGTGGCGACCCCGAACTCACGGGATAAGCCGAAAGGAGAGTAGTAGTAGATCTGTATCTGTACGCTGTGTTTACCCTGTTTAGGGTCACAGGTGGCTGGAGTCTATCCCAGCTGTCATTGGGTGAGAGGTGGGGTCCACGCCGGACAGGTCTCCAGTCTTTCCCAGGGCCAAATCAGAGAGACATACAGAGACAGACTAAAATTCCCATGCACATTTACAGCAACTGGCAATTTAGAGTCTCCAAATAACCCAACACATGTCTTTGGACTGTGGGAGGCCGCAGTTGGCAGGTGGAATCAAACCGCAGAGCTAACGAATGAGGGTCATGGTAGATAGATAGATTGGAGACCTGTCCAGGGTGGACCCCACCTCTCACCCAATGAGAGCTCAACACAACTTAACGCAACAAGTAGTAACATGTAGTCCTGACAGGTTTTTTAGGATGTCGTCAAACCTGTTGTCAAAAGATATGTAGTGTTTCAGCTGTATGAGCTCATTTACATTTAGATCGGATCAGCGACTGCATGATTAACACCAGGGACATGGAGGAGAGAATCTGGGGGAGTTTTTTCTCAGGAGACCACCTTAGACTGAACTCAGGTAAAACTAAACCCTTTTTGAACAATAAGGATTTAACTGATGTGAGTGAGGGGTTTGTGAGAACCTACTGTACTTTGAGTGAGTCCTACTACAGCAGAAACATATTAATGTTTGAAATATATTAATAACTGAGAACAACTGGGGTTAAGATTAGGTCAAACATGTCATTTTGTCTCCTGTGTCCACCTGTGTTTATGATTTTTCAGCAGGTGAATGAAAAGAGGTTTTAGAGTTTTTTCACATTACTTCACTCTGATAACGAACCACTGCCTTATTTAAATCCTGTTGAAGTGTGGACAAACCTGTTCAGGGTGTGTGTGGTTCAGATGCATTAGATTCCTGCTACACAGATTCCTGCTGAACTGGTTTAAAGTGAGCTGTTACTAAACTTTGTACTTGACGATTTTATTTAAACTGCATTAGGCACAAAAACTTCAGGGTCTGGTTTCATTACTATAGTAACCACGTGCATCATGTTGTGTAGTGGTCGTCATCTATATATTTGCCACCTTTACTTAATCTGAGCGAGTTACACAACTGGTTGTTTGTAAAATGTTTGAAGGAAGAACATCATTTTTCAGGCACTTCATTGGAAAACACCCTGAGTTTGGTGACTTCACCTACAAAGAGACGACAACAATCAATCAACATGTATCCACTGTGGAGGAGGCTCATGGACTTCATTTAAGATGGTGAGCTACTCGTACAAATATATAGATAGTCAGTGCACTAGTACTATGCACTAGTATTCTTATATACTAGTGCGTGAGTGAATTGAAACATCGTGAAACACAGTGAACGTCTCATATCATCTAGTTTCCTTAGACATAAACTGAAATATCCAAAATATCAGAGTATTACCAGTATCATCAGTGCGTCGTGGCATAAAGGCAGCCAGCCTGAGGCACAGCTGACTTGTTACCAGACCAGTTGCTTTCATAGCAGCCTTCAGCTGTGTTGTTACTAAAGGTCGATTGTTTCTCGGGTTTCTCTTGAAAATACTCCAGATCCTCTGTGGGTTCAGGTCGGGTGAGTTGGCCAGTCAAACACAGCAACATCACGGTCAACAAAGCAGTTAGTGGTTATTTTCAACTGCAGGCAGGAGCTAATCCTGCTGGAAAAGGAAATCAGCACTGGAAGCATGTAGTGCTCTAAAATCTGCTGGTAGACGGATCTTTTGACTCTGGACTTGATAAAACACAGTGGACCAACACCAGCAGGTGACAGGAACCCAAATCAGCACCGACTGTGGAAACTTCACCCCGGACTTACAGAAACCTGGATTCTGTGATTCTTCCAATCCTCCTCCAAACTCAGGGACACTGATTTGCAAACAAAAAGCAACAGTCCAGTTCTTTTTCTCCTCAGCCCAGGTTCTGACATCTCCGGTTCTCCGGTTCAGCAGCAGCTTGATGCTGGGAATACAGCAGTTGTAGCTCATTTCCTGAAGACGTCTGTGTGCAGTGGCTCTTGATGGACTGTCTCCAGCTTCACTGCACTTACCTGTAAAACTGTCAAGTTCTCGAATCAGCTTTACTTGACAATCTTTATAAGCCTGTGGTCGTCCCTGTTGCTTGTCACCTTTTCCAACCACACTCCAGTCAACTTTCCATTAACATGCTTCAATACAGCCCTCTGCAAACCTGCAAACAGACAGACCTTCATTGATCACCTTCTGTCACGACTTGTCTGTTCTTGCTTACATGGCTTTATATACACAGTATTTGTTGTTGTGTCCACCGTGGTTTCACTTACGTCGTCAGCATATTGTGATTTTATGTTGTTTTACCCTTTGTGGTGTCTGTTTTTTAGATGTTAGTGCGTTTAGCAGTCCTTGCATTAGCATTATAGCTTCGTCTGCTTCAAGTTTTTGTCCAATTTTATCTTTACTCAAACTCCTCACCTATCAGGATGGGAAGGTGAGGTAAGTGTTCTCATTGCAGAAACCGGTAAGTTCTTCTCCACAGCCCCTCACAACTGTCTTAGATCACTGGATCGTTGCTATCAGGGTGACTGCACAGGTTACAATTCATGTGTCTGATCTATCTGCCACCATGCAGCTGGGTAAGTTGTGTGATGAGTTCAAAATGCTGCTGTTCCCAGAAGATATCACTCCTCTCATCATTCTAGGAGACATGAACATCCACCTAGACAAATGGTGGATGTCTGATCAAAAACTGGAGCCCACTCGCCCAACAAACAGAGCTGGGAACCACCTTGTCCTCATTCTCACCCAGAACTGTACCACAGACATGAGCCTGGATCTGTGGTGGTGCTGGGTTGGGCAGTGCACCCCAAAAAGTTTCCCATCCCCATCCAACCTGCGATAATGAAGACACAGAAAGATCATCAAGTGCCACCTACACATCAGTTGTCTTGTGTCACTTTCAGCCACAATTATTGTGTGTCACATTACAATTAAGATAAAAGTTGAAGTTCACTGTATATTCAAAATACAAAAGTATTATTTCAGTGTCTAGTTCTGGCTCATCCAAAGATCCTGTGGACCAGCTGCTGTGGAAAATACTGCCAGGATGTTTAAATGCTGCAGTTTATGCCTGGAACTGTATCGGCTTTGAAGCAGATTGGACAGTGGACTGAAGACCAATCTGAGCTTCCTGGATCAACATCTGCTTTTTATCACTTAGTTTTAAAAGTCAGATCTTGACCTGATGAAGACTGTGCTTGACTGTAACCTTTTGCCCCCTGACATTTTTTACTGCACCCAAAACAAGTAAAACTAGAACTGGCCATCACCTGATGTCTCTCAGAGACAAAGCCACTGACAGCTTCTGCACCACACGCTCAACCTGTCAGGATAGTCTCTACCCTCCTGTTGTCCAGGCTTCCCCGTCCTTAATGTCCTAATCCTTCGCTCACTGAAAACTTTGAAAGTTCCTCACTGTGGGATGAATGAAGGTGTATCTTATCTTATCTTATCTTGCTGATTTGACCTTTGAAAAATGCACCATGTTTAAAACTGCTCAGAGAAAGTGGCGTAAGCCCAAGACTCCATCAGCTCATGCTGAATTTCACGGTGCGTCTGTGTATTTTTCCAAGACAAAATCTGACAACTGCCAGGACAATGTTGCACCACTGACACCAGGGAAGCTGCTCTCCACTTCCAAATCACTTCCAAATCAACCCCCCCCCCCCCCCCCCCCTTCAATTATACTCTAATTGAAAGCAATTAGAGTATAAAGACTTGTCTTTAAAATAAAGTCCCTTTACAACCCACTAGAAAATAACCTGACGGTGTCCACAAAACACGTGACTGTCTGTGCATGCTCCCACACCCCCTCCTGTAGGCTTGTAGGTTACAGGCTTGGTCCACTGTTTCACAGCCAGGGAGATGTGCATAGTTCCTCCCAGATCTGAGCCTTAACATTTGGGTGAAGCATCCTTCCCAGAACTCTGTCATAGTCTTTTTCAGGGAGTCTGACCAGTGTGATACCTCAGTATTTGGAGCACACCTTCCAGTCCCCTTTCTTAAATATGGGAACAACCACCACAATTGCCCCCTTCTTTAGAAGATGGGAGTTAAAGCCAGGAATTCCCAGAACACCCTCCCTACATGTTTGGATTCACCATCTCTGTCCGACAGTCTCCCTTTTCAAAAGGAGACAGGTAAAATGGTTCAGCATCTTATAAGAATGCTTCCTTTGGACGTCTTCCAGGTATCCCCAGCTGGTAGGAGAACCAGCTGTAGACCCAGAGCAGGACACTGCAACCTGACTCTGGATAAGCAAAAGATAATAAATGGATTCAATAATGAACTATGAACCATGTGTTTGGGTGCAATTAAACATTTTAAGAATTTCTCACTGCCAAGCTACAAAGTTCAGAAGTAAACTAATATTATTACCATATATTATAATTGGGAGTTTTTAACAAAGAGCAATTTGTCAAGACATGTCTGTAAAATACTTAAACATAAACAACAGTTAAACAGGATTCAGGTCTTTACAGCACATTTAATGTTTGTTTTAAATATATGTGTTTGCACATTAATGCAAAGTTTCTTTATTGGGTCATAAATTTAGCATGTGACTTGGTTATTATAGTGTTCTGTGTTGTTACTGTGAGTCATAATCCTGTTGTGTGGAAGAATTTAGTGAGAATAAAGTTAAGGTCTGAATATTTGTGTTTAGTCAGTAGGTCTGTTTCAATATTAAGATTATTACTATTTACTTTTTGTTTTAAGAACTACACAAGAGGCAACAAGACAAACACACCTGAGCTCATCAGCAAATCACTCTGAAGGTCAACGACTCAAGTGAGTAAGTGGATCTGAGTGTTTCTGTGTGGATCAGATGTTACGGATCCAGACCACTACATCTTCCCCAGTCGTCCCTCCTCCCACCATCTTCAAGTTACTCATCCTCGCTGCATCTCCAGATTTGTCTACTCTACCAGGACCATACTCCACTCTTCCCCATAAGAACCTTGCTTCTCCTGTAGACTCCGCTCGTCCCCCCACCCACTCTAGTATGGCTTGTTTTCATGTTCAGACTCCATATCCCATAAGTCATTGTCAAGAATCTCATCTTGGTGTCCTCTCTCATTAACTGGAGATCAGCACCATCTAGTGAGTCAGAGGACTTATTACATCTCCATCCTGTTTTGCCAACTATTACATTTTATAATAAACCTTATTTAAACTGAGTAGTTGTGTCAAGCTCCTTATTGAGTCCAACTCTAAAACGTGTACCTTACAATGCAACATATTTTGTGAATGACTGAAACTGTCCTTGTACAGTATGAGGGCAGGGAGCTGCAGGGTGGTGGTTGGGGAGGGATGCGAGTGAACAAAGCACAGGACTGTCAAACAACATTACTGAAACGGATTCGTTAGGATCAGAGAAAGATTGTGGATTTCTTGACAAGTGATTTAACATATATTGTGTAAAACCAGTGATTTTCCTCGAGTCCACCAGCCCTCGATCTTCTGTAACCAGCCGCTGTAACTGCTGAAACACAACCATAAAATGCTTTTTAAAATCCTGCATATTAACATTTATTTTAAAGATGTTATTAACTGGTCTGTTATTATTTCTCCTTTCATATCAGTGATGTAACAGCTGTACCTGCTCATTACTTTAGTCTCCTCCTGTTAATGTTCTGTACACATTTAGACCAAAGAGCAACTTTACAATCCAGCCTGTGATTTACAGTGTGATTTAATTTTATGAAACAGAAATCAGTCAAACGCTCACTGGTTCCTGCTGCTGCTTAGACGTCATCATAGTGGAGGAAAACAGGCCTCTCTTCAGGGATTCAATCAGCCCATTTCCAGGAAGTCAGACAGGTTCACACTTTGGTCTTTGAACCAGCAGGTGTCAGCAAAGAGACCCTCAGCAGGCAGTAGGATGACAGAGCATAACTGCAGTAGTGGTAGTACTGCTACTAGTAACTCTGCAGGATCCATTTGTCACCTTCATTACTCTCCTCCACTCGCTCACTGTGAAACATGCACAAAGTTTCCTTTGGATCCTGGACTGAAATACAGGTCTATAGTGTTTCTCTTTGAGAGCAGAGAGTCTGCAGATCAAATATTTATTTATACAAAAGCCTCGATGATCCTGCAGTTCAGCTCCAAGTCTGTAGAACTGTTCAAATGTGTGTGAGGCAGTGCACAGACCTCTGCCAACACACACCTAACAAAGCTTCAGTACAGTTCAGCAGCCAACGTTATGGGTGAGTCTTCTCCCGGAGGTGTGTTAATATAATTGTTAGGTATTTAATAAAATACCATGTTAGGACTGACATAAGCTCTTCATAAGCTTCAGTGACACGTCTCAGTCAAACCTTTATCTGAGAGGAACATAAGGTCAGAGCAGTGAAATCCAGCAGCAGAGACAGATAACGTCTCTGTAGCCTCTCAGACACTGTGCAGAGGAGTTAACACACGGTTAATATGAACAACTTTAGTCACAGGTAACATCAGGAATGTGCAGCTCTGCTGCCTTTTCCAGTTCCTTATCCCATGTACACATGGCAGCTTTACTCATGAGGTAAAATGTTTCAATGAGTTCATTATGTCACAGCAGTTGGACATAAAAGAAAAGAAAAACAGATGAATCAGCAGAAAGCATAGTATTGCAGTATTACAGTGTACTGTTGTGGCCTCATGTGGACGAGTTTTATCAAGTATATTTTCCCTGAGAGTCACAAATCATTTGCTGAACATGTAGATCACAAGACAGAACACACACAAAGTTATGAGTCAACACATGTTCAAGACTCTTCACTCAGTGCTGTTTGAAACAGGAAGTTCAGACTTAACAGAACAAATGAACATACAGATTCATACACCATGTGTTTATCACCCTCTGAACAAAACCACCAATGTCTCCAATCCTGTCCAGACCACAGTCAGGACTGTGGGGACACACTCAAATCTGTGGCAGTACAATCCTGTGCTTCACACACTCACCACCAGTCATTTCGTGTTAACTAATGTGCTTCATTCATCATAAACATACATTTATCAGAACAACTATCTATGGATTATGTTCCCCACAATAACATATTTACACTACAAGTTATAGGAGACGGGTTTTTCACCTGTCATATGATGAATAATAACATTAAGTGTGTTTACTTGTTATGTTCCATATTTATACTACAACCAGAAAAATGTGACTGTGCTGACAGCAGTTAGAGCAGGTGGACAAAGAAAAGTGAACACACACTGCAGGTAAACACACTGAGCTTCCTGCTTCCTGCTGTGTCTCTTCCTATTTGACGGTTTCAGCTGATATAAAGTCCAACACAGACAAATGTGGACAGTCCAAGTCATTCAGTTAAACTGAGTCTGTTCCAGGTTTGTTTTCTCAGCTGCTGATTTTGTCCCAGCGCAGTAAAAGTACTTTATCAGCAGCTTCAGACCACAAAACAACCAGTACATGTCTACATGGTCAGTGTAGAGGCTGAGTTAAGGAACAGAAAGCAGCAGTTTAAATGAACTTGAAGCCACTGGTGCAGCCTTCAACGTTAAACACGCTCATGTTGTAGGCAGCTCATGTGAACCCAGAGCAGAGTGGTGGACTTAATCTAAATGAAAATGGAATTAATTGAATATCCACTAGTCATAAACAGTATGATTAACATGTGGTTTGATGCATTTGTTTGACTTTACATCACAGAACTAGTCTCAGTCTGTGTCTCTCATGTACAATAGGACCATTACATTCACACAGCTCAGTGCTCAAACACAAACAACCAAAATTATTATTTAAGAACATTTCAGTTTTCTTATAAGAACATTCATGTTGTTTGAGAGGAATTTTGTGTCTCCATCCGACTCTTACTTCATAAAAAGCCTTATTAATTTATTCTAGTTTTCTAGATTGATCAGTAAAACACACGTTGTCTCATTTAAGACACAAATAGTCTCTAAAGACTCCTTTCATTAAATCTACAAACTAGGTGTTAAAGTGTTTGAGATACTTTTCAAAATGACACTATCACAGTCAGGTTTACTGGAAGTTTTATTATATGATTTAACCACAGGCTGTTGGTTACAGTGAATCAACCTGTTCAGGTGATGTGTTAGATTCTGCAAAATAGCTTTTAGAGAGAAAGCAAACATGAAGCTTGGTAGATAAAAAAAACAATTAAAAATAATTTACAAAGAAATGTGTTGTGGACTCCACATGTCAAAGAAGACAAACTGTCACAGCAAACATTAACATAAAACAAGTCTGTGTTTCTGGTCAGTGACTGAACAACTGTTAAAATCTTTAATCTGAGGAATCAGGTTAAACTAAATCACACAGATCAGCTGTTTGACAGTAAAAGATGGTCAGTCACTAAAGTTTCTCTCTGCAGGACTGAGCTGCTGCAGTTGCTAATTTAAAAGCAGCCTCTGACTTTAATACTGATTGACAGAGAATAATATCAGTTTGTGATGTGTCAGATGACAAACATCAGGTGAAACAAACAGGATCATAAACAGTGATCTTCATATTCACATAATGTAACAGCCTTAATATATAAAACATGAAGCTTTGGTTTGTTTGTCTCTGTCCACTTTCACTGTCCTGCAGAGAAACAAAGAGTCACTGTTTCCTCAGACTGAGTTAGTAAATGACTGAGTCGAGTTTAAAATGACACTTGTCTGTTTAGAGCTGAGAAACACAGAGACTGAGGAAGAAATGTTAAGAAATGCATCATCACATTGTTGATAGTAAAAATTTACTGTGGGATAAAAAGAAAAAGGCTGAAGCCTGAACTGCTGTTTGTCCTGCATCAGTGAATTAGTCACTGAGGAAACTGAGGACACATTTTACACCTACTGATGGTCAGTGTCTTTATCATCAGCAGTTTTGTATGAAGTCTCCTCTTTGGGTCCTTTACGTTTTCTATACATCACAACACCAACAACACCACCAACACCAACAAGCAGAGCAACAACTGAGAGTCCAACTTTCAGTCCAACATTTCCATCCTTGTCTCCTCCAGCATCACCTGAGACTCTGACTGTCAGGGTGATGTTGCTGATTAGTTCAGTCCTGTCTCCAGATGCAACATAACACTCATATGTTCCAGTATCATTGATGGTAACGTCCTTCAGAATCACAGAAACGTTTCCATTCTTCATCTCTGGATCTACCAGCTCCACTCGGTCTTGAAAACTTGAATGTTGGTAGTCTTTATTTCGGGGTCTCCCTTTGTAGTAGTATACAAAACCCTCGTCCTTCAGGTCCTGTCTCCTCCACTCCAGCAGTTTTATGTCTCCACCTCTGGGATCCAGACACTGAAGAGTAACATCATCTCCAGTCTTCACTTTGATCTGTTGTTGGTCTGAACAAAAACCATAAAATCCAGATCAAAACACAAAGTAAACATCAATCGACTCTTTAGTCTGAACAAATTAAAAAGCAGCAAGTACAGCACTTAATTTGATCTGCAACAGCAGCTTTACATACATGCAGACATGTCACTTATATCCAATATGTAACCAGAAATGTGCTTTAAACATCTGAATTTGTGATTGAACCAAAACCTGATTTGAACATGATTCTTTTCCTTTGATTAACCTCCCTCTTTATAATGAAAACCAGAAAAAGTGGTTAAATGCAGAGAAAGTGGACTTTAGATTGTCTTGCTGAACATTTTTAACAGTACGCAGATACAAACATGTCAAAATGTTTTTATTTTAGTATTTGACATTGTTGGGGGGTTATGTTTGTTCTGAAGTACCACACAGTTTTTTAATGCATGGGATACTGAAATGATAATTACACCTTTGTGTTACTTTGCCATTAATTTAACATGTGCACCAGTTTAACTAAAGTGTTTATAATTCAAGTGCAAGGTTTCTAGCACCAGCCCTGTATTTCATGCAGCAGATGTTGGTGGTGTGTTGTATAGCTTTCAACACCAGCTGGTGCTTTATGGGAGTTGAGAAGCTGTAGTAGTGGTACTTTTGCTGTGATTGGAGTTGAGACTGAGAAACTACTAGCTTTAGCAACAGAGGGGAAGTGTGTTGGTGGCCTGCAACAGACCTGTAGTGGTTTGTTGTGTTTTAAAATGCAGTAATAAATGGGCCTGGAACATTTCAAACCACACAAAAGTTCCATCAGTCTCCCACTAATTATTAGCGTCTCCCTGAAATCTGCAAATTATATGCAATTTCCTGTAAATTTGACATTTCCTCTGTTATTGTGGACCTAGAATTGCCTTCATACATGTTTCAGAGGAAGCTACGCTTGATTCATTGTCCTGTGTTGAAGCTACACTGAGGCTACACCTTTGTTGTGAGCATTTATACTTGTGCGCTGGTGATACTGTGTAGATCAAATGTAGAGGAGACATTTTTAAGACCAAAGCACAGACATGCAACACTAAACACTTCATACAGAACATGTATTATAGATCCTATCATCTAGAGAGACATTAGAAACACTACTTCAAGTCCATAGAATAAGATGATGAAGGATAATTGTTTCTTTTTTAAAGGGAAACTGATTTAATCACTTTACATTTATGTAAATGAATTTGAAGGACAAGTTGTCTTGAGCCGTACTTCTCTTCTGAAGTTGGCAGTATTGACTCAGATTTCTTCCAACACAAGTCAGCAGCTGCAGAAAACACTAAATTGCAAGACTTGAAGGACAGGACGGCTGCTTTGGAGGCAGAGTACACTGCACTAAAGGAGGCAGAGGACTAGTTAAACCCATGGAACAAAAGAGAGCAGATTTCTCAATCTGCATTCTTCTCTGTACTTGGGAATCGAAGCCCAAGTGCTGCTCCAATTTAGTGTTTGCAGAACCAATAGGAGGAAAATGCTCATGCAGTGCTTGTTTTAATGAGGATGCTCTGGGATCTAACCAGTTAACATCCACAGGGAGAACAGACTCATCTCAGTAAGCTGTGTAGTAGATTTAATAGCTCTGTTGTCTTCAATCTATTGCTGCCAGTTTGTCTGAAAGGAAGATTTACACCTTCTATATTGGATACTGCACATTGCCATGGACTCACATTAATCAATATAGAAATACATCCATCCATATACACGCAGTGGCCACTTTATTAGGTACATCTGTATAATTAAATACAATGTAAAACAGCAGCTCTGCCATGAATTGTACAGTTTTTTAGGTTGAAACTGCCAGAAAAGTGATGATTCTACTGTGTTTATTATTGAGGTCAAAGTGGGTAATGGAGTCGAGTACATTATGAATAGACGTGGTTCTAATGTTCTGGTCACTCTATTTGCTGGTACATGATCATTAGGCACAAAAATCTTGAATCCTAAATTGTTTATTGTTGGTCATGTTGACTCCATTTTCAATATTTCTGTAAAGAAGATCTTATAAAGACAAAGATGAAGGATGAAGATGCAATAACTACAAACTGCTAAGGAATCTGCTCTGTGGCTTCTAATGGATTGTTAGTACGGTTCCTAGATCAGCCTTCAGGCCCAGGTCTATATAACAGCTCTGCTTCGCATTATGTGAACACATACCGAGGTCTTCCTCAGTCTGGACCCAGGGTCTCACATCTACTCTGGGTTCTCATGTCCCCTCCTAATATAACCCTGAAAATTGTCCAGCTTACCTTTGGAGAGAGACCGTTTCAGGAAACATGCGAGAAGACACACAGACAGGATCAGTTTCGAAGCCGACATCGTTGTCTAACATTAACAAAGACCCTTAATTTGCCAAAGCTAAATTTGTTGATATGGGATGAGAAATGTGATTGAAAATGTAAAAAATAGATTTAAGAGGGTTTTGTTGTCGTTATTGTTAAAAGTTTAGCCTGTTTCCTGTAAAGCAGTTTGTCCGACATGTCAGCGTTCGGTCCACAGGAGAAGAATCAGGAAGTTTTACTAGTAGTTTTGCGAGCTCGATATGAGCGGTGCTGCCTCTAGTGGCCATATTCTCACACTCTACAGTCCGATTCTAACTAAAGCTTTAATTTGTTAGCAAACAATTAACCAGACTCGTTCAAATAAGGCTCATTTACCATATGTGCCGTCTGCTGACACCATCAGGTAACTAACTACAACTCGACTCGGCTCGAATCAGTGAACGGTGATATGCTGGTACGACATGAACTGTGCTTCTTATTGAAGCAGCCGAGAGTAGATTTTAAATTATAATTGTATAAAGAACAACATACAAACATGAAGGCAAAATAATGATTGTATGATTTATCATATGCGAGTCACACTGGATGGAACAATAAGAGAAAAAACAACTTAAATATAGGAAAGTAACTAACTATTAAGGCAAATAAAAATTACTACAAATACTAATGAGTGTAAGGAAATAAAATTCAAGAGACACTGAATTAAATCAACTTAATTAAGGAGACAAAACACATTTGTAATTGCAAATAGAGCTCTATAGTTATCTATCTATAATTTCTTCATCAGTCTCAAAGCATTGACTTGATTCTCCACAAAGTCCTTTTTAAAAACAGAAAAGAGCAGTTTTCAATTAAATTTCAATTGAATTGAATTCAACTTTATTTATATAGCGGCAATTCACAACAAAGTTTAGACTATACAAGTATGTTGCGAAAACCCATCAATTCCCCCTTTAACAAGCCATAGGCAACAGTGGAGAGGACAAACTCCCTTTGACAGAATAAACCTCCAGCAGAACCAGGCTCAGGGTGGACGGCCATCTGCCTTGACCGGTTGGGGTGAGTGAAAAGTGAAGAGAGAAAAGAAAAGAGCATCAAAAAGCAACAACAAAACATCGGGCAGGTTGGTAGGACCAGTAGCTGCACACTGGAAGACACACAGCTTCAAAGCTGGGGACACCTGCAGAAATGGACAGAGAGAGGAGACACACAACTACAGGAGAAAACACACAAAGTTATTGTCATACAGTGGTGACAATTCTAAGTTGAGAGGAGAGAGAGTCAAGAGGAGGAAAGGAGCTCAGTGCATTGGGGGGTGGGTCCCCCAGCAGTCTAAGCCTATAGCAGCATAACTATAACTAACTATATGCTTTTTTAAAGAGGAAGGTTTTAAGCCTAGACTTAAAAGTAGAGAGGGTGTCTGCTTCCCGAATCTGAACTGGGAGCTGGTTCCACAAGAGAGAAGCTTGATAGCTAAAGGCTCTGCCTCCCATTCTACTTTTGGAAATTCTGGGAACCACAGCCAAAGTTATGCCGTCTAAATTAACAATATTGTTAGACAGCATATTTCTCATATTTTTAGACCCATATACAATCATTTCAGTTTTGTCTGAATTTAGAAGTAGGAAATTGTAGGACATCCAGGCCTTTAAGTCTTTCAGACATGCTTGAAGTTTGACTAATTGGTTAGTATCATCTGGTTTCACAGATAAATATAGTCGGTATCATCATCAGCACAGCAGTGGATGCTTATGGAGTGTTTTCACAGACAGACACAGAGACCCTTGAAACTCCCTGTGGAACCTTTGTGCATATAGAACATTCATCATTAACATGAACAAGTTGGAATTTGTCTGACAGATCAGATTTAAACCAATGCAGTGTGTTTCCTTTAATCCCAAATCCATGTTCCAGTCTTTGTAAAAAAAAAAAAAACGTTCTGATCATTGGTGTCAAATGTGGCACTAAGGTCTAGTAAGATGAGTATAGACACAAGTCCATTATCTGAAGCCAAGAGAAGATTTTTTGTGACTTTCACTAGTGCAGTTTCTGTGGTGTGATCTGCTCCAAATCCTGACTGGAAAACTTCAGACAGGTTATTCCTGTACAGGTGGTCACATAATTACTTTACAACTACTTATTCAAGGATTTTACAAATAAAGGGAGATTGGACATTGGACTGTAATTAGCTTAGTCACCTGGATTCAGCTGGATCTGGTGAATATCTGATGCTAGTCATAAAAGGTATGATTAGCATTTGATGCATTCGTTTGACTTTACATCACAGAACTAGTCCCAGTCTGTGTCTCTCATGTACAATAGGACCATTACATTCACACAGCTCAGTGCTCAAACACAAACAACCAAAATTATTATTTAGGAACATTTCATTTTTCTTATAAGAACATTCATGTTGTTTGAGAGGAATTTTGTGTCTCCATCCGACTCTTACTTCATAAAAAGCCTTATTAATTTATTCTAGTTTTCTAGATTGATCAGTAAAACACACTTTGTCTCATTTCCACTTTCACTGCCCTGCTGACACAAATAGTGTCAAAAGACTCCTTTCATAAAATCTACAAACTAGGTGTTAAAGTGTTTGAGATACTTTTCAAAATGACACTATGACAGTCAGGTTTACTGGAAGTTTTATTATATGATTTAACCACAGGCTGTTGGTTACAGTGAATCAACCTGTTCAGGTGATGTGTGGTGGTTTGGCTGCTTTGAATCAAGCTCCAGAAAAATCCAGAAAAGAACAAACAAACTATTAAAAATAATTTACAAAGAAATGTGTTGTGGACTCCACATGTCAAAGAAGACAAACTGTCACAGCAAACATTAACATAAAACAAGTCTGTGTTTCTGGTCAGTGACTGAACAACTGTTAAAATCTTTAATCTGAGGAATCAGGTTAAACTAAATCACACAGATCAGCTGTTTGACAGTAAAAGATGGTCAGTCACTAAAGTTTCTCTCTGCAGGACTGAGCTGCTGCAGCTGTTTGTAAAGTCATCAACTAATGTGGCTTTAAATCTTTCAGTTCGTAGTCAAAGAAATGATTTACTGAGTCCTGTTAAAACTTCTGTGCATTTGTAAGAATTTCTATATGTACACACACTATGCAAATACATTAGTAAAACCACAGACAAAACATAATAATATGCACAGCACATTTAGTAACTGTGTAGTTCAGAGGGAAACATTTGATTCTCCCACTAACTGAAGCTTCTTTGATGATCGTGGTTGAACTTATTATAATTCATAAATCTGCAGTTAATAACACACAAATATTAAAACTAGTCTGAATTTACAAACAGCTGCTGCAGTTGCTAATTTAAAAGCAGCCTCTGACTTTAATACTGATTGACAGAGAATAATATCAGTTTGTGATGTGTCAGATGACAAACATCAGGTGAAACAAACAGGATCATAAACAGTGATCTTCATATTCACATAATGTAACAGCCTTAATATATAAAACATAAAGCTTTGGTTTGTTTGTCTCTGTCCACTTTCACTGTCCTGCAGAGAAACAAAGAGTCACTGTTTCCTCAGACTGAGTTAGTAAATGACTGAGTCGAGTTTAAAATGACACTTGTCTGTTTAGAGCTGAGAAACACAGAGACTGAGGAAGAAATGTTAAGAAATGCATCATCACATTGTTGATAGTAAAAATTTACTGTGGGATAAAAAGAAAAAGGCTGAAGCCTGAACTGCTGTTTGTCCTGCATCAGTGAATTAGTCACTGAGGAAACTGAGGAGACATTTTACACCTACTGATGGTCAGTGTCTTTATCATCAGCAGCTTTGTATGAAGTCTCCTCTTTGGGTCCTTTACGTTTTCTATACATCACAACACCAACAACACCAACAAGCAGAGCAACAACTGAGAGACCAACTTTCAGTCCAACATTTCCATCCTCGTCTCCACCTGTAAGAAGAGAATGAGATGTGAGCTGTCAGGTAGGTGATGAATCCATTTCCTCTTCAAACTCCTGTCAGACATTATCTACTGCACTTTGATCCCATCACTCATAGCAGCTGTTTGCTACAAAGTCTCATCAGCAACATCTTTAGAAAACACCAACATCTGATCTGTGATGGTTCACTCTCACATCAACCAGAAAGCAGCTTCACCTCTGATCCACACACACACACACACACACACACACACACACACACACTCACCTGGTTGAAAAACAGTCAGGTTGATAGTGCAGATTGTCTCAGTTGTCTTTATTTGGTCTGTTCCTCTCTGGATGAGACAGTCATATGTTCCAGTGTCACTAATTATCACATTCTTCAGAATCAAAGACATGTTTCCATCTTTCATCTGTTCGTCCTTCAGCTCCACCCGATTCTTATAAGATGGATGCTGGTTCCATGGATCAAACCACCCATCCCGATGCAAAAAGACAACATGAGAAAAGTTCTGAAAACGTCTGCTCCACTCTATAACTATGATGTCAGAGTTTTGAAGAGCTGAACAGGGCAGAGACACATTTTCTCCCTCTCGAGCTGTGATGTTCTGGACTGAAGTAAAGAAGAAAAAACACAATGTGGAGAAGTTAAACAGTAACTGGAAATATTTTACAATTTTTTGTGATTACTTCCAAAGTAGCACAAAGCTAAGAATATCTGACACGTCACGAATTACTTAAGAAATTCCACTGTTTATTTGGATGTTAACAAAGTTATATAGTCAGTTAAGTTCTGCACATAACACAGACAGTATGGCATCAATTAGACAATTATTTAGGTTAAATGTAAAACTAAAACACTGTAAATAAATCAACCTCCAGCCAACGGCAAACACATAAATGACAATTGTAGAATCCTCCCATATGAAGATGATCCTTACAGAAGTATCAGTATGTGGATTATGTGTATGTACTTTAGATGGATTAACTGTAGGTAGCTCTACTTTAGCTACTTTACTCTTCTATACTCACCAACAAAGACAAACACCGGAGAGATGCAGAGTAAAAGCAAAGTAGACAGGACTGACGCAGATGTTACAGCGGCCATTTTCCTGGAGATATCGTGGTTAAATTATAAGTAAATTCGATTTAAAGCAATAGTAAGAACAACTTCCGAGTTTGTCAACGCCACATGAAAATATACCGTCAGCCGGAGCTGTTCTCTATTCTCTGAAACACTGAGGTGCGGTCATAACACGGTTTCATACATTAAAATCAACAACACTCTCTGCTAAACATAATATTTTAAATTGTAGCTTGTTATCTTGAATTATTCCAGGCTTGAACGGCGAACACTTTGAATTTAGCCTGGAATAGTTTTAGTCCGTAGTGAACCGGAACTTCCGCCTTCATCTCGCTGCTTTTCTTCTTCTGTGTTATAGCAGCAGGGATTTGTTAAAGAACACCATTTCCCATGTGCCCTAGAAACTCTTGGCCAACACCTTTAAATTTAAATTTTTGATTCAATTCAACTTTATTTATATAGCGCCAATTCACAACAAAGTCATCTCAGGGCACTTTACAGAATAAAGTCAAGATTATAAAGATGTATAGACAAAACCCAACAATTCCCCCTTGAACAAGCCATAGGCAACAGTGGAGAGGAAAAACTCCCTTTAACGGAAGAAACCTCCAGCAGAACCAGGCTCAGGGTGGACGACCATCTGCCTTGACCGGTTGGGGTGAGTGGAAAGTGAAGAGAGAAAAGAACAGAGCAACAAAAGCAACAACAAAACATCAGGCAGGTTGGTAGGACCAGTAGCTGCACGCTGGAAGACACACAACTTCAAAGCCGGGGACACCTGCAGAAAAGGACAGAGAGAGGGGGACAGAGAAGGACAAAGACAACTACGGGAGAAAACTCACAGAGTTAATGTCTTACAGTGGTGACAATTCTGGGGTGAGAGGAGAGAGAGTCAAGAGGAGGAAAGGAGCTCAGTGCATCGGGGGGTGGGTCCCCCAGCAGTCTAAGCCTTTAGCACCATAATTGTAACTAACTATAAGCTTTGTTAAAGAGAAAGGTTTTAAGCCTAGACTTAAAAGTAGAGAGGGTGTCTGCTTCCCGAATCTGAACTGGGAGCTGGTTCCACAGGGGAGGAGCTTGATAGCTAAAGGCTCTACCTCCCATTCTACCTTTGGAAATTCTGGGAACCACAAGTAGGCCTGCATTCTGAGAGCGAAGTGGTCTACTGGGATGATATGGTGCTATGAGATCTTCTATATATGATGGAGCCTGACCATTCAGAGCTTTATATGTAAGAAGCAGGGTTTTAAATTCTATTCTAGATTTTATGGGAAGCCAATGGAGAGAAGCTAGTGAAGGTGAAATATGATCTCTCTTGCTAGTTCCAGTCAGCACTCTTGCTGCAGCATTTTGGATTCATTGCAGGCTCTTTAGTTACTGGGGCATCCTGAAAGTAGGGAATTACAGTAGTCCAACCTAGAGTTAACAAATGCATGGACCAGTTTTTCGGCATCACTTTGAGACAGGATGCTCCTAATTTTGGCAATGTTCCGTAGGTGGAAGAAGGCTGTTCTAGAGATTTGTTTTATATGTGAGGTAAAGAACAAATCCTGGTCAAAAATAACTCCAAGGTTCCTTGCAGTAGTACTGGAGGCCACACTTATGCCATCTAGAGTAACAATATGGTTGGACATCATGTGTCTGAGATTTTTGGGTCAGAACACTATGACTTCAGTTTTGTCTGAGTTAGAAGTATAAGATTGTGGGACATCCAGGCCTTTATGTCTTGTAGGCTTGAAGCTTTATTAACTGATTATTTTCATCTGGTTCCATAGATAAATATAGCTGGGTATCGGCAGCATAGCAGTGGAAATTTATGGAGTGTTTTCTAATTATGTTGCCTAAAGGAGACATATATAAAGTAAAAAGTATTGGTCCTAACACAGAGCCTTGTGGAACTCCATAGCTAACCTTTGTGTGCATGGAGGATTCATCATTAACATGAACAAATTGAAATCTATCAGATAGATAAGATTTAAACCAATCTAGTGCAGTTCCTTTAATCCCAAATCCGTGTTCAGATCTGTTCAAATCTCAGTAATAAAATGTTCTTGTGGCATTTTATCAGTGTTTGTATTAGCGTTTTATTCTTGAAATCACAGAGCTGTTAGTTAGGCTGTTACTGTCACTATGTGATGTTACAACAAGAGTAGAAATAAAACTGAAAAAATAACTGGATTATAGCTAAAAGAGATTCAACCCATCATTTATGTCTATTGGCATTAGTTAGGTAATGCCATCCAAAAAATAGTCGACTTTTACTTTTATTACTTTAAGTCAAATATAAACGTACTTTTACTTAAGTAGAAATATCAGTGGGTATGTCAGAGTAAATTTTTGTTTGTGTATTTGTACTTTTGCTTAAGTACAGTTTTTGAGTACTTGATCCACCACTGGTTAATGTGGAAAGCACTTGTGCTGACGGAAGAAGTTTAAGCATATGACAAATTCCACACCAGCCCCTGGGTAACGTCTGGTACAGACTATTACCACACTGCCCTGCATGTTTCTACAAAGAACCAAAACCATCTGAAGTTGGTAAATGGTGCATCATCACAACTGTTCACACCAAACTCACAAGGCAGTAAGATATTGGGCTTAGCAGGAAATTAAATGTTGAACTGATTCATACAGTCTGGAGTTGTTGAACCACAGATGAGTTTGGTCAATGTTGCACACTTCAAGCTGCAAGAATGAAACATACCTGCAGAGAACAGAAACTATGCAGGAGAGTGAACATCATCTTCATTAAGTGCATTTGCAACTGTAGACACATACTGATTAGTCCTTTAGATTGACTGCTTAATGTCATGGTCAAAATTACAGCAACACTCTCTGAAGAATTTGATGGATGTGGAATAAGAGGTCTAGTGCCTCCTTGGTGTGGAGAGACTTGGTTACACACATGACATACTGGTAACCTTATGAGCTTCAACAATGAGAGCCTCTATCCACATATCCTAAAGATGAAGTAAAATGCCCCTAATATTATATCAAGGTATGAACATGTTTAAAGAAACTAAAGGTGAATTTACACTTATCACAAATAAATCTGCTTATTATTTCTGTCTGCAACCAACTATGGAGGAGCAGTTGATGATTTACTCCCTGCAGTTAGCAATTATACAATTCTCAGGCAAATAACTCCCTCTAGTGGCCAAAGAAAACCTCCACAACATGTCTGGTAAAGGCAGTCATTCATGGACCACAGGGTCAGTGATTCAATCCCCGTTCCCGGCTATATGTCGTAGTGTCTCTGGGCAAGACACTGAACCCCTAACAGCCCATCCCCCTCCCCAGCTGTGCAGTGTCGGTCCAAACCCAGTAGAAATTGGGGAGGGTTGCGTCAGGAAGGTCATCAGGTGTAAAAACTGTGCCAAATCAACATGGGGACAAATGATTCGCTGTGGCGACACTGAACTTGCGGGATAAACAGAAAAGACAAAAAAAAAAAAAAAAAATACAATTTGAAGGTGTGACAATGTCACAAAATGTGGGATGAGACAGAGTAATGTCAGACTTCAACTGGAAATGCTGCAATTACACTAAACAATTTGAATATTAAATAATCTGAAATAAACACATTCAGACTTTCCACCTTTTTAAATTTCTTTCTAGGTTTATTTATTTATTTACGCCTTTTATGTTTTTGGCGTGGCTACTTTTAGAATTTCACTCGTTTCCACAAAGAACTAAAAAAAAAGAACAATCACACAAACTGTACTTATACATCACTGACCAAGAGAAGAAAAAACCCTCATATAGAAGAGGAAGAGGGCGGGCTTCACTTGGTGTCTAAAAACTACTAAAAAACTAAAACTTAATCCAAATCATTGAATACGACAATGAAGGAAACATCTCTACAGTGTCTGATCTGTAAGTAGAGAATTTCTGTTTGAACCTTTGTATTTTTAAAACATGCGGATTTGGTACAAAAACATAAAAACAAAGACATTTATTCCTCTGAGTGAGCATTTTTTTAAATGTAGGAAATAAGTAAAATTACTATAAACAAATGATACATGATGGCAGTTACTATATAACATATATTATTATTGTTGTTGTTATTATTATTATTATTTGGAATTGAATCAGCAAAATCAATGAGGAATGGAATGGGGTGTATGAAATAAATTGGCAGGTGGAATGTAAACATGTCATAGCATTAAAAGTGACAGTTCATGGATTAGTGAGGGTAACTGAGTGAAGTACTGGTAGATTATATGATACTGCACATCAGCTGGTGTGTTCAGGTGTTTAGAACAGAGTTCAGGCAGAAGCTGGTTTGTAGCAGGTAATTAGGATATTTTCACTGAGCACTGGGTTTAGACAGTGTTTGAAATGAGTTGTTGAGGCATCGATAACTTCACAACATACACTTATTATTGTATAATATGCATTTTCTACATTACTCATATCGTCCACATTCACCATTTAGACACTAAAACCAAATCAAAATCTTCTTAACTCACATTGCTTAGTTCTCAGCCTGGATTAGTTTCTTCATCTGTGAAATCTATTTCTACTCCATTGTTGTCCAAAAACTTTAAAACACATCAGCCAGACACACAGCTCTACTGATTGAGGTCTTTATTCCAAAACGTATGTTCCAACATGTTGCAAACAAACATTGACCCACAAGCTCTGAACTGGCATTTCCTGCTTTCACGGCCAGTTAACTGTAGTGTCGTATTTTCAACACGTTGATTTAGTGGAACAAATAAGTGTCATCTAAATGTGACCTTCAATAGATAAAACTCAAGAACATTTTATATAAAGTACTAAACATGGTCAATGTGATAAATTTACTTACATTTCATTTCTGCCTCACTGATGATGTCCTAATAAATGAGATGGACATGCCAGTGTTTACTTTTTAATTAATCATAGTCAATCAAAACTTTATTCATAAAACACCTTTGGTACAGATTAATTCAATTCAAATTGCTTCACAGATGACTGAACTTGATGAAAGGTTTACTAAACAAGGACATACAGATAAAAACAAAACAGCAATTATTTAAAAATAATACACAACACAGACAAACAATAATTCTTGATGTGTCTGTACTGCAGTTCTGGCTTTGCTCCTTTTTTGGGTACAATTTTCTTTCATGTGAAACCTCAGACCAACTTGACTCTCATTTCTCTTTAGTTGTGATCTGTCTGCTGTGCTGCACAACAAACCAAGGTCAGTAAACTTCTTCTGTCACATTTTAAACCTGTTTATTACAGGAGAACTGAAAGGAAGGATTTGAGAAACATAACATTGCATGTTTGTAGGATTTATAACAGGATCTGTTGCTGTATTTACAGCCTTAATGACTGTTTATAAATTTGAAATAAGTTCACTTGTTGAATTAACTGTGATGCAGAAGGTGTTTTAGTTTTAATGTTTTCATCTCAATATTTATACATTGATAAACCACATTAATCACCTTGTAGTTTTATTCTAGAACAGTATTCAGTGGGACAAAAAATGTCATAATCACCATGATTGACAGTAGTCAGAACACAGAGTATCACGACTTGCTGTGTATGTGTTGCTACAGACTGTGTCAAGTCTGACAAATGCTGACAATAAAACTTTTCTAACAGCTCATCTGACTGTGAGTCCCAGCAGCTCTCAGCTGTTTCAACATGACTCTGTCTCTCTGAGCTGTGAGGAGGACGACAGCTCCGCTAATTGGACACTGAGGAGGAACACAACCGCACAACAGATGTCTCAATGTGGAGATGGTTGGGGAAAACCAGCTGGTTCTTCCTGTAACATCAGTTATATTTTCCCATCGGACAGTGGAGTTTACTGGTGTGAGTCCAGAGAGCCATCAACCAGTAACAGCATCACCATCACTGTCACTGGTAAGATCAGACTGTGGAGTTAGTGTTGATGAAGCTGTGTGGAAATGGATGAAATGCTGTAGTTTGTCTCTGTGTTGAGGTGGAGCAGTGATCCTGCAGAGTCCTGTCCTCCCTGTGATGGAGGGACATGATGTCTCTCTGCACTGTCAAACAAAGAGGCCTCCCTCCAAGCTCCCAGCTGATTTCTATAAAGATGGCTCCCTCATCAGGACTGAGCCTACAGGTCACATGACCATCCACCATGTTACCAAGTCTGATGAAGGCCTCTACAAGTGTCACATCAGCAGTCATGGAGAGTCTCCACCCAGCTGGATCTACGTCACAGGTCAGGAGGTCAGACAAAGGTCTTGTATTTCCTGTATTGATGTTGTTAAATTTCTGTACTAATAAGAACATCAGCAATTATTCATAATGTGTAAGGAAATCTGTAACTTTTCAGTCATCAAATATAATAAATCCTAGTTTTTAGGTGAAATGAAACCTTTTGAATGAAAAGTCAGTGGAAGTTTTTTAATTCAAGTCAATGTAATAATTATTTTGATTATTTTAGATAAACCCACCACTACAACATCCCCTACATCAACCTCTTTATCGTCATCCTCTACTCCTGTCTCTAAGGGGGACAACATGAAATGGTTGCCTGTTTGGTTGCCACTCAGCTGTGTTGGTGTTGTACTGGTCTTACTGGTTCTACTGGTCTTACTGGTTCTACTTGTGAGACAACATGTTCAGAGGAAACTCAAAGGTGGGACACAAATGTGTTACACTTGCATTTAATTTTTCTTTTTTGTGAATAAAAATGTCCATTAACATTGTTGCATCAATGTTCATTTTGGTTCATTGCAGCTGATGATGTAAATGCTGGAGAAGATGTCACATACAGCGATGTCACAATATTACATCACGGACAACAGCCAATCAGACGAAGCAAAGGTAACATTCATTAAATCCATTTTCACTTAGCAACAATAGCAGGGAGGATATTTGGCTTGTCCCTGAAAGAAAAGACAAGTTAACAGTAGAAAACTAGTTTAGACTCAGGTTTAGAGTAAAACTTGGACATTTACTCACAAACACTTTTATAAACTGACGACACAGTAATATTTTTTGCAGTTACATTTTTTTTTTGACAATTTCTTTAGAGTCGAAACTGTTTAGGAAACCGGTCAAACTATACAAAATACAGTATAAGGAAACTAAAAAGTGAGTGAGACTCCTGCAGATCACTGAACTACATTCAATGAAATGACACTGTGTTGTATATGAAGCTTCCTTTCAAAACATCTTTTTATCTGATATATTTCTACATATTTTTGGAAGCTCAACTTAACATTTTATCTTCTTTATTTCATACAGTTTCACATCATAGTCTGATCTGTTTTAATCTAATGAACCATGTGTTCTGCTGTGTGTGCGTCAGTTTTTGTTCCCTGTGTTGAATCTGTTAATAGACTCTAACACCTCTGTCGTCGCCCAGTTTCCTGTTTGTTAAAACAATTATTCAGCTGAATGTGGACTGCAGACATTTTTCACTGCAGGACCTTCGGCAGGTCTTTGCCATTATTATTTGTTGAAACACAGTCGTCAAAGCTTTAGCAGCATTTTACTGTTGAAGCTGGTTTAACTACTTCATTTACAGACATAGTTTAGAACAGAAGCTTTATTGTCGTCTTTGAGCACATTTACTCCAAAGGTGACACCAGGGGACCTAACACGGACTGACTTGCTCAAGGACACACCTGGTGCATGGGATAGAATTTAATACTCCAGACGTCTGCATCCCAGTGTGATGCTCCACCCACTGATCCACCAGGCCGCCTTTAGTTAGGTGGTTACCAACGCTGGGGTTGGGCCCCTTAAAGGGTCCCCATATCAATCTGAGGGGTCATCAGATGGAAGTCATTTTTAAAAACTTTTCTACATTCTGTGAGCTTGATCAGCCTAAATGTTTGATCTTCAGACCTGAATAATTGTGTAGTTTTTTGTGTTCTTCCTAAAATGTTTTTATTCTACATGTAAAACAGTTTCATTTACCAACAGTGGCAATATTTGTATTGTTAATAGGTATAATACTATCAGTAAGAATACTAACATTACTGCTATCAGTTTTAGTACAGTAAAGTTACTTGCAGTAAAGTAACCAGTTTTCTTTTTCCAGAGTCTGATCCAGCTGCAGTTTACTCAGGAGTGAGAACAGAAGACGTCAGTTATGGACAAATAGTCATCAGACCAAAGAGGAGCAGAGGTTCAGGTAAGACTCAGTTTCTCCTTTCACCAAGTCTTTATGGCACATGAGCTTTTGAATATTTGATAAAAGTGTCAGTAAATATTTAATATTTTAGCATAAATATAATTTGGTTGTCCTGTGAAAGGAACCTTTCATCATCCAGTAGCTAGACTCTAGCCCAGACGTGAACAGGCTGTAACTAGGTCAACGTGCACTCGTGCAGAAGTTAGTTAACCACCCTGGCACCGCTGACTGAACCATGGCAGAGTCAGGAAAACATGAAGAGCAAGTACGACGAGCTGCACAGGGCTCTCTGACCTCATCTTTTCTTGAACTCTGTGTGTTTGTGTTCAGAGCTTCCTCCAGACCCAGAGGTCGTCTACTCTTCACTGAGATCGAACATCAAACCTTCACACCTTCAGGCCAACCACTGACTCTAACTGGTTCCAGTGTTATAGGATTAGTAGTAGTAGTAGTAATAGTAGTAGTAGTAGTAGTAGTAGTAGTAGATGTCTGAAGTAGTGAACTATGTGTAATTAAAGTTGTAGTTTAACTACATTCATATTTGTATAGTGATTCATGTAGTTAAGTATAAGTAACCATCAAAGACCATGTAGTTAAAATACGTTTGACTCTGTCGACATTCTTTGTGTAGTTAACTAAACCTGAGTCACATTTTCACTGCTATTTGTTAATATTTCATGTCACATACAAACTTTGAATTAATTTGAAGCTACTTAGAGAAAGAAGTGCAGGTAGCTGTGAGGTTTTGCTTTCAAAGCAGGTTCCCCAACACAGACCTAAATCTAACGATGACTTCCAGTTGTTGGCTGGTTCACTGTCCTCAGTAACTTTACTGTTATTTCTGATTTACTGATGATTCTTGTTTCTTAAGTATTAATAAACATTCATTGTTGTTTGTCTCGAGTGGCTCTGTGGGTTTCACTCAGCTGTCAGATGGAAAGTTTGACTTGCTCTGGTTTCGTTGTGGCCAACTGTTAACACGTAGAGAAGAAATGTACAAAAACCACCACCGCAGGCTAAAAACAGTATGGACACCGTTCAGTGGTGGGAAACTGCAGAGAAAAGCTGCAGAGTGTCTGCGTTTGTGTTTGATGCTTGTATCAGTGAAATCTTGAGAAGATTCAGGCTGTAAAGCTTCTTCTCTCGCAGTGAAACACAGATACAGTAGGTTATAAAACCTGTAACTGATGGCAGATTAATATCAAAGCATTGGTTTTCACAGTTGAGCTGCCATTTTATAATTATCTGTACAGTGTGGAGTTTTCTGTGTCTCCTGCAGAGAGTGGATTATTCTGATCATCGATCACTGAGCTCTTATGATCTAAGCTCAGACTGTGGCTGTTTGTCAATGAGCTGCAGCACTTACAGTATGAACCACAGTTTGAGGTTGTTAGTGTGAACAACACATATTTACCATAAAATAAAAAAAAACAGCAAATTTTAATTTGATGGTGTTTACAAGGTAAAAATAAAGAGACTTTATATTTTCACAATAAATAACATTTTTAATTACTAATTTTTTTCATTAATATGATCTTTTTTATTTTAATATTAATGTATAATTATTTCTTTATCCGTACAGACTAATTTGGCTGAGCTGATATGTACATTTACAACAATTTGTTCACAGCAGAACACACAGAAAGGCTGCAGCCAGGATTCAAACTAGAAACCTTTTTAGCTGTGAGGCAACAACACTAACCATTCCACTACCATGCTGTCGAAATTAAATGATTTATTATGAATATTTGAATGAATAATAATAATATTAACTGCGTAATATTTAAAATCAGCTGTAAAAGGACTTCGTTCATTCATCTTATCATTTCTCAAAGAGCATTTTATTTCACTATTATTACAGGAAACAAATGTCTTGCTGCAAAGTGAATTAGGACACCTTGTGCTTTTAAGAGGAACCAAAGTAAAGCAACAGTTTCAACAGTCTGATTTATATTTATGTCCAACAAGTTTAGAGTGTGAAAACAAGTGTAGAAAAGTAATGTTCAGAAACAGATGAAAGAAAATGCCACATTAGCATAGTGAGCATAGAAGCAGAGTTTGCAACGTGCAGTTTTGTGGTTTGTTGCACCATCCTGGGACCACTGAGCTGTAGAGTTTTGTGATCTTCTGTATGGTGCTGGGACCACCAGACAACAGAGCTCAGTGGATGGTTGGGGGGGGGGTTGCCCACAAGTTCCCATACATGCAGACTTGAGCACATGCTGCCAAACTGTGGCCATGTCTGAATTATGCGAGAGAGATGATCTGGCAGGGAACAGTGGGGAAAGCTGGGTATAAGTACAACGGGGCACAAGTGAAAACAATCAGGGTTAATGAGAAACAAGAAGCTGAAGAAACTAACTGGATGTTGCTGGAACCTTTGGACACTCTGCCACAGGACTTGTACCTCACTAGGACGTCAGGTGATATGTTGATGGGAAACCAATCTGATCTGGTCCTGCCCCCTGGTTTGGCCCATTGCTTGGCAACAGGTTTGACTGACAGGCCAAGCACACAGCAAACATCTAACATGAACCAACACCTCGAAACACAAATGAGGTGGAAATGACCAACAAAGGCCTGCGTCAAACGATAAAACTGCAACATCCAATGGAGAAGTGAGAAACAGACCTTAGAATAAAAAGGATAAAGCTGCATTTAATGTGTGTGGAGGTTCTTTATCTTTAATGATTCATGTCTTATAATGTCTTTTCATTATTCAAGGTCTGTGGTCTTTATTTGATATGTGGCAATTCATCGTTTGCTCTGTCAGTTTATGTGATCACCAGGTGATTGATTAGTTTACTAAAGATGTTAATGATGTTCTTAATCATTCGTCTTAGTGAGGAAATATTGAAACTGCTGTGCTACTAAAGGGAGTTTAATGACTTTGTGACCACACAGGAGGTCATTTACAACTTGCTGTCTCTGATCTGTTCCGATCGGAAGTGGAGCTTGATGGTGGTGACCACAAAAAAACCAAGTAAATAACATAACCAGAGGCCGATCATCTAAACAAGAACATGGCTGGGAGAATAAGGGAAAACTAAATGGAAGCTAAGCTGAGGAACTAAGAGTGACCAGACTACATAACTAAAAGGGCTAATTATAACCAGGTGTGTACATTAACAAGGGGTGAACATGAGTTGGGGAACAAACAAGAGCTCAGGTAATAAGCAGAAATCTAATGAAAGTGAACAAAACCACAAAACAAGCATTAAGCAGAGATATGCCAGAACAGACCGGGGCAGGAACAAGTTTAAACAGGGAATCAAACATGTGTACAGTGTCTCAGAACAGGTACAAAGGTAAAGTTCCTTTACTGCTAAACACAATGGTAACAGCTTCTGCTTGATGTACCAGACTTTAGAATTTAGAATTTAAGTATTTCCAAAGTCAATGAACAATGCAAGCACAAGGTGAACAATTTGAAATGTCTTCTCTCACATTCTGTTCTAAAAAATCTTTTATTTGTTATTGTGCTCTATTGTTTCAGACTTTATTTTTGTAATTGTAGACTTTTTTATTAACTCATAGCTCCTACTCTCTGACAATGGACTATTGAGTCATTGACATTATTCTGGGTCAAGGTTTTTCCATCACACTGAACTGAAATCATCACTGAACAAACTAGAAATATGATCCACAGCTGCACATGCTGTTCATAAGTGTATGTGTGACACAAAATACCACAGATACTTTACAAAAATCTAACTATAAAGCTCTAAAGGGCCACAATGAAAGAGACAGAAGGCTGTTTTTCTATATATGTAGCTATTACATGTGGTGTGACTTTTATTCTGGTGGTTCATAGCTGCACAATACAAACATTCTGTTGTTGTTATAACATTTTCAATAACTGATTTATTGGACCCAGAACAAGTGAAGGAGTTGGAAGGTAAAATGAGTTGATTGAATATAAGGTGTAATGATGGAACAGGTAGACAGACAGGGAGGGAACAAAACTTACAGATTACAGAAGATTATTTAAAACCACTAACTTTTTTAATGCCATGAACACAGCTTATCTCATGATGACCTTCTGCTTCACCTCAGCTCTGAGTAGCAAAGCTTGTTTGCAGCTGAATAGTGCAGTGAGATGAACTGATGTAAAGTTATGGTTGTGATGTTTCTTTGCTGACTGGCTGTATCAGACCAAGCAAATACAGCCGGTGAGAAACCACCAATAAAAGTATCTGGGTACTGGCTGATCCTGGATTTGTGTTAACCACAGTGAGTTTGTCTAATCACTAACTGTCTGTTTGTTCATCATTTAGTCTGATTTGTCACATAACCTAACAACTGAACAATAACTGGTGGAGTCTATTAGCAGCCTCCACACTAAACATGGGTTCACACCCCTCAAACAAACTTTGTGTCATTGTGTTTCACTTTTCACTGTTGGGATATTTGGTGTCCGTGTTAAACTATGTCGAGGTTTAGTTTGTTGATGTAAACTTATTTTAAAATGGCTGCTAGAAATGAAACCATAACCGCTGACCCAAAGAATATAGTCTGAAGATGATGATTATTCTTATTATTCATATAACTTTTCTTTTTTCTGCTCATTTTATAAATAATTACAAACTTCAGAATAGTCTTTAAATCTTTATAAAATATTACCTCAGAGAGAAAAGAAGAAGAACAGGAACATACGGTTTATCATATAAATCCTACACATGACTTTCCCAGCAGATGGCTCCACTTCTATTGCAGTTGTTTGACAGCATGTGAGTCAGTGCACTTTGAGTTTACAGTAAGTAAAGGTTTGATTACTTTAACCCCCAAACTTTATAAAGACTCACCAAATGAACTATAAGCTGTATAGAAATGAAAGCACTTGGTGTTAAACTCCTTTGAGTACTGTGTGACACAATGCAGAAACACTAGTTATCTTTTTAGCAGTGTGCACTGGAAGGAGGCAGCGAAGAAGTGAGAAGAAGTTAGATTGGGGTATCGTCCACTCAGTGAAGCAGACACAAAGAAGGAGACGTGCGGGGTTATGATGATGTATGTTATGATGAGGGGGGTGAAAGTTCACGTCACCCCAGCATGTCCAACCCTGATTCAGCCTCTCTACCTCCTTCCAACATGCATCAACATTAAGATAACTAACGTGTTTCTAAAGACCAAAAGCATTTTTGTTCAGGTGAATGTTTTCACTGGTGGCATCCAGTCAAATTTGAGATCAAGGTTTGGCAGAACTCTCCCTATATTCTGTCTAGTTTTTGAGAAAATATTGACTCTTCTGTGAGATGATGTTTAACCTAATAAGGTCTTTCTCACCAACCACTATAAAGAAGATAACACATCAACAAACTCACCTACAAAGAGGAAGGAAGTGAAGCTGTGAACAGTTTTTCAGCTCATATCACCAACTGCTACAATGGATGAAACATCTCTGCAGTGGCTGCTCTGTAAGTACAATCTCTGATTCAAATCATTACAATCATAGTTTGTCTTATTTATACTGTGAGCTGTAAAACAAAGGTGGTGAGATAAACGTTGATAAATGATTAAGAGGTCATAGGATCCAACATTTGTCAAGAAGTGAAAATTAAAATAAGATTATTGATTAGGATTAAAAAAGATGATATAAAGTAAAACAAGGCAATTGTTATTTTAAGATCATAAAGTGTAAAACTACATTTTAAACTCCATTATTCTTCTCTTCACATTAAAAGAAGACAAAGTTGACGCCATAAAGCAGGAAATGTACAAAAGCTTTCGGAGACGGTTGGATGATGACAATCAGAAAGTTAGTTAGTCAGAAAATGTTTATTTGGAAAAGTGAAATTTTTGCTTTTTGAATACAATTTTTAAAATAATTCTTTTAATTTTAGCAGTTTATCTGTGACACACAAAATAACATTTGCTGTAGCACTTTACATTAACAGCTCAGTAACAATAAAGTAATGAGGTAACATTTTGATAATGACAAGATAATGTAGGAAAACACTTTGCTATTTCCTATGTAGCATAATAACAGTGAAACATTGTCCTACTGAAAATCATGGTAATATCACATTAAATCAAACACCAAGAGCTACAGTAAATGTATATTTTAAAACAGTCCTGATAGTTTCTGTGTAATAACCACACACTAAATATAGATGAGTGATGTGACAGCTTCCCAGAAGTGAAGCCACCTTAAGCCACAGTAACAGGAAAGTAAAGGTAATAAACCCTGCTACCTGCACATGACACAAATACATTAATTAACTAATAAATAAAATACATTTTAAAAATCCAACAAACACATAAAATAATTCATTTAAATAAGACGTTTATATATAATATAATAAGAATTCAGTAGCAGGGTTTTTATGCAGGAACTTTTGTAGCTGAATGTGTATTAAACATTATGTTGAATAAAGTATTTGTTTTGCTTTTTCATCATTTTAAAATAAGCATCTGGAAACTTTTGCACTGATATAATTTTCATTATTCTCTAACTTTTCTTATACACTCCTTGACCTTTTTCTTTACTTCTGATGATGTAGGAACATTTACACAAGCTGAATGTGCATTAAATGTTATGTTTCAAGTTCTTGTTTGACTATTTGTCATTTCAAAATAAAGGTCTGCAAACTTTAGCATGTAACATACACACAGAGGTGTGTGTCTTGTATTCGTCTGTCTCTGCTGGTAGAGTGAGAGCTGCAGGTTTAGTGTGGAGGCTGCTAATAGACCAGAACTTGTGCAGTTATTAAGTTATGTGACAAATCAGGTTCAATGATTAGTGTAACAGACAGACAGCTGGTTTACTATAAAGACATGTTGAAGTGTCCTTGGGCTGAAGTTTGTCCCGGTGGGACAGGTGAGCACCTTGTGTGACAGTCACCATAGTGAGTGTGTCTGAGTGGATGACTCATATAAGCACTGTGAGCAGAGCTGACGTTACTGTTTCTCCTTTATACTTGTTTGAATAGTGTTTTAATGAACTACTTTTATTGGCTTCTTACCAGGTGAGATGTATTTGCATGTGTTATATAATAATAATATGATATTAGGAGCTGCCCCACTCTCTGTTAGACACAGTGGAAACACTACAACTTTAACATCTGATACATCTTCAAGCCCAAGTTCACAATCAGTCAGCATTAATACTCAGACACACTCACACAGGTGAAGCAACAGGTCACCAAAACAGGAGCCACATTCATGGTGTTAAAAGGAATTAGTGTTAACGCTGGCAGTAATATTAAAGCCAATAATTACAGACTGGATATGATCTCTCTTTAGTTGTGACGTCTCTGCTGTGCTGCTCAACAAATCAAGGTTAGTAAACTTGTCCTCTTCTTATCTAAAGCAGGTAAAGGGACACTGTGCTGCTTCTGATGTTTGCTCCTCAGCCTTCATTCCGTTTGGATAATATCTGGTGTGAAAAACCGAAAAAAGATGCTTAGTTCTCATCAGGGTTGAGCCTGTGTTTTAACTGTAGAACAGCAGTTTATGACACATGGACTTATGGACACACTTGTGTGTTTCTTGTGTTATTTGTAGGTTTTATTCAATCAAATGGTTGTAAATGGGTCACAAAACACAAAAAAGAACAATTTCAAATCGAATTTGCATGTGTTTCATTAACAATATCTGCCCTTGAATCAATCACTGCCTGATAAATCTGTGGCTCCTGATCAGGTTTTGCAGATATTCAGGTGTGATTGCTCCCAGGCTTTCTGCAGAACGTCCCAAAGCTCTGCTGTGCTGTTTGTGCAGTTTTCCCGAACTCTTCAGTCCAGCTTCTCCCACACCAGCTCAATGGGGTTTAGATCTGGTGACTGAGCTGGTCAAACCTTAACTGAGAGTATTCCAGCAGCTACTTTCTTCTCCAGATAATTGTTACACATTTACATTTTAAAGCGACTTACAAGTGAGGTACAAGGCAGCAAAAATCTAAGTCAAGGAGAAAACATCAAAGCAAAGTCCTATCAGAAAAGTGTTCACAGTTCACGAGATACAAGTGCAAGAGAGCAGAAAGGATTATTATTTTTTTTTTTTTAAGAGATTTAAGTGCATAGGAAGATGCGGAAGAGTTCAGTTTTCAGCAGTTTTTTCAATATTGGGAGAGAGTTTGCTGAGCGTGCAGTGTTTGGTAGCTCGTTCCACCATTGTGGGATCATTGCGCTAAACAGTTTTGCTTGGTGTCTTCTATGCGGTGCTGGGACCACCAGACGTCGTTCGTTGGCAGATCGCAGCGGGCGAAAAGGATTGTAGACTTGAATGAGTGAGTTGAGGTAAGCGGGAGCTGTCGAGTTAACCACCCTGTGATCAAGAGACAGAGCTTTGAACCTGATGCGAGCAGCTACAGGAAGCCAGTGTAGAGATCTAAAAAGTGGTGTGACATGGGTCTTTTTTGGCTGATTAAAAATGTTGCGAGCTGCCGCATTTTGAAGCGTTGCAGTAATCAAGACAAGATGTGACCAGCGCCTGTACAATGAGTTGGGTTGTATATTCCGTGATGTAGGGTCTGATCTTCCTGATGTTGTAAAGAGCAAATCTGCTGCCCTAGAGACTGAGGAGATGTTTTCCTTAAAGCTCAGTTGGTCATCGATGATGACCCACAGATTTTTTGCCGAATTAGTGGGACAATCACTGTAGATCCAATGTTGATGCTGATGTTGTGTTGCATCAAAGGTCTGGCTGGGAAGACAAGGACTTCAGTCTTGGAGAGGTTGAGTTGAAGGTGTCTCTCACTCATCCAGACTGAGATGTCTGAGAGACAGGCAGAAATGCTCGATGAGACAGTGGAGTCGTCCGGTGGAAAGGACAGGAAGAGCTGTGTGTCATCAGCGTAGCAGTGATAGGAAAGACCATGTGAGTGAATGATGGCACCTAGGGATGAAGTATAGATAGAAAAGAGGAGAGGACCAAGAACTGAGCCCTGCTGCACACCGGTAGAGAGGCTATGAGAGTTAGAAAGATGCCCCCGCCAGGATACCTTGAAGGTTCGTCCCTATAGGTAAGAACAAAGCCAGTCTAGAGCTGATCCAGAGATGCCCAAGTCAGAGAGTTTGGACAAGAGGATCTGATGGTTCACAGTGTCAAAGGCTGATGATAGAACAAGTAGAATTAAGACAGATGATTGACCTGTGGCTTTTGCAGCTCGAAGATATTCCACAACAGTCAGGAGTGCCGTTTCCGTGGAATGACCCCTCTTGAAGCCAGACTGATTGACATCGAGGAGGTTATTCTTGGAAAGGAAGTCTGAGAGTTGGTTGAAAACTGCTCGTTTCATTGTCTTGGCCAGAAAAGGAAGGAGGGAGACAGGTCTGTAGTTCTCCACTACAGAGGGATCAAGAGAAGGCTTGTTGAGCAGTGGGGTAATCAAGGCCTGCTTGAAAGAGGTTGGAAAAGTCCCTGTTTTGAGAGATGTGTTGAGGTTTTGAAAGAATGCTTGGGGTCACTGTCTTGCTGCTAAATGAAATTACCCAGAGAGAATATCATATCCTCAGTGGTATCTGTGCTGACTGAGGAGGCTTTTCACACGATGCAGATCATCCACTTTCCTTTTACCAAGATCATCATGTTTCCATCACTGATGGTGATAAGAAGGCATCTGTTATCTCTTCAAGAACTCTACATCACACACAGGTTCTTTGCTTGGAACAAAGTTTTGTGGACTCATGAGTCAAAGTTTTGACTCCACTGTCTGTGCACCTTGGCCCACGTAAAACCTTTTCTTCTGATTTACCAACCTAGGGAGAGGTTATTAGAAGTTTTTCCTTGGAAACTGTTCTCATGAGTCCAGTTGACCTGAGTCTCCTACTTAAAGTGTCTGTGCACACTGGTTTCTCGATGCAGGCAATTCAGGTGCAGCGAGGCGTCTATTTCTCAAGGAGGACACTTGTAAATAGTTGTCTTCTTGGGCAGATGTGCACTTTGACCTTTCACTGTACCTTCTGTCCTGATTGGATCCAGTGGCAGCATGTCTGTGGAGACTATAGTTTACATCTTTTAAACCAAATCTTTAATTTCTTGGTGTGACCTCGAATATCCTGAGATACTCTGTCAAGATTAAATGTATAAATTAAGCACAGAGGCTTCAATAAAGAGGCCACAACAGTCAGTGTGGGTCAACTGCTGTAACAGATATTTAATAAAAACAAAATCACAATATAAAAAAAAAAGAAAAAAGAAAAACAAAATCAAGTAAAAGAAGAACACAGTCATACTACAGCTGGGAGACCAAGCACCCACTGGCAGGGGGCTGGAAGAATCCTAAATGTGAAGTAACCACACAACAAACCATACAAACACTGAACCTGCAGTATAACAGTGAGTGAACTCCCAATGTACCAACCACACCCATGGGTGGAGGCTCCAACCTGCCACAGTACGAGAAACAAGAGAAGGATTAAAACTCAACCAAACCACAAACCACAATGTACAACAATACTAAAACAAATGACAGTCAGTGCTCTGCCTGCAAACAAGCAAAGCACTGTTACAATATGTGTAAGGAAATAAACACATTGTATATTTTTATATAAAATCAAACACCAGACCTTACACCAGGTGATAAGACTGCTCCACCCGTTAACCTCTAAAAGTTATGACAGACCCACTTCAAATATTGTGCCTTTCTAGGTTATCTAACGATGTCAGTTGTGAAACAATAAAACCCTTTTATTGCAGCTTCTTGTAGATCTTGTGACCCCAGGACCCACTATCTACTACAAAGTACATTGTTTTGGGCCTGATCTTAAACAGTCCTCTAAACATGACCCAACCTGTGACTTCTTGTCCTCTTCAATAAGCCTGTTTTGGTTGACTGTTTGCTAATTATCTAACCATATGACTAAATGTGCTCTATTCCCCCACACTACCTGCTACAATGGCCACATCTCGTAGAGACTTTCCTTCATTTCTCAAGATAAGTAAAGTTTCTAAGCAAATCTGTTTTTGTTTGGTCAGTACATGTACAACTATCCGACTGGATAAAACCATCAAAACAAAACACATGAACATTTTTCAACACATTTTTCAAAATAATATAATTATTTGAAAAATATAATTAATGTCTGTATTCTGTCCAAAAATTGGCATAAATGAAAGTTCCCCAAAGTCAGTACTGGTGTAGAAAGTTTGCTACTTGGACTCAGAGACTTGCTACATGACTGGGACACTTTCTCATTTTATATCTTTGCCACTGGTGATAAAACTCTTGTGTTACTGACAGTAACCTAATAGAATTTGTGTAATAAAATGAAATGGTTATCAGACCATTGCAACCATAACTACCAGCTTTTTTTGTAAAATGAGTCAAAAACATGTATAACTGATTATTTACTTTGTAATTCCACAAACAACACATGTGTCTTTGTGCAGAACAAAAACGTTCAGGTACAATGTTGGCAGAAAAGCAAAATGTAACACAAAAAATAAATATTACAATTTTTTTTATGTCACATAAAAATATTAAAACTTGTTTTCTGTTTTGTCCCTTTCAATTATGTTTAAAAAAGGTCTAATTGCAACTGTGTTCTACAGAGATATATTCATTCCTATAGATGATATTTGTGTTGATTCAGCAAAGCAGAACCCTATGATTTCTGTGTTAATTACAGAGGAAGATCATTTATTTCATTGTAGACAGAATTTAATTCAGCTGAGAGGTAAAATAAGTAAATAAATAATATGTCTGGGATTTTTGAGTTTTATTTGTTAACTACATGCTGAATTTCTCACAGCTCGTCTGACTGTGAGTCCAAGCAGGTCTGAGTTTTTTAAAAGAGACTCTGTGTCTCTGAACTGTAAGGAGGACGAAAGCTCTGCTGGATGGACAGTGAGGAGGAACACGACCAAAGGACAGAGGACTCAGTGTGAAGCTGACTGGGGAAGACAAGCTGGTTCTTTCTGTATCATCTGGTTCATCGTCCCATTGGACAGTGGAGTTTACTGGTGTGAGTCCAGAGAGGGATCAACCAGTAACAGCATCACCATCACTGTCACTGGTAAGATCAGACTGTGGAGTTAGTGTTGATGAAGCTGTGTGGAAATGGATGAAATGCTGTAGTTTGTCTCTGTGTTGAGGTGGAGCAGTGATCCTGCAGAGTCCTGTCCTCCCTGTGATGGAGGGACATGATGTCTCTCTGCACTGTCAAACAAAGAGGCCTCCCTCCAAGCTCCCAGCTGATTTCTATAAAGATGGCTCCCTCATCAGGACTGAGCCTACAGGTCACATGACCATCCACCATGTTACCAAGTCTGATGAAGGCTTCTACAAGTGTCACATCAGCAGTCATGGAGAGTCTCCACCCAGCTGGATCTACGTCACAGGTCAGGAGCTTCACTTTGATTTCCACATTTATTTCATCCACATTTTATTCACCTGAAGATCTGATTCTCTCCACAGAAAAACCTCCGACCACATCTGAAGTTCCAAACTTATCTACACCCCCACCCCCTGCCTCCACCTCGTTCCATCTTGTTTACAGACTGATTATCCACCTGGTGATGTTCTGTCCATACTTCATCTCCACTGTCCTCATGGTGTCTTTATATCGACACAGACCCAAAGGTAAAACTCTGAGCCACTCACTCACCCTAAAAACACTTAAGTCAACTTGATCATCCTATTAATCACAATTTATACATTTTCTACTTTTAATCTTCTGACTGTAGGAAATCACCTGCCTGTCTCCATGGTGATGACCTCTCGCTTGGTCATCCAGGCTGAGCAGGGATTGGATGATGACTATGATGATGTCGTTAGTGACGCCACCACAGAGCATCACTTCTGAACTGATCCAACATGATCAATGTGTTCTCCTTCTAAAATCAAAATGTCATTTTACCCCGACCTCAAAATCCAATATGGCTGCTCCGTTTGTAATATAAAGTCATTATCACTTCTGTATTATTTTAGTCTCATTAAAACATTCATACACATAGTACTGTTCAGTGTCATCTGTGAATAACAGGTAGACGCCCTCTACAGGTAAAACTAGAAACACACCTCCACCACCTTTACTTCATCTCCACCTCCACACCTCACAGGTTTGTAGGGTAAAGCCAGATTTTTGTGGTTTGTTTCCTGTATTAATGTTGTCAGGTTTCTGCATTAGGTCAATGTTACAGAGATGTTGAATATGATGGAGATGATACAAAAGAAGAAACTAAAAGAGTTTTAAGTCATAAAATGAGTGAACTCAGTTTTATTTTGATGTAATTGATTGAATCCACTACTGCCACTACAACTACTACATCTTGCTCGATGTTGTTGTCTGTTACATCTGTACTGATGTGGTTGGTTCCACTGGTGATACGCTGCATTAAGAGGAAACATAAAGGTAAGACGTTTACTTCTAATTTCTACATTCACTCATTTGTTTGCAGGCAGATGCTTTGGATAAAAGGTTCTGTCAGTACAAAAATCCCACATCTGGGGCAACGTGAAGGTTCACTGTCTTATCCAAGAACATTTCAACATGTGGCCAGTAGAGTATGAAACCACCAACCCTTTCAACTAATTGCCCAATTGCACAGCCTTACAAGTGTTCATATCATGAATGCTGGGTCTTGTTTGTTTTCTGAGAATCTACTGCACCTACTGGTAACTTGTTTGCCACGTAGCAATAAAAAATATACTAAAAACCTGGATTATTCTGGTTAGTCACATTGTATTGCTATTATTTTGAACAATACTGTATATCCAATATGTAACCAGAAATGTGCTTTAAACATCTGAATTTGTGATTGAACCAAAACCTGATTTGAACATGATTCTTTTCCTTTGATTAACCTCCCTCTTTATAATGAAAACCAGAAAAAGTGGTTACATGCAGAGAAAGTTGACTTTAGATTGTCTTGCTGAACATTTTTAACAGTACGCAGATACAAACATGTCAAAATGTTTTTATTTTAGTATTTGACATTATTGGGGGAACGCAACCGCAAGGGGGCACAAGCCAGTGTCTTCTTGTGCCAGTCCCAAGTTTGGATAAATGCAGAGGGTTGTGGCAGGAAGGGCATCCGACGTAAAACACATGCCAAATAAAACATGCGAATCGTGACAATGACTTCCATACCGGATCGGTCGGGGCCCAGGTTAACAACGACCGCCTCCGGTGCTGTTGACCTACAGGGTACCGGTGGAAATTGGACTACTGTTGGTCGAAGATGAAGAAGAAGAGGAGGAAGGTGTGTTCGTAGGCAGAGAGAGAAGAGGAAAGCTAAGAATGTAGGACTGACAGTGGGGACTTTGAATGTTGGTACTATGACAGGGAAGGCTAGAGAGTTGATCGACATGATGCAGAGAAGTGGGGGGGACATACTGTGTGTCCAGGAGACCAGGTGGAAAGGTAGCAAGGCTAGAAGCTTAGGAGCAGGGTTCAAGTTGTTCTACCATGGGTCAGATAGGAAGAGAAATGGAGTAGGAGTTATACTGAAAGAGGAGTTTGTGAGGAATGTTCTAGAGGTGAAAAGAGCATCAGACAGGTTGAAGCTGGAAGTTGAAGGTGTGATGTTCAGGCTTGTTAGTGGTTATGAACCACAGGTAGGATGTGAGCTAGAAGAGAAGGAGAAATTCTGGAGTGAGTTAGATGAAGTGATGCAGAGCATCCCCAGAGGTGAGAGAGTGGTGATTGGAGCAGATTTCAATGGACATGTAGGTGAAGGGAACAGAGGTGATGAGACTGTGATGGGCAGGTTTGGTCTTCAGGACAGGAACACAGAAGGACAGATGGTGGTTGACTTTGCAAAGAGGATGGAAATGGCTGTAGTGAACACTTTCTTTCAGAAGAGGCAGGAACATAGGGTGACGTACAAGAGCGGAGGGAGAAACACTCAGGTGGACGACATCTTGTGTAGACGCTGTAATCTGAAAGAGATCAGTGACTGTAAAGTGTTGGTAGGAGAGAGTGTAGCCAGACAACAGAGGATGGTGGTGTGTAAAATGATGCTGGTGGTGAGGAAGATGAAGAGGACAAAGTTGAAAAAGGAAGAATGTTGTGTAGTTTTCAGAGAGGAGCTGAGACAGACTCTGGGTGGTTTGGAGGTGCTTCCAGATGACTGGACTACTACAGCTAATTTGATCAGGGAGACAGGTAGGAGGGTACTCGGTGTGTCATCTGGAAAGAGGAAAGTGGACAAGGAGACTTGGTGGTGGAACGAGGAAGTTCAGGAGTGTATACAGAGAAAGAGGTTAGCTAAGAAGAAGTGGGACACTGAGAGGACTGAAGAGAGTAGACAGGAGTACAGGCAGATACAGCGTAAGGTGAAGGTAGAGGTGGCAAAGGCCAAACAAAGAGCATATGAGGACTTGTATGTTAGGTTGGACACTAAAGAGGGAGAGGTGGATTTGTACAGGTTGGCCAGACAAAGAGATAGAGATGGGAAGGGAGAGTGAGAGGATGCTGAGGACTGGAGGAGAAGTGTACTGGTGCCAATTTTTAAGAACAAGGGAGATGTTGTTCGGCTTGGAGACAGTGGCACTGAAGAAAAGACACGAGGCAGAGCTGGAGGTAGCAGAGCTTAAGAGTTATTGGGGCCTTATCGATGACTCTAGCACTGCTGTACATGAAGATCTATCTGTAATATTTGGGGGGAGGATCTGGTGAATACTTTCTCTAATAGCTACAATTTTATTCATAAAGAAAGTCATGAAGTCATTGCTGCTCAGAGTTAAGGGAAAACTAGACTCAACAGAACTATGGCTCTTAGTCAGCCTGGCTACAGTGCTGAACAGAAACCAGGGGTTGTTCTTGTTTTCTTCTATTAATGATGAATAATATGCTGTTCTGGCATCACGGAATGATTTTTTGTACATTTTTAAACTATTTTTTCAGGCTAAATGAGATTCTTCTAAATTTCTGGAACATCACTTCCTTTCTAACTTTCGTGTTTCCTGTTTTAAGTTGCGTGTTTGTGGTCAAAGTTAAATCTGTCTTAGCAGTTCATTGGTGGGATAAATATTGGATTTTTAAGTGGATTTCTGTAAGTCTTTGGACTTACAGCATAAGTAATATAAGTAGTTCTCGGTTTTTTACTTTTGGATCTGCAAACAGTTGTATTATAGAGTTTCTATTGGATCTGATTGGGAATATGTTATTGTTCAGGTGACTGCAGTCCATTTATTTGAGCGACCTTCAAATAAGAATTTTTTTCCATTAATTTGAGGCAGTAATAGATTTGGAATGCCAAGCTGTTTGTCCATTGCTTGTACTAACCGTTTTACTGGATCAGGCTTTTATTACCCTATTTAATTCGGTGCGGGTGCAAGTTACATCATATTTGGAGCAGAAGTTTTCTTAGGTTGATCAACATCTGTGATGGTTCAGTAAATGGCATATTGACCACACATTTGTATTCATCCAGTGTTGTAGGTGCAGAGACTTACATTTACATAACACATATCTGTTGTTCCAAAGAGGTGTTTGGTGTGGTGTAAAATGATGTGTGTCCATGAGACGTGTTTGTGGAAGGAGAACAGGTTGACTGGCAGATTTTCCTCCATGCTGCACCCAAACGGGCCATGGAGGAGCCACAAAAGATGCACCTGACGGCTTGGACGGCCTTTTCATGATGACGATGTAAATATGACAAATGTAAGATAAGATCAACCTGTATTGACCCCACAGTGGGGAAATTCACTCATTAGTGTTGGTCTAGCAAATAAAACCCCAATAAAATACATTTACATTTGTGGTTGTAAAATAACAAAATGTGGAAATTTCAAGGGGTATAAATACTTTTGCAAGGCACTGTGTACCCCTACATAGTTTAGCGGCAGTAACGTCCCCATGTGGCTATAAATTGTATTTACTTTTGTTCTGACTCTAATACTGTGGAACATGATTTTATTGAAGTTTTGGTTCTTCTGAGAACCTTCTGATTGTGTATTTAGGAAGGACAATGTAGAGCATGTACGACTGAAATACAGGAAACATTTTACACCACTACTATTTGATGCTGGTCATAATTCAGCAGTAGATAATCTACAAGTAGTAGTTTATATTTTTAGCTGTACAGTTCCTGCTCTGGACTCAGATCAATTGTCTACAACATGACTGTTTGTGTAAACTGATTCATCAGCTGCTCAAAGTTTTACTTTTAGATTTAGAATCACTCCACTGCAACAAACTGCACAACTGCTCTTCTGCTTGTGTTTGTGCCATTTGTTGTGGCAAAACCTGTAAGACAAGTTAAGAGGCAAAAGGCATCTCACAAGTGATATTTATGGTGAGTTTAATCAGCAAAAAGAGAAACTCAGCAGAACAGTTCTTTACTTAGAGTGGGACAATCAGATTGAAGGCTTTACATGTTGTTCGGCCTTTAACCACTCAGCTCACTGCCGAGTTCATACAAATGGACAAAGGAGTGAACCTTACATACAGGTGAATACACACTGGTTAGGAATCCAATTGACAAACTAGGTCTGCTAGAAATGAAATAGAGCAGTAAAAGGTGAACAGTGTTGCAGTTTTAAAATTTTTCTCATGACAATTTAAGTGAAACTGTGTTGTGATTGAGCAGCTTTAGCTGGATGTTACACTGCAGCTTGAAGAGAAGCAGGAAGTGTCCTATTACAGGGAACAGACAGAGCAGCAGCCTCCATCTTTACTCAGCAGTCAGAGCACAGAGACACATCAGCAGAAATTTGTATTTCTCCTCTCATATCAGTGATGTAACAGCTGTACCTGCTCATTACTTTAGTCTCCTCCTGTTAATGTTCTGTACACATTTAGACCAAAGAGCAACTTTACAATCCAGCCTGTGATTTACAGTGTGATTTAATTTTATGAAACAGAAATCAGTCAAACGCTCACTGGTTCCTGCTGCTGCTTAGACGTCATCATAGTGGAGGAAAACAGGCCTCTCTTCAGGGATTCAATCAGCCCATTTCCAGGAAGTCAGACTGGTTCACACTTTTGTCTTTGAACCAGCAGGTGTCACCAAAGAGACCCTCAGCAGGCAGTAGGATGACAGAGCATAACTGCAGTAGTGGTAGTACTGCTACTAGTAACTCTGCAGGATGAATCCTATTTACAGTATTTAATGACATCACTCTGCTCAGCGTGACATTTATTTTGTACTTCAAACAGTTTGGATGCAGTGTCAGCATTCTTTCAAGTTAAAAGCATCCATTTGTCACCTTCATTACTCTCCTCCACTCGCTCACTGTGAAACATGCACAAAGTTGCCTTTGGATCCTGGACTGAAATACAGGTCTATAGTGTTTCTCTTTGAGAGCAGAGAGTCTGCAGATCAAATATTTATTTATACAAAAGCCTCGATGATCCTGTAGTTCAGCTCCAAGTCTGTAGAACTGTTCAAATGAACATAAAAAAGTGGTGGAGAAAGTTTACTTCTGTTTGATTTGAAACAGCAGCTGCAGAACCAGTTTTCCCAAAATATATTATGTAATGTTGGTCTGTGTGTGTGTGTGTGTGTGTGTGTGTGTGGCAGTGCACAGACCTCTGCCAACACACACCTAACAAAGCTTCAGTACAGTTCAGCTAAGTTATTGGTGAGTCTTCTCCCAGAGGTGTGTTAATATACTTGTAATAAAATAATAAATTTGAACCGATCCTCTCTTCGCTGTGAGGACCCCCCTTCGTCCCCAGCTCTTCTTCAGTCAATCTGACACAGACTCACAGACGAGAGAAACCTACTGACCCAAGTCATCGATCGCTCTCTTTTTCACTAACACAGCAGTTTTTCTGAGTCTTGCTGAGACTCAGCTCAGCTACAGTAACCCCCTGCCCCACTCCCATTGGAATCTCTGTGTGATGACTCAGTTGTTTCTTTTTTCAGTCGTCTTTTTATTTTGTGTAAAAACTCACTGAAATGTTTGAAATACCCAACACATTGTTAAAACAACAGGTATCTTCATGGGCACAGACAAAAACAAAAGATGTGAATATAGGCTACTGTGATACTGTAACTAACATTCCATTTGGTCTTGATTATGATAATCATGTTTAAGGCTTTCTAAAGTCATGCCAGTCAAATTTGGGACCAAAGTTAGGGCAGTCCTGTCCAATTATTCTAGCTAAGCCTGAAGAAGCCTGCCAACCACTGTAAAAACAAATAACACCCCAAAAAAACTCACTTACAAAGAGGAAGGAAGTGGGATTAGCTACTGTGACCAAAACAGGCTTTCAGCTCATATCACGCAGTGGTACAATGGATGAAACATCTCTTCAGTGTCTGCTTCGTGAGTACAATCTGTCTAATTTAAATGATTACAATCATAGTTTGTCAGAATTATAGTATGAGTTTGATGAATGGTGGTGAGATAGATATTGGTAAATATCAACCATTTTGTAAAGAAATTACATTTAAAACAAGATTGTGTTGATCAGCATTAAGAAACAATATGACAATGAAAAATGTATAATTTATTTTTCCAAATATGTAAAGATCAGAAAATATTAAACAGCATTTAAACTATGATAAAAACAAAAATAATTAAATAAAACATCAATAGAACAAAAAGGTGATGCTATAGAATCACTAAACTATGAACTATGCAGAATCAGCTGTGGAGATAGAAACCATGGCTGCTACAGATCTATCTAAAGATCTATCCACCTACACAGAGGATCATTATTGTACTGCCCACAAAACACGGGAAATATTTGCAGCATCTTCCTGCACAAATTAAGGACAAGAGCTTTTTAAGTAGAGTCTATTATGTCCCGTCTTGTAGAAAACCACCACTTGTACTTCCTGTCCAGTCCCTCCACCACCATAACCTCCTCTCCAATAATGGACATGATGTTAACGTTACATATAATATTTCTCTTTAGTTGTGACTCCTCTGCTGTGCTGCATCACAAACCAAGGTTAGTAAACTTCTCTTCTGAAGATCTAAAGCTGTTAAAGGGTCAATTTGCTGGTACTGATTATTCTTCCTCAGTCTGTATTAATAATAATATAATATCTTATTTGACAAAGTAAAAAAGAGATGCCATTAGGGCTAATTATCATTTAAAAATAACCAGATTTACTAAGAAATGTTTCGAGTTATTTGACAGCTGGTAATATACTTCTCAAAATCAAAAATTCCTTTCATCAACTATATATTAACATACACATTAACATTTATTCTATAATAAAGAAAAATAATGAGAAATATAATCCAGAGACACAGAATTAAGCAAAAACATCAATAATATTCTGTGTGACATAGTTGGTAAAACACTACATGTTTTTCATTTACAGTCTTGGATTTGACAGATGAGCTGTGTCTAATTTTGACCGAGCAGCATAAAATTAGTAATTTTAATGTTAAGACACAGTAAAGACATCAGTCAGGGTCTAGAAGAAATAAGCAATGTTTTTTATTAAACCATAAGACTGGAAAGCTTTTACTTTAGATTCCAGGTTTAACAGTAAAATCCTCCAAAGTAATGTAGCTGCTTTCACGATGAAGATCAGATCAGATATTTTTTTTAAGGCAGAATTTTTATAAAATGCAAAAATGAAAACAAGTCAAAATATGTTTTAATGTCAAATGAAAACAAAAATGGCTTGATAGCTCAATACAAAAAGCATTGAGCTGGAATGCAGAAGTCCCACCAGGTGTGTGGCAGCCTACTGCTCACCCCATGGGGGGATAGGTTACATGCAAAGACTGAATTTTGTTGTAATGTATTTGTGAAAATGTGCTGTATATGCGATCAACAATGACCGTGTGGTGTCATATGATACACCAAAGAACAAACACCACAGCACAATATCTGACGCTGTGGGATGAGAACTTGTTGTTTACTTCATTTAACCACATCTAGAATTTGATGTCGTAAAGCTGTAAAAAAATTCTAATTGTATTCAGGGTTGTTGTTTTATTTGTACAATTATGTTTTGCTCAACTACATACTGAATTCACAGCTCGTCTGACTATGAGTCCCAACTTCTCTCAGCTGGTTGAATATGAGTTTGTCTCTCTGAGCTGTGAGGAGGACGACAGCTCTGCTGGATGGACACTGAGGAGGAACACGACCAGAGAGACCAGAGCTGAGTGTGAAGATTGGGGAGAACCAGTTGGTTCTTCCTGTAACATCAGTCCCATGACCACATTGGACAGTGGAGTTTACTGGTGTGAGTCCAGAGAGCCATCAACCAGTAACAGCATCACCATCACTGTCACTGGTAAGATCAGACTGTGGAGTTAGTGTTGATGAAGCTGTGTGGAAATGGATGAAATGCTGTAGTTTGTCTCTGTGTTGAGGTGGAGCAGTGATCCTGCAGAGTCCTGTCCTCCCTGTGATGGAGGGACATGATGTCTCTCTGCACTGTCAAACAAAGAGGCCTCCCTCCAAGCTCCCAGCTGATTTCTATAAAGATGGCTCCCTCATCAGGACTGAGCCTACAGGTCACATGACCATCCACCATGTTACCAAGTCTGATGAAGGCCTCTACAAGTGTCACATCAGCAGTCATGGAGAGTCTCCACCCAGCTGGATCTACGTCACAGGTCAGGACAAAAGTCAGTTGATGTTTTTTTTTTTTTTTTTAATTCAAGTGAATTTAATAATCATTTATTTTAGACAAACCCATCACCACACCATCCCCTACATCAATCTCTTCACCATCAGCCTCTACTCATCTCCATAAGGGGGACAGGATGACATGGTTGTCTGTTCCACTCATCTGTGTTGGTGTTCTACTGGTCTTGCTGTTTCTACTGGTGTTACTGGTTCTACTGGTGAGACGACATGTTCAGAGGAAACTTAAAGGTGGGATACAAATGTTTGTTGCACTTAAGTTTAATTTTTCTTGGGCTATTTTGTGAATAAAAATCTCCATTTATATTATTACACGGTGCATCGTATTATTGTTCATTTTGGTTGATTGCAGCTGATGAGGTAAATGTTGGAGAAGATGACATCATACATGACATATATGAACATGTCACTTTTGACAACAGATCATCTTTATACAGTGGCATTAATGAGTCTTCGTTGTGCTCCTGGGGTCATTTTGACTGGGTGCCCACTTCTTGGTAGAGTAGCCACAGTCCCAAAGTGTCTGCATTTGTAGATGGTTTGCTGATGGTTTACTGTAGACTGGTGAATTTCAAGTGTTTGAAATCACTTTGTAACTTTCCAACTTTATGTAAATACATAATTCTTGATCATCGATCCTCTGAAAGCTCTTTTGATGAGGCACAGTTTACATAATGAAATTCTTCTTGTGTGGAGCAAAGTCAAAATGTTTTGAGTGTTTTTTCAGTCAAAGTTCTAGTCCACACCTCCAAACTCATTTTCTTAGACTCCAGTTATGCGAACACCTGACTCCAAGGAGCTGTTGTGAGGTCATTAACTCAAGGGTTCACATACTTTTCCACTAGCACTCTGAGGATTTTATGGTTGTTCTCAATAAAGACATGAAATATCAAAACATTATTATGTTATTATTTTAGGCACATTATATTTGTTAATACGCAACTTAGATGAAGATCAGATCACATTTTATGACAAATTAATGCAGAAAACCATAAAATTCCAATGGTTCACATACGTTTTCTTACCACTATATTTGATAGATTTTTACATATTTTTGGAACCACAACTTATTAAAGTTTTATCTCCTTTATTTCATACAGTTTCACATCATAGTCTGATCTATTTTAATATAATGAACCATGTGTTCTGCTGTGTGTGTCAGTTTTTGTTCTCTGCGTTGAATCTGTTAATAGACCCTAACAGCTCTGTGGTCGCCCAGTTTCCTGTTTGTTAAAAAAATACTTCAGCTGAATGTGGAGGTTTTTCACTGCAGGACCTTTTAATAAAAATAAGAATTCAGTATTTTTATGGGTATAGCTTTAAATACAGTGCTGGTACTAGTACTTTCAGTAAAGTAATGTGTATGTTATTTTACAGAGACGGATTCAGCTGCAGTGAGAACAGAAGACGTCAAGTATGGACAAATAGTCTTCAGAGACATCAAATCAGCACCTAGACGTTCAGCAGGTCTTTGTTATTATTAATTCTTATTAATGCTTTAGCAGTGTTTTACTGTTGGAGCAGGTTTAACTACTTCATTTACAGACATCGTCTTTGAGCCCATTTAACACTTCCCCCTGAGGGGGTGGGGGAGCAGAAAGAGGTGGTGCCCGGGGAGCTAGCACTGCTCAAGGATGCACCTGATGCATAGGGTAGAATTTGATGCTGCAGACGTCGGCATCCCAGTGTGATGCTCCATCCACTGATCCACCAGGCCGCCTTTAGTTCAGTGGTTACCAACGCTGGGGTTGGGCCCCTTAAAGAGTCCCCATATCAGTCTGAGTGGTGATCAGATGGGTGACAGAAGAAAAAAAAAGTTTTTAAAAACAATGCAGATTTCATGTCTTAAACTTTTCTACATTCTCTGTAAATTAATCAGCTTAACTTTTTGATCGTATGTAAAACAACAGCTACAACTTCTTCTGGTTTTCAGTAAACTGTGATCTGAAGCCTGTTTCTCGTGTCTGGCTGTTATAGTGTGAACCATATAAAGTCATGTGATATTGGTTCTGTGTTAAAATGTGTCACCAGAAAGTCACAGTAGAATTGAGAAACTTTGTGTTTCCTCTTTGTCATTAATAAGCTGTTTAATTATCTAATTATTAAATCTTCCTAAAATGTTTTTATTCTACATGTAAAATAGTTTAATTTACCAGCATTGACAATATTTGTATTGTTAATAGTGATAATACTATCAGTAAGAATACTAACATTACTGCTATCAGTTGTAGTACAGTAAAGTTACTTGCAGTAAAGTAACCAGTTTTGTTTCTATTTCATGAAGCTTATTCAGCTGCAGTTTACTCAGGAGTGAGGACAGAAGACGTCAGTTATGGACAAATAGTCTTCAGACCAAAGAGGAGCAGAGGTTCAGGTAAGACTCAGTTTCTCCTTTCACCAAGTCTTTATGGCACATGAGCTTTTGAATATTTGATAAAAGTGTCAGTAAATATTTAATAATTTAGCATAAATATAATTTGGTTGTCCTGTGAAAGGAACCTTTCATCATCCAGTAGCTAGACTCTAGCCCAGACGTGAACAGGCTGTAACTAGGTCAACGTGCACTCGTGCAGAAGTTAGTTAACCACCCTGGCACCGCTGACTGAACCATGGCAGAGTCAGGAAAACATGAAGAGCAAGTACGACGAGCTGCACAGGGCTCTCTGACCTCAGTGGGAGGATTTGTACTTTTTCTACTTTTAGTTTCTATCATGGAGAGATTCAGTCAGGTTTGGTTGAATTATGGAGGGAAATAGTCTTGGTGCTGATAAAGTCTTTAATGATCAGAATGAAGATTCTGAGTCTGCTCGGTCCAACCACCAGGTGTTAGTTTCACTTTCTGCTGGGTCGTCTCTCTGCAGAAAGACAAGATAAGACGTGAACCTCAGAAGCTTTTTTTCCAGCATTGTCTCATCTTTTCTTGAACTGTGTGTGTTTGTGTTCAGAGCTTCCTCCAGACACAGAGGTCGTCTACTCTTCACTGAGATCGAACGTCAAACCTTCACACCTCCAGTCCAACCACTGACTCTAACTGGTTCCAGTGTTATAGGATTAGTACATTTACATTTACAATTAGTCATTTAGCAGATGCTTTTATCCAAAGCGACTTACAAGTGAGGTACAAGGCAGCAAAAATCTAAGTCAAGGAGAAAACATCAAAGCAAAGTCCTATCAGCAAAGTGTTCACAGTTCACGAGATGCAAGTGCAAGAGAGCAGAAAGGACTTTTTTTGTTTGTTTGTTTTGTTTTTTTAAGAGATTTAAGTGCATAGGAAGATGCGGAAGAATTCAGTTTTCAGCAGTTTTTTGAATATTGGGAGTGAGTCAGCTGAGCGTGCAGCGTTTGGTAGCTCGTTCCACCATCGTGGGATCATTGCGCTAAACAGTTTTGCTTGGTGTCTTCTATGTGGTGCTGGGACCACCAGACGTCGTTCGTTGGCAGATCGTAGCAGGCGGGAAGGATTGTAGACTTGAACTAGAAAAGGCAATTTCCAAGGAAATTACGTGGGAGAGCTGTTAAGTCGCCCGGTAGAGGCCGACCGCTCAGAAGCTGCTGAGAGCAGAGGCGTTTGTACGTTCAAAGCCACAAACGCTGAAGAGAGATAAATACAAACAAAAAGAGAAAGAAGAAGATGACAAGAAAAGGAAAAAATCCAAAATCCCAGGAAAAGTTGAATTCAGAAAAGAAAAAAAGTAGAAAGTAACAATGGAGGAAGTAAATAAGTAAAAAGTTGATATTTAAAGTGTAAAGAAACAGAAAAAGAAGCAAAGTAAAAAGTTGCTATTGAAAGTGTAAAGAAAAAAGTAAGAAGTGAAAAAGCAACAACTTGATTAACAAAAGTGGAAAGAAGTAGTAAGAAACAAAGGAAAAGGTAAATATTCCCAAAGTTAAAAGAAACAAAGAAAGAAGCAAAGTAAAAAAGTTGCTATTAAAAGTGTAAAGGAAGAAGTGAAAAAGCAACAACTTGATTAACAAAAGTGGAAAGAAGTAGTAAGAAACAAAGGAAAAGGTAAATATTCCCAAAGTTAAAAGAAACAAAAAAAGAAGCAAAGTAAAAAAGTTGCTATTAAAGTGTAAAGAAAAAAGCTAGAAGTTACTTAAAAATGAAGGAACCATTTTAATGCTGAAAAACTGTTGAAAAAAAAAAAGTTGAAAAGAGCTTTTAATTTGAAAGTGTGTTTCCTGTCTGTGTCTGTGTGGTAGTTTGTGTGTCCACTGTAGGGAGACTTCAAAACAAACTCATTTTAGCATTTAAATGCTAAATAATTAAAATAAGAATGATAAAAGGCTTTTATTTTGAAAGTGTGTTTCCTGTCTGTGAGGGTGTGTGTGTAGGGAAACTTCACCACAAAGTCATTTTAGCATTTAAATGCTAAAAAGTGGATAACATATTATGAAAGGCTTTTATTTTGAAAGGGTATTTCCTGTCTGTGAGGGTGTGTGTCTGTGTGTGTCTCCACTGTGTCTGTTGAGGGAGAAAAACTCAGGTAAAGTGTGTGGACACAGCTCTGAGGCTGATTACATGACGTCATGCAGCTGTGTCCGTTACCATGACAATGACTGCTGCCCGCTGCCCGCCTGCTGAGTCATGTGAGCCAAATGCAAAGGCAGGCTGGAAAAGTGCTGAGACTATGCCTCGCAAAATGCTCAAAATATGAAAAAGTATTAGTCCTATCGAAACAATTCAAAAACTGTGAGTGACAAAAGGCTTCAATGAACACACTGATGTACTTTATTTGAAGATACTCCATAAAATGAAGGCGTGGTGGCGATTTTAAAACAGCCCCCCGTTTGTGATTTGATTAGAATTTAAGAACCTCTGTTATAATGGGCTCCAATGGGAGTTTTGACGGCACTCTCTCTGCTTCTGGACACTTGGAGAAAGAACCGTCAGTCCTGTCACTATGAGAGTTACATTTACTGAAAGAAGACAAAAATACCTACATTCTGATGTATAGTTTGTTTATGTAAGATTAAAGTTGACTGAAGGAAAGAAGGAAAAGAAGGAAAAAAGTTGCTAAAAGTGGAAGCTGAAAAGTTAGAGTGCGTGTGATGTCACCCACTCTAGCTGCTCCAACATTCCGCAATACACACTAATGGAAAAGTTGAAAAAGCTCCAAAAGTTGCCTAAAACTAAAACTGCGATTATTCAAAAAGTATAAAAGATACAAAGAAGCTGATCCACCCAGAAAAAGTTGAAAGGGACTAGACCCGTATAAAGTTTAAATGAAGTTTCTACTCCAAAGTATGACGACACAAGAGGCAGATGAAAAGTGGCAAGTTGAAGGGAAATTTTAAGTGCCTTCCATTCATTTTCTATGGGAAAAAAAGTTCATAAAAAGTGAAATATAATAAAAAGTATAAAAGTTATTAATGAGAAAAGTAATACCACCCCTGTCCTAAAAGGGACCTACGTTTAAGAAGTGGAACGAAGTTTCTACGACAAACCGTCTAGGACTAGATAGCGACCGAAAAACGGGCTATAATAATAATAATAATAATAATAATAATAATAATAATAAAGAAAAGGATCTCAATAGTGTGAGAGCTGTGCTTACAGCTCTCCCACTAATAATAAAGAGAAAGGATCTCAATAGTGTGAGAGCTGTGCTTACAGCTCTCCCACTAACTAGAATGGGCATTTCCTGCAGAAAATGCGTGTGATTGCTGAAAGCCAGCCGCCGCACCTGCTGCAGCCATCGCCGAATCTGCAGCTCTGAACGTTGTAGAAGCGACAGGCAACACTGTAGCATGTGTAGTTTTTTAAAATATTGAACAACTAGTGAAAGCACATGAAACAATGAAGAAGTTTTCACTTGCTATTCACCAACTCTCCAGCAGATGGCAGCCTGTCCAAAGGAATCAACTGTTGCCATCTTGCCCTCTCAACACTAATGAAGTTCTGAGGATAAAATACCAAAAAAAAAAAAAAAAACACCCACAATAGCAGCCCACAGTGGAGAAACGTTTAACACGCGTGTTTAGCGCAGTGTCCTGCACATATTTGTAAAGTTTCATTCAAGTCAGTCATTGCATTAGCTTAAAAAAAAAAGATCGAAACAGTTGCAGTACCGCGAACGGCCGCCAGGTGGCGCACGTGGTAGTACTAAAGGCCCTGTACAATATAGAAGTGAAATCAGAAAGAAAAAAAAAATTTTTTTGAATTAAAAAACGAGTTAAATAACTGACCACACGGGGGCGCTAGAGAGCCAATACTGTAACATGTGAAGCATTTCATCATGGGGCAGCATGGGTCAAAGTTTCATAACAATATCACGTGTAGTTTCCGAGATAAAGCCATGTGAAGATTGTTCTCATAGACGGCAAAAAACAAATCATACAAATATTCATAATAATTATTGTACATCAGCTGTCAGCCCACAGAGTAATACATCAACTCTCCTAACTGTACATAACATATTACAGTTGGAACCATGTTTCTAGCTGTAAGCGTGTAGGAGTAGTAGCATGTCAAAAAACGCACATAAACATGCTGATAGTTGACCACACGGTGGCGCTATGGAGCTCACGCTGTAACATGTGAAGCACTTCATCATGGGACAGCATCCCACAAAGCTGCATCATGCTACCATGTGTAGTTCTAGAGATATTGCAGTTTAAACATCACTCCCATAGACTTTCCATTCAAAAAAAAATTCATATTAATATTCATAATAATTACAGTACATTAGCTATCAACACACAGGGTAATAGCACACCTCTCCCAACCATGCTTAACATGTTACAGTTGGAACCATGTTTAAAGCTTTTAGCACTTAGGACTTTTAGCATGCCGAAAAACGGACGGAAGAATCCGGAATAATAATAATAACTAGAATGGGCATTTCCTGCAGAAAATGCGTGTGATTGCTGAAAGCCAGCCGCTGCACCTGCTGCAGCCATCGCCGAATCTGCAGCTCTGAAAGTTGTAGAAGCAACAGGCAACACTGTAACATGTGTAGTTTTTTAAAATATTAAACAACTAGTGAAAGCACATGAAACAATGAAGAAGTTTTCAATTGTTATTCACCAACTCTCCAGCAGATGGCAGCCTGTCCAAAGGAATCAACTGTTGCCATCTTGCCCTCTCAACACTAATGAAGTTCTGAGGATAAAATACCAAAAAAAAAAAACACCCACAATAGCGCCCCCCAGTGGATAAACGTTTAACACGCGTGTTTAGGGCAGTGTCCTGCACATATTTGTAAAGTTTCATTCAAGTCAGTCATTGCATTAGCTTAAAAAAAAAGATCGAAACAGTTGCAGTATCGCGAACGGCCGCCAGGTGGCGCACGTGGTAGTACTAAAGGCCCTGTACAACATAGAAGTGAAATCAGAAAAAAAAAAAACAATTTTTAGGAGTTAAAAAACGAGTTAAATAACTGACCACACGGTGGCGCTAGAGAGCCCACACTGTAACATGTGAAGCATTTCATCATGGGGCATCATGAGTCAAAGTTTCATAACAATATCACGTGTAGTTTCCGAGATACAGCCATGTGAAGATTGCTCTCATAGACGGCAAAAAACTAATCATACAAATATTCATAATAATTATTGTACATCAGCTGTCAGCCCACAGAGTAATACATCAACTCTCCTAACTGTACTTAACATGTTACAGTTGGAACCATGTTTCTAGCTGTAAGCGTGTAGGAGTAGTAGCATGTCAAAACAACTAACATAAACATGCTGATAACTGACCACACGGTGGCGCTAGAGAGCCCACGCTGTAACATGTGAAGCATTTCATCATGGGGCATCATGGGTCAAAGTTTCATAACAATATCACGCATAGTTTCCGAGATATAGCCGTGTGAAGATTGCTCTCATAGACGGCAATGCAAAATAAAAATCATACAAATATTCATAACAATTATTGTACATCAGCTGTCAGCCCACAGAGTTATACATCTACTCTCCTAACTGTACTTAACATATTACAGTTGGAACCATGTTTCTAGCTGTAAGCGTGTAGGACTAGTAGCATGTCAAAACAACTAACATATACAGGCTGATATCTGACCACACGGTGGCGCTATAGAGCCCACGCTGTAACATGTGAAGCACTTCATCATGGGACAGCATCCCACAAAGCTGCATCATGCTACCATGTGTAGTTTTTGAGATATTGCAGTTTAAACATCACTCCCATAGACTTTCCATTCAAAAAAAATATCATATTAATATTCATAATAATTACAGTACATTAGCTGACAGCACATAGGGTAGTGAGCACACCTCTCCCAACCATGCTTAACATATTACAGTTGGAACCATGTTTGCAGCTTTTAGCATTCAGGACTTACAGCACGCCGAAAAACGGGCGGAAGAATACGGAATAATAATAATAATAATAATAATAATAATAATAAAATTAAATACTGGAAACAACAATAGTGTGATTGCTTTCAGCAATCACACTAACTAGAATGGGCATTTCCTGCAGAAAATGCGTGTGATTGCTGAAAGCCAGCCGCCGCAACCTGCTGCAGTTATAATTTTAGGAATTAAAAAACGAGTTAAATAACTGACCACACGGTGGCGCTAGAGAGCCCACACTGTAACATGTGAAGCATTTCATCATGGGACAGTAGTAATCAAGGTTTCATAACGATATCACGTGTAGTTTAGGAGATATACCCATGTGAAGATTGCTCCCATAGACGGCAATGCAAAGTAAAAATCATACAAATATTCATAACAATTATTGTACATCAGCTGTCAGCCCACAGAGTAATACATCATCTCTCCTAACTGTACTTAACATATTACAGTTGGAACCATGTTTCTAGCTGTAAGCGTGTAGGACTAGTAGCATGTCAAAAAACGCACAAAAACATGCTGATAGCTGACCACACGGTGGCGCTATAGAGCCCACGCTGTAACATGTGAAGCACTTCATCATGGGACAGCATCCCACAAAGCTGCATCATGCTACCATATGTAGTTTTTGAGATATTGCAGTTTAAACATCACTTCCATAGACTTTCCATTCAAAAAAAAATGCATAATAATATTCATAATAATTACAGTACATTAGCTATCAGCACACAGAGTAATAGCACACCTCTCCCAACCATGCTTAACATGTTACAGTTGGAACCATGTTTACAGCTGTTAGCACTTAGGAGTTTTTGCACGCCGAAAAACGTACGGAAGAATCCGGAATAATAACTAGAATGGGCATTTCCTACAGAAAATGCGTGTGATTGCTGAAAGCCAGCCGCCGCACCTGCTGCAGCCATCGCCGAATCTGCAGCTTTGAAAGTTGTAGAAGCGACAGGCAACACTGTAGCATGTGTAGTTTTTTAAAATATTAAACAACTAGTGAAAGCACATGAAACAATGAAGAAGTTTTCAATTGCTATTCACCAACTCTCCAGCAGATGGCAGCCTGTCCAAAGGAATCAACTGTTGCCATCTTGCCCTCTCAACACTAATGAAGTTCTGAGGATAAAATACCAAAAATAAAAACACCCACAATAGCAGCCCACAGTGGAAAAACGTTTAACAGGCGTGTCCAGGGCAGTGTCCTGCACATATTTGTAAAGTTTCATTCAAGTCAGTCATTGCATTAGCTTAAAAAAAAAGATCGAAACAGTTGCAATACCGCGAACGGCCGCCAGGTGGTGCACGTGGTAGTACTAAAGGCCCTGAACAACATAGAAGTGAAATCAGAAAGAAAAAAAAATTTTTTTTGAATTAAAAAACGAGTTAAATAACTGACCACACGGTGGCGCTAGAGAGCCCACGCTGTAACATGTGAAGCATTTCATCATGGGGCAGCATGGGTCAAAGTTTCATAACAATATCACGTGTAGTTTCCGAGATACAGCCATGTGAAGATTGCTCTCATAAACGGCAACAAACAAATCATACAAATATTCATAATAATTATTGTACATCAGCTGTCAGCCCACAGAGTAATACATCAACTCTCCTAACTGTACTTAACATGTTACAGTTGGAACCATGTTTCTAGCTGTAAGCGTGTAGGACTAGTAGCATGTCAAAACAACTAACATAAACATGCTGATAACTGACCACACGGTGGCGCTATAGAGCCCACGCTGTAACATGTGAAGCTCTTCATCGTGGGACAGTAGTAAACAAGGTTTCATAACAATATCACGTGTAGTTTAGGAGATAGAGCCGTGTGAAGATTGCTCTCATAGACGGCAAAAAACAAATCATACAAATATTCATAACAATTATTGTACATCAGCTGTCAGCCCACAGAGTAATACATCAACTCTCCTAACTGTACTTAACATATTACAGTTGCAACCATGTTTCTATCTGTAAGCGTGTAGGACTAGTTGCATGTCAAAAAACGCACATAAACATGTTGATATCTGACCACACGGTGGCGCTATAGAGCCCACGCTCTAACATGTGAAGCACTTCATCATGGGACAGCATCCCACAAAGCTGCATCATGCTACCATGTGTAGTTTTCGAGATATTGCAGTTTAAACATCACTTCCATAGACTTTCCATTCAAAAAAAAATTCATATTAATATTCATAATAATTACAGTACATTAGCTATCAGCACACAGGGTAGTGAGCACACCTCTCCCAACCATGCTTAACATGTTACAGTTGGAACCATGTTTGCAGCTTTTAGCATTCAGGACTTACAGCACGCCGAAAAACCAACGGAAGAATCCGTAATAATAATAATAATAAAACTAGAATGGGCATTTCCTGCAGAAAATGCGTGTGATTGCTGAAAGCCAGTCGCTGCACCTGCTGCAGCCATCGCCGAATCTGCAGCTCTGAAAGTTGTAGAAGCGACAGGCAACACTGTAGCATGTGTAGTTTTTTAAAATATTGAACAACTAGTGAGTTGCAGTACCGCGAACGGCCGCCAGGTGGCGCACGTGGTAGTACTAAAGGCCCTGTACAACATAGAAGTGAAATCAAAAAGAAAAAAAAAATTTTTTTTGAGTTAAAAAACGAGTTAAATAACTGACCACACGGTGGCGCTAGAGAGCCCACACTGTAACATGTGAAGCATTTCATCATGGGGCAGCTTTCCTGAAAGTTTCATAACAATATCACGCGTAGTTTCCGAGATACAGCCATGTGAAGATTGCTCTCATAGACGGCAACAAACAAATCATACAAATATTCATAATAATTATTGTACATCAGCTGTCAGCCCACAGAGTAATACATCAACTCTCCTATCTGTACTTAACATATTACAGTTGGAACCATGTTTCTATCTGTAAGCGTGTAGGACTAGTTGCATGTCAAAACAACTAACATAAACATGCTGATATCTGACCACACGGTGGCGCTATAGAGCCCACGCTGTAACATGTGAAGCACTTCATCATGGGACAGCACTACACAAAGCTGCATCATGCTACCATGTGAAGTTTTTGAGATATTGCAGTATTAAGATTGCTCTCATAGACGCCAATGCAAAAAACAAATCATACAAATATTCATAACAATTATTGTACATCAGCTGTCAGCCCACAGAGTAATACATCAACTCTCCTAACTGTACTTGACATATTACAGTTGCAACCATGTTTCTATCTGTAAGCGTGTAGGACTAGTTGCATGTCAAAAAACGCACATAAACATGTTGATATCTGACCACACGGTGGCGCTATAGAGCCCACGCTCTAACATGTGAAGCACTTCATCATGGGACAGCATCCCACAAAGCTGCATCATGCTACCATGTGTAGTTTTCGAGATATTGCAGTTTAAACATCACTTCCATAGACTTTCCATTCAAAAAAAAATTCATATTAATATTCATAATAATTACAGTACATTAGCTATCAGCACACAGGGTAGTGAGCACACCTCTCCCAACCATGCTTAACATGTTACAGTTGGAACCATGTTTGCAGCTTTTAGCATTCAGGACTTACAGCACGCCGAAAATCCACGGAAGAATCCGTAATAATAATAATAATAAAATTAAATACTGGAAACAACATGAGTGTGATTGCTTTCAGCAATCACACTAATAATTAAATACTGGAAACAACATGAGTGTGATTGCTTTCAGCAATCACACTAATAATAAAATTAAATACTGGAAACAACAATAGTGTGATTGCTTTCAGCAATCACACTAATAATAAAGAAAAGGATCTCAATAGTGTGAGAGCTGTGCTTACAGCTCTCCCACTAATGAGTGAGTTGAGGTAAGCGGGAGCTGTTGAGTTAACCACCATGTGAGCAAGAGACAGAGCTTTGAACCTGATGCGAGCAGCTATAGGAAGCCAGTGTAGAGATCTAAAAAGTTGTGTGACATGGGTCTTTTTTGGCTGATTAAAAATGAGGTAAGCTGCTGCATTTTGGATCATCTGCAAGGGTTTGATTGTGGATACTGGTAACCCCATCAACAAAGCGTTGCAGTAATCAAGACGAGATGTGACCAGCGCCTGTACAATGAGTTGGGTTGTATATTCTGTGATGTAGGGTCTGATCTTCCTGATGTTTTAGAGAGCAAATCTGCTGCCCTAGAGACTGACGAGATGTGGTCCTTAAAGCTCAGTTGGTCGTCGATGATGACTTCCAGTTGTTGGCTGGTTCACTGTCCTCAGTAACTTTACTGTTATTTCTGATTTACTGATGATTCTTGTTTCTTAAGTATTAATAAACGTTCATTGTTGTTTGTCTCGAGTGGCTCTGTGGGTTTCACTAAGCTGGACACCGTTCAGTGGTGGGAAACTGCAGAGAAAAGCTGCAGAGTGTCTGCGTTTGTGTTTGATTCTTGTATCAGTGAAATTTTGAGAAGATTCAGCCTGTAAAGCTTCTTCTCTCGCAGTGAAACACAGAAACAGTAGGTTATAAAACCTGTAACTGATGGCAGATTAATATCAAAGCATTGGTTTTCACAGTTGAGCTGCCATTTTATAATTATCTGCACAGTGTGGAGTTTTCTGTGTCTCCTGCAGAGAGTGGATTATTCTGATCATAGATCACTGAGCTCTTATGATCTAAGCTCAGACTGTGGCTGTTTGTCAATGAGCTGCAGCACTTACAGTATGAACCACAGTTTGAGGTTGTTAGTGTGATCAACACATATTTACCATAAAATAAAAAACAGAAAATTGTAATATGATGGTTTTTACAAGGTAAAAATAAAGAGAGACTTTAATTAATTTTCACAATTAATTTGATTTTATTCATTAATATGATCTTTTTTAAATTAATGTATAATTATTATTTCTTTGTCTGTACAGGATAATTTGGCTGAGCTGACATGTACATGTACAACAATTTGTTAACAGCAGAACACACAGAAAGGCTGCAGCCAGGATTCAAACTAGAAAACTTTTTAGCTGTGAGGCGACAGTGCCAACCACTCCATGATCCAAATTAAATGATTTTTATTAATATCATAATGAATAATAATAAAATAAACGGCATGATATTTGCAGTCAGCTGTGATGTTGCTGTAAAAGTGTACAGTGTAATTTCTGTCTCTTTCTAACTGTCCTTTTGTTTCCTGTCCTTCTGTTGGTGTCCAGCACACACAGTAACTCATGGGTTGTAACCTAACACCTCCACAGAACATAACATCACTTTTATATTTACTCTTTTGTACATATTACAGGTTGTAGAGTAGGTGACGTGTTAGTTGTTGTTACTATTAACTTGATTATCTATCACACACACACACTTTTCCTGAGACCCCACAAGTTCCCACATATGCAGACTTGAGCACATGCTGCCAAACTGTGGCCATGTCTGAATTATGCTGCAGACATAAACCTGAACTTTACAGAATATGCACTTTTATGAATTGTTACCTGTGTTCATCATTTAAAAAAAAAATAATATTTTGTTTTTAAATAAATATCTGATCTTCATTGAGCAATGCATTTCCTAGAACCAAATAAAATCCTCATACTTGAGGTCTTGACAGGAACTGAATTCATTACAAACTGAAGAAGAATCAACCTGCTGGACTTTTATCCAGTCACATGATGCTGCATCTCTATTCATTCTTACAGGACATTTTGGAGAAAAACTAAACTAAATTGTTCCACTAAACACTTCACTTGTGAATGAGAGGCCAGGACGTGCAGTGGTGCTGTGGTGGGCAGAGAGACCCTCAAATTTTCTTTTGTCCTTCCAACCAAAAACCAGCAAACAGGCTTTGATAGTGAAAATATCCACCCTGTTTGAATCAGTACTTAGTTGCCACCTATTCCACAACTTGTGACCCTCATGGTGTGGGTCACATTAAACTTAAGATAAAGGTCAAATGCAGAAAGTATTTGAAGAACAGAGTTTCTAGTTTGGCTAATCCAGAGATCTCGGGAACCTTTGGACACTCTGCCACAGGACTTGTACCTCACTAGGACTTCAGGTGACATGTTGATGGGAAATCTGGGAGATCTGGTCCTGCCCCCTGGTTTGGGCCATTGCTTGGCAACAGGTTTGACTGACAGGCCAAGCACACAGCAAACATCTAACATGAACCAACACCTCGAAACACAAATGAGGTGGAAATGACCAACAAAGGCCTGCGTCAAACGATGACGATGTTCTTAATCATTCATCTAAGTGAGGAAATATTGAAACTGCTGTGCTACTAAAGGGAGTTTGACGACTTTGTGACCACACAGGAGGTAATTTACAACTTGCTGTCTCTGATCTGTTCAGATAGAAAGTATAGCTTGGTGTATAGCTTGTATTGGTCTGAAGTAATATTCTAATTTTCTGAGATACTGAATTTGGGGTTTTCATTAGTTGTCAATTACAATCATCTAAATGAAAAGAAATAAATACTTGAAATATATCAGTCTGTGTGGAATGAATGAATACATTATACAAGTTTCACTTCTTGAATGGAATTAGTGAAATACATGAACTTTGTGAAGATATTCTAATTATTTGACCAGCACCTGTATAACATCTCTGCTTCATTGATGGCAACTTGCCATTAAACCGATGGAAAGAGAAACAACGAGCCCGACATTATGTGAACACATACCGAGGTCTTCCTCAGTCTGGACCCAGGGTCTGACATCTACTCTGGGTTCTCATGTCCCTCTGCTAATATAGAAGAAGACACAGAAACAGGATCAGTTTCGAAGCCGACATCGTTGTCTTACATTACTTTTTAAAAGACCTTTAATTTGCCAAAGCTAAATTTGTTGATATGGGATGAGAAATGTGATTAAAAATGTAAAAAATAGATTTAAGAGGGTTTTGTTTTCGTTATTGTTAAAAGTTTAGCCCGTTTCCTGTAAAGCAGTTTGTCTGACATGTCAGCGTTCGGTCCACAGGAGAAGAATCAGGAAGTTTTACTAGTAGTTTTGCGAGCTCGATACGAGTGGTGCTGCCTCTAGTGGTCATATTCTCACACTCTACAGTCCGATTCTAACTAAAGCTTTAATTTGTTAGCAAACAATTAACCAGACTCGTTCAAATAGTGGGTTCAAATGAGGCTCATTTACCATATGTGCCGTCTGCTGACACCATCAGGTAACTAACTACAACTCGACTCGGCTCGGCTCCACTCAGTGAACGGTGACATGCTGGTACGACATGAACTGTGCTTCTTATGGAAGCAGCCGAGAGTAGATGGTGGCAGCTGTGGGAGGTGACAAAAATGTTTTTTGTTTTTTTAATTATAATTCTAATTGTATAAAGAACAACAGAAACAACACACAAACATGAAGGAAAAATAATGATTGTATGACTTATCATATGCGAGTCACACTGGATGGAACAATAAGAGAAAAAAACATCTTAAATACAGTGAAGTAACTAACTATTAAGGCAAATATAAATTACTACAAATACTAATGACATAGAATTCAAGAGACACTGAGTTAAAATAATTTAAATAAAGAGGCAAATAGGGCTCTACAATTTTCTATCTTTCCTTCATCAGTCTCAAAGCATTGACGTGATTCTCTACAAAGTCCTTTTTAAATCAGAAGAGAGGGGTTTGTCTTTGTCTCCATGTGGATGTGTGAATGAAAACCTTTGCCAAAAATAGCTGATTGTCAAATTATGTATCACTTCTCTAGTCTTTCAAAATAATAACTAAAATACTTTCTCTTGTAAGAGGAGCAACTAGTTGAATTTTGCCTGACAGCCAGTCTTGGAAATCCTCCCAAAACGCTTCAGAGGACATGATCTGTGGCCTTAATTTCATTATCACAGAAGCTACAGTTAGTTAAATCTCCTTCTCAGCAGTTAATTGCAGTGATAAATATTCGATTTTGAAGTAGATTTCTGGCAAAATTAAATTATACTATTTTGAGAAACTCACTTACTGTTTAATTTAACATGTGAATATAACAGTCAATATCTCAGTAAGACAACAAATCCTCAAACTCTGTTTTGATAGGCTGCACTACCTAAACTCATGGTTTGCTGAACAATCAATTTGTGATAAACGTGGGTTGAAGAAAGTACAAGTTTCAAACAAATGAACAAACATCAATGGGAGCTGCAATTCTGATGCTACTGCCGAAATACAATAAGCATATACTGCTAATAGTACAATTAAAAAGTTTTGTGCACCATCACAAACTAACTACTGATACTTGGAACAGTAGTTTAACTATTCAGAACCCTTTTTAAACTGAAAGCTGATTTTCAAAGTTAGAATTTTGGACCCTGCTCACTTCTCCCTAGCTTGAGCATTACCTGCTGAATAAAGCTGAAAGTGTTTGCAAGTGCAGGGCATAAATCAGTCCAAACATTAAAAACCCAAAGGGTCACTCCCTTCCAAGATGATGTCACTCTGGATGGGTGGAGCTGAGGACTTTCTTGATCAACACAGAAGATTCCCACTGGGGCTTCAGTGTCAAAGTCCTTGTAGTTACATCCTAACAGAGAAAAAATGAATAAGAAAAGATGATGTCAGTTAGATAATGCTGTGTTGTCCACACAAAATCCCCTTTGACTATTTGTAATGATAAGTATTGTATAATATAAACTGCACTGAAGTTCAAATCTGGGAAAAATCGAATGCTGAATAAATGATTCTGACATGTGTAGCAGACAGTTCTCTTTTAAGGCTGAAATTGGGGGGAAAGTGTCTCACAGTGCAGGTCTTGAAGGCAGAAGGATCATTCCCCTAGATGACTGGCAGTCCCAACACCTGATCTGGAAGATATATTCACATGTTTTTATCAAATACATTTCAGAATTTCCCCACAAATGTTATGACATTACTGCAAAAGGTACAGGAGACAATGACAGTACATGACCTGAAAAGAAACGAGAGAGGACAGAAGGGTAAAGCATAAACAAGGAGATTAAAGAATAGAGAGGAAAGGCAAAGGGAACAGAGAGGAACAGAGGTAGAGGGCAGAGAGGTAGGAGACTGATGTAGACAAGCCAACCAACCTTTGTCTGGCGTAAAAGCTCACCCAAAAGGTAACTTTCTTCTAAACAGGTCCATCAGGCTTGGCAAGAAATGGTCAAGTGCATCAAAGAAGTTCTCAAGTAGATTTTCCCCCACTACTGTACAGAACTAGTAACAAGCCTGGAACATAGAACATAGTCAACCTTGTAGAATTGCATTTGCCTATGTGTATGTATATCAGGGGTCACCAATATGGTGCCCGTGGGCACCAGGTAGCCCGCACGGACCACATGAGTAGCCCGCGGGCCGGTTCTAAAAATATCTCACCGTAGTGCCACTTACCAATGAGCTGCATCTAATTTTTTTGTTGCTATTCTTTTTTAAAATCACATTTGATAGATATTGTGAGAAATCATTAACATGATCTGTGTCTTCACATAGATGATTATCGTTAATTTAATTAATTAATTATTAATAATAACATATAATTAATGGTAAATTGAGCAAATTATTTTATTTCCAAAGTGCATATTAAACTGGTAGCCCTTCACATTAATCGGTATCCAAGAAGTAGCTCTGAGTTTCAAAAAGGCTGGTGACCCCTGAGGTATATGGTCCTTATGCAGTTCTGGAGGCTTAACATAATTATGCAGGGCGACACACAGTTGAAACCAGAATTTTACATACACTGTATAAAAAGCCACATAACATTTCCCCCCCTCACTGTCTGGCATTAAATTAGACTAAACTTTTCCTGCTCTAGGTCACTTAGGATTACTAAAATTATTTCTATTTGCTAAATGTCAGAATAATGAGAGACACAATGTTTAAGATAATTTTTTTATTACCTTCTTCAGAGTCAGAAGTTTAAATAATTTGGGAAAGCCCAGATGATGATGTCATAGCTTTGGAAGCTCCTGATAAGCTTCTGCTTAATTGACAACATTTGAGGTAATTGGAGGCACAACTGTAGATCTGATCCTCATGTGACATCACAGGAAAATCTAAAGAAATCAGCAAAGATATCAGGAAGATAATTGTTGACATCCACAAGTCTGGTTCAACCTTGGACAGAATTTCCTGAAGGTGCCACGTTCATCTGTTCAAATTATTAAACACCACGGGAATGTCCAACCATCATACCGCTCAGGAAGGAGACAGGCTATGTGTCGCAGAGACAAACGTGCTTTGGTGACTAACATGCGCATAAACAAAGGTGTGTTTTTCTATACAATGTATGTAAACTTCTGGTTTCAGATACTTTACTGATGAATCTGTGCTCTGTTTTCCCTGCACCTTGACACACACACACACACACACACACACACACACACACAAGCTAAGGTTATTGGGAGCAATGCCTGCATCAAGCTGCAGCAAAGTATGGGTGGAATCATATAATTCATATAGCAAAGTGGTCAAATACAAAATGTCTCAGCTGAAAATTGTATTTAACATTAACTTCGAACACACTAGGCCTTTAAGTCATTTCAGTAAACACACAAACCTGGCTTTCTGTGAGCAGAGCTGACCATTGATGGACAATCTGGCTTCACTTTGCCAACGTGTTTTCTCTGAAGAGCAGGAACAATGGATCCATTTGGCTTCGTCCTGAGTAAGAAGGTGAACAACGTCATGTCAAACTGGTTGAAACAACGATTCTCACTGCTCACCAACAGCCCGATTGAGTGATAAGGTGCTAACGTTAAGTTAGCTTAATGCTGCAGTCGACCAACAGGTAAGAATGTTCGCACAAAGTTTGTGGCACGTGACTGAGAAGAACGAATAGGGACCTAACAGGCGACACGTGTCCTGTCGAACTGATGTTCCCACGGCTCACAAACGGCTTCTCGAACAACAGAGAACAACGATAAAGGAGGAGCCCGTGAAAAACGTTGTGTTCGAAAATGGCGCCTCGACGTAAGCGTCAGAGGCTTGATTCGTTTAACCAGGGTCACGTGATCAATGACGTCAGTGAATCTTCTTCAGTGCGTCACTGCATCGGTACCTGATTCAGTGGTTTATAAGAGAATCATTGATGGGATTCGTTCTGTGTTTTGTTGGTGATTTTAGGTGAGACGTTCTCTTCCTAAATAAAAAACTAATAAAATAACCAAATATGCATAATGTGTTTATTTTTACCTGTTAATAACCATTTTCATAAGCACTTTTCTCAGGTCAAATAAATACATAAGAAATACATTATAAGTATAGTATACTCGTACTGCATATAAGTTACAATATAATACTATATATAAACGTAATGTTTACTGGTTAATTTATTACATAAGCACGTGGAGGAAGGGACATCACAGATTGGGTTGTATTATATATATATATATATATATATATATATATATATTTTTTTTTTTTTTTCTATTATGTTTAGCAACGTCCAGAAGCAATAGGGAGAACACACCAGAGCACATGTTCAAACAAGAAAAGTAAATAATCATAAAAATATAACAATATTTTTTCACCCAAAAAAATGTTGAAAGCACCACAACGATAGTCTGATATCAGACAGAACAGCAGCTGTCAACTCACATGTAATGAAGCTGTTCATTTCCAGCTGTAGATTTAAGCTGCTCTTCATACTTGTGGCCACCAGATGCCATCAAAGAGGAAAAGATCCAAGTAATTAACCCTTTTCAATACAAGATTCAATGCTTCACAAAGCTTCATTTGACCATAACCTCATCTAGTTACTTAAGAGGTGTGAAATTATGTATGTACATGAGTTTCCAGCATAACACTTACTTGTAGAAGGGGAACAGACTGACTGACAGTTTTTCAACAAGGAAATTACACTTAAGAGTAAACTCAGCACTACACATTTTTAATAAACCTCTGGGGAGACATTACCAGATACTGTTGTTGTTCAGCAGTTGTTTGTTGTTGTCAAATGAATCATGTGTCTCCATTTAACTCTGTCCTCTACATCCTCTTCTCTCACACCAACTAACTTCATGTCCTCTCTCACTACATCCATAAATCTCCTCTTTGTTCTTCATCTAGACCTCCTGCCTGGCAGCTCCAACCTCAGCATCCTTCTACAGATATATTCACAGTTTCTCCTCTGAACATGTCCAAACCACCTAAATCTGGCCTCTAAGACTTTATGTCCAAAACATCTAATATGAGCTGTCCCTCCTGATCCTGTCCATCCTCGTCTCTCCCAAAGAGAACCTCAACATCTTAAGCTCTGCTACCTCCAGCTCTGCCTCCTGTCTTTTCTTCAGAACCACTGTCTCTAAGCTGAACAACATCTCTGGTCTCACCACCGTCTTGAACACCTTTCCTTTCATTCTTGCTGATACTCTTTTATCACACAACACACCTGACACTTTTCTCCACCCGTTCCAACCTGCCTGCACTCGCCTCTTCACCTCTTTTCCACACTGTCCATTGCTCTGAACCGTTGACCCTAAGTACTTAAAGTCCTGCACCTTCTTCACCTCTGCTCCCTGTAACCTCACGTTCCACTTTTTTACATTTACATTTAGTCATTTAGCAGACGCTTTGACAGACAAATAGAATTGACTCAGAACAAAGACTGACTTGTCCTGATCTTGTGTCCTCTGTCCACATAATGCCCAGAGAATTGCTACCAATTATGTTGTAAAACAGAGGAACCTGTCATAGTGACAGCACTTGGGAGGTGTTTATTATATGCTATTGTGATACGGTAACTGAGTTGAACTGCTTTGGTCTTCATTATGATCTTTAACGAACTTTAAGACTTTCTTAGGTCACGTGCCATTCAAAGTTGGTATTAGGACAATCCTGTCCAATCATTCTATCTAGGCCTCCAGAAAAGTATTTTTCAATTGCAAAATATTCACATTAAAAGTAAATGAGCTATTTCCTGCAAACCACTGTAAAAAAAATAACACCCCAAAAAAACTCACTTAGAAAGAGGAAGGAAGTGGGATAAACTACAGTGACCAAAAAAAGCTTTCGGCTCATATCACGCAGTGGTACAATGGATGAAACATCTCTTCAGTGTCTGCTTCGTGAGTACAATCTGTCTAATTTAAATGATTACAATCATAGTTTGTCATAATTATAGTATGAGTTGTAGATGAATGGTTTTTAGCTACATATTGATCAATATTCAAAAGGATCAAACATTTAGTAAAGAAACAACATTTAAACAAAATTATATTGATCAGCTTTATCATAAAATATGAAAAATGTACAATTTAAAAAGTAAAATCAGAAAATCATGAAGAGAAGAAAAATTTGTGACTTGTGTGTCACCTCTGGTTTCACAACACTTTAGAGACTGTTGGATGAATTTGGATGAAATTTGGTCACTTAGGAAACAGTGTTTTTTCAGAAAATGAAAACTTTGAATAACAAGTGTGTAGTTAAACTCTTTAAGTTTTTGAAAACAACTAAATTTGACTAAAGTAAAATGTAATTTTTATACAGCACCATTAAATGTTTTACAGCTTCTAAATATTATATTCATTTGCTCATTGATTTGGTAAAAATACATTTCATATAACAATTTCATGGTACTATCACATTAAATCCAACATCAAGACCTGAAAACAATCCTGATAGTTTCTGTGTATTAACCACACACTGTAAATTTACATGAGTGATTATTATCTGTTATAGTTATTATATCTCCAGTCCCTCCACCACCATAACCTCCTCTCCCATAATGGACATGATGTTAACGTTACATATAATATTTCTCTTTAGTTGTGACTCCTCTGCTGTGCTGCATCACAAACCAAGGTTAGTAAACTTCTCTTCTGATGATCTAAAGCTGTTAAAGGGTCAATTTGCTGGTACTGATTATTCTTCCTCAGTCTGTATTAATAATAATATAATATCTTATTTGACAAAGTAAAAAAGAGATGCCATTAGGGCTAATTATCATTTAAAAATAACCAGATTTACTAAGAAATGTTTCGAGTTATATGACAACTGGTAATTTACTTCTCAAAATTAAAAAATTCCTTTCATCAACTGTATATTACATTCATCTTATAATTAGAGAAAGAGAATGAAAATATAATCCATGAGCATAATCCTGAGACAAATTTAAGCAGAAAAATCAATAATATTCTGTATAATAACTAAGCTGTTCACATTATTTTTTCTGCATAGTTGGTAAAACACTAGATTCATGTTTTTCATCTATAGTCTCGGATTTGACAGATGAACCGTGTTTTATTTTGATAGAGTTCTTTAGTCTCTTTAATGATCAGTCAGGGTCTAGAAGAAATAAGCAATGTTTTTTTATTAAAACATAAGACTGGAAAGCTTTTACTTTAGATTCCAGGTTTAACAGTGATCCCCTGTAGCTGTCTTCACAATAAATGTTATAACTTGAAGATTTTTTAATGGAGAACTTTTAAAAAATGCAACAATGGAAACTACAAGTCAAAATATGTTTTAATGTCACATGAAAATCAAAATGGCTTGATAGCTCAAAACAAAGAGCATTGAGCTTGAAGTCCCACCAGGTGTGTCCTCGAGCGAGAATTGAAAAACACGGACTATTTGCAGTTATAGTCTATTGATGCATATTTATTCCCACATATGGCATTTGTGTCTTTTCCCATTTTCAGAAAAGGAAACTCTTAAACAATATGTGTATTAGACTGGAAGATCCATTTACTTCAGCCCATTTTCATTCCCGAGGCATCAAAAAGCTCCACTTTGTCCAGTCCCTTTGTGTTACATAGTGATGCTTAATGTACCCGTTCACATCACAAAGGCTGTACGTGTGTGTCGTTCTCACTGTTTGTAGTGTTTTGTTTTTTATGTCATTTTTCCTCTAACTTAATCTAACTTAACCCTGAAGTTGTTTCCACTAACCCCAATGTAGTTTTTCTGTGTATATGAAGTTGTTGCTGTGGAATCAAAGGACATACAAAGTACCACAATTTGATGACATAGGAAGTGTCAATATCTGATGCTGTGGAATGGGAACGTGTTGCTTACTTCATTTTACCTAAGCTAGAATTTGACTTGGTGAAGTTGTAAAAACATTAAAACACATTTTATTCAGGGTTGTTGTTTTATTTGCACTATTATGTTTTGCTCAAACACACACGGAATTTCTCACAGCTCGTCTGACTGTGAGACCCAACAGCTCTCAGCTGTTTGAACATGATTCTATCTCTCTGAGCTGTGAGGAGGACGACAGCTCTGCTGGATGGACACTGAGGAGGAACACAACCAAAAGACAGAGGACTTCGTGTGAAGATGAGTGGGGAGAACCTGCTGGTTCTTCTTGTAACATCAGCCACATCGACCCATTGGACAGTGGAGTTTACTGGTGTGAGTCCAGAGAGGGATCAACCAGTAACAGCATCACCATCACTGTCACTGGTAAGATCAGACTGTGGAGTTAGTGTTGATGAAGCTGTGTGGAAATGGATGAAATGCTGTAGTTTGTCTCTGTGTTGAGGTGGAGCAGTGATCCTGCAGAGTCCTGTCCTCCCTGTGATGGAGGGACATGATGTCTCTCTGCACTGTCAAACAAAGAGGCCTCCCTCCAAGCTCCCAGCTGATTTCTATAAAGATGGCTCCCTCATCAGGACTGAGCCTACAGGTCACATGACCATCCACCATGTTACCAAGTCTGATGAAGGCCTCTACAAGTGTCACATCAGCAGTCATGGAGAGTCTCCACCCAGCTGGATCTACGTCACAGGTCAGGAGCTTCACTTTGATCTCAACACTTATTTCATCCACATGTTCACCTGAACAGGTGATTTTCTCTACAGAAAAACCTACAACACCACCTCCACACAGCTGGATCTCTTTCACATGTCAGGAAGGTAAAGAAAATCAGTTTTATGTTTCCTGTATGGATGTTGTCAACTTTCTGCAATATTAAGAACAAAAAACAAAGTATTCACAATCAACAAATGTAATACGTTTAGGATTTTTAATTACATTTTACACCTTTCAAAAGATAAACCAGGTAGATATAGTTTTTAGTAAGTTGAATCATTATTTCTACTTCATTTTAGAGAAACCCACCATCTCACTATTACCAACATCCCAATCGTCTCCACATCTCTATGTGTTGTTGTCTGTTCTATCTGTCTTGGGTTTGGATCTACTGGTGATACTGGTTCTACTGATGAGACCATGTGTTCAGAGGAAACTTAAAGGTGAGACACAAACATCTGGGTGTTTGAAAAAGTGGAAACTTTCTTTACATCACTGTTTGAAAGTTAAACATGATTTTTTTATCGACTATTTCCTTCCATTTCTGATGACGTCTACATTCACAAAAATTGTAAGTTGCCATCAATTCTAATCATCAGTTTTGATGATTTTTTTAAAATATTTACTTAGTAAAAATATGCTGAATAACTTATCTTCATATGGAGCAGTGTGGTCAGCACAGAGCAGCACTGACAGCATTGCAGATATAATCATTTCTAAAGCTTTTAGAGTGAGCTTCACCTTTCTAACCAGTCAGAGAAGGACAAACCTTGGGCATCACATACTGACACAAAAGCAACCTTGTGCATATCTATAAGACGTCACAGGTTTTTGACAGTGTCAGTATTTGACGTCCTGGGTAAATTGATTCAGAGTCTTATACCAAAGCTAGTTTGATATGTAGCTAGGAGCTGAGGAGTTTCGGTAATTTAAACATTTTTGTACTTATGCAATTACAAATAAATAAACTCATTCATTCTTTTAACGATGATCCTTACAAGTACAGATTTCACTGCCACTAGTTGGTTTTTTATTCGTATACACTGACACTTTAACATGGCCTTGGCTTTAACTGCTATGCTGATGATACACAGCTTTACATTTTAGAAAGTGGTAATACTAAAATATGAGCTCCCTGAAAAATATTTGAGTAGTGATGGTATTTTTAAAGTTTTTGGAAACCAAAAAACTTATGGGGAAGGAATGAATGGTCAGAGTTCAGATTAACTGAAAAAATGTGTGTGGATCATTTATTCATTGGTGACAGTCTAACAGATTAATAACTACATTACAATGAAATTACATAGTGTTCACTTGATATATACACTATATATTACTTTTTTATACAGAAACAAATTTATTTCAGGTTTTACACCATAATTTGATCTGTTTGAATTAAAGACAATTCATGCTTTGCATGTCGGCCTGTTTTGTTACCTGTGTTGAGTTGAATCTGTTAACAGAAGCTAACACCTCTGTGGTCGCCTAGTTTTCAGTTTCAGTTTGGATGTAAAAACACTTCAGCTGAATTTGGACTGCACACGTTAATGATCAATATTCTAAATATATTATTATTAATGTTTCTGCATCCATGTACACTCTGAACATAAACACCACCTCCAAAAATGTGGGAAGTGTTTTACAGTTTGGTTAAGAACTGCATTCGGCTTCTTCAGGATTAGAAAGTTCAACTTTCACATTTACTTTTTACAAATTGACATGTTCCTACTGTGGAGAACTGCAGCATTTGTAGCAGTAACCTTTCTTACAATACTTGGAGTAAAATAACTGCTATTTTATTTTGCAGAGACTGAAACAGTTGCTGTCTACTTAGCAGTGATGACAGAAGACATCAGGTTTGGACAAACAGTCACCACAGACATCAAATCAACAGAGACATTCATCAGTATTTTACTGTTGAGCTGCTTGATGTGAAGCGAGTTTTAACTACTTTTTAGTGCAGTAGTTACCAACCTGTGTGTGTTTGTTCAGAGTTTCCAGTGGAACCAGAGGTCGTCTACTCTTCACTGAAGCCGACCTTCAAACCATCACACCAGTCTAACCAGTGATGACAACCTGCTGACTGTCACTGGTCCTCAGAGCTTCTCTCACCACATCACATTCTGTTCTAAAAAATGTTATTGATAGTTTTGTACAGTGCTGTTGTTGCTGCAGCAGTGAGTCTGTTTCTCTGCAGCCTCAAGAAACTTTAGTCTCAATTGTTGTTTGTGTCGTGTGGTTCTGTGGGTTTCACTAAGCTGTGAGATGGAAAGTTTGACTTGTTCTGGTTTGGTTGTGGCTGATTGACAACGTGTAGAGAACAAATGTACCAAAACCACTACTGCAGACTAAAAACAGCACAGACATCAGTCAGTGGTGGGAAACTGCACAGAAAAAGCTGCAAAATGTTAATATGTGTGTGAAGAGTTTGATTATTTAATCAGTGACATGTTAAAAATATTCAGGCTGTAAAAGTTCATCTGTCTCAGTGAAGATGCTGTTTAAAGCTCACACTTGTTTTAAGTTAAGTTGTCATTTTAAATGCAGGTTGAATGATGACTTTGCTCTCTAGCCAAGTTTCTTGTGGATTCATGTGTGTGATATGTGAATCTGATGAAGTGGCAGCTCTCAGGCTGTGGCTGGTTGTCACTGAGCTGCAGCACTGTTGAATAAAATCTGGTGAAGAGAAATATTTTTTAAATTCCCAATTTAATATTATGCTTTAATAATATCATTACATTGTTTTCATGTTATTTTTTAAATATATTTTACCTATTTAATGCAGCACAAATGTTAGTAACAAGGCAGAATCAAAGTGAGTAAAATGTTAAATAATTTCTTTAAAAAACGTTCCATACATGCTGTAATTACTATCAACTCAATCAGAGAAACCCAAAGCTAAAGCCACTAACATATTATTATTGTGATAATATTATAAGGATATTTGTTACACTCAGCTGTAATGGTTTTCTACGTTGTTGTTGCTGAGAATAAACACAATTAGAATTTCTCCAAACTCCTGTTCTGCCTGGCTGATCATCTATATCCCTGGACGTGGCCTGACTCTCCATTCTGTAAGTCACTGAAGTCCTTTGGTTTTGGATTTTGGACATTTGAACTGATATTACATTGAGAACATTAGTCCAAGTCTTTCTTCCTGGTCACACCCACTCTTCTCCCACCTTTATTGACTCTGGGGCAGATGCAGAATTCATAGACAAAGCAGTAGCACTAAAACCTGGACTTCACTAAAACCCCTACAGATTCATGCCCTGGACGGACACCTCTCTAATTCCAGTCCCAGCTTGGATACGTCCATCTACCTGTCCATTGAGAATTACCACGAATAAATATCATTCACCCTGGTTGGAACTGTGTTCTAAAACTTGGTAATGTACTGGGAGACATGATTATGAAGGACAATAGTTCCATCGCTGCATCTCTGCATCAGCTGACATCTATAAATTTCACTTGGACTCCTAAAGCAGATACCACTTTCAATGAAATCAAGAGTGGGTGCTGTTCTTTTGATCCATCCCTACGTCTTCTTTTCTCAACAGCTCACCACAGCAGAGAGACATTAGGATGTAGGAGACAGAGACCTCTTGGTACTAAAACTCTACTACTCACAGTAGAAGATTTTTCAAGATAGTGCATCTCATCCGTCTTCCCAAGTTTCTCTCTGCCAAAGAAATGGCCGAAATCATGATTCAACATGTTTTCCGCCTTCACGGCCTCCCCTGTGACATATTCTCTGTCCGAGGTCAAATCACGGCCAAGTTCTGGTGTGAACTATGTAAGCTGTTGGACATGTCCGTCAGCCTGTCCTCCGGCTTCCACCCACAGTCTAATGGCCAAATTGAAGGGATGAACCATGATCTGGAAACTGGACACCACCTGCTCTGCTCCTGGGACCCCTCTTATTGGCCCAAGAATGTGGTCAACTCTCTGCCAAACTGTCAACTGTCTACAGCCACGAGCTACTATTGTTGCCATTCCATCAGAGATGCCACCTGGCTTGGAGGAGAGGTCACCAGACATTACTGCTGTCCATCCATAGCTACAATGGATGGGGTGGCTGTAGCTCAGTTGGTAAGGCAACTGACCATGGACCACAGGGTCAGTGGTTCAACCCCGCTCCTGGCTTCAAGTCGAAGTGTCCTTGGGCAAGACACTGAACCCCAAGTTGCTCCCGGTGGGTCAGGTGAGCACCTTGCATGGCAGCCACCGCCATTGGTGTGTGAGTGTGTGTGTGAATGGGTGAATGGGAAGCAACATTGTAAAGCGCTTTGGATAAAAGTGCTATGTAAGCGACTATTTACCATTTATTTATTTATTTATTTACAAGAAATGCGACAACAACCACCGTTCGCAGACACACAGCTATCAAGTTGGACTAAAGGGTGTGACTCATTTCTTCTGACCTTCCACTACATTTAAAATGCAGGATATTGGCCCCTCACTCAGTGGGCCCCTTCCCCATTTTCAATATTTTCTCTGTCAGTGAGATTGCAGCTCCCACTCAGGATCCATCCAACCTTCCACGTCTCCAGTCTTAATCGTGTCGCACAGAGCAGCCTTTTCCTGACTCCAGTTTTGCCTGTCTGATCATCTGTCTGCTCAGACGTGGCCTAACTCCCCGTTCTGTAAGTCACTCTAGTGTTTTGGATATAGAGTTTGGAAATTGGAACTAACATTGGATTGAGAATATTAGAACTATTAATAGATTGAGACTTATTGGATTTTGGAAATTAGATTTTGGACCTTGTTGCATTCAGTTTTTGGATTGACTCACCTGCCTTTTTTCTCTGCACTCACAAAATCTCAATCAAGGATTCTGCACAAATCTAATAAAGATTCGATCACATTTCATGATCAATTTTTGCAGAGCATCAGGAAAATGCAAAAAAATGCCATCACTTTTCTTGCCTAAAATGCTGCATTATCATTATCTTCAGACTAATTTGGTGGTTACATGGTTAAGGTCATTTTCCACAGTCTAGGCTTTTATAAGGGTTATTTCTTAAGGAGAAAGTGAACAATGTGATCTGTGGAAAACTGTAAAACAAGACATTTTCATATCATTTTCATTTGTGATCATTTGTGTGAACCTATTTTTATATGAGAGGAGATGTTTCTTTTTTTAAATTGAATTTTTCCTTTGTCAAAATACAACTGTCCTTAGACTGGGACAACTACAGTAATAGTACAACAATTAGTATTTTCATTATTTGACTTACTATCAGTAACAGATTCAGGCCATTTTCATATGTGTGGCAGGACAGAGACCAGTACTAAGATTGGTGCAGATAAAACTGCTTTTTGTCCAATAAAATTGTAGGACCTTACGTCATCATAATTAAATAAATAATTCAAAAAATGTTTAAAGATAGATTAGTTTATGTAAATGTGAGGAGCTGCTGCAGGAGTTGTATCATGATTCTGGTCTGTGATTGTGTTTCTCTCTATTGTAGCCTGTAATATTAAATACACACATTTACACTGAAAGAGCTTCTAGATTTTTAAGATTCTTACATGTTCATTTGGATCTTTAAGACACATTGGCAGAAACAACAGTTGTCTGTCTGTTATGTTTCTCTTTTGCCACCTAATATCTGTCCTACTATCTGACAGGCTCAAATCACGTAGAACCAATAGGTATAAAAATGTTTGTACACAGAAAGCAAAGCCACATGAATGAATTCAGCATTAAGGAAACCAAAACCAAAGGATGCAAACAAATAATACCACATGGGGCCCCCTAGTGGTCCAGAGGCCCCTAAGCAACTACTTAGTTAACATAGAATAAAAAAATAGAAGAAATCAGTTTTTCAATGAATATTAAATACTAAAAATATACTGAAAATTATTTCAACAAAAACAAATGTAAACAAACTACTTGCCAGATGTGGCTGATCAAATAACAATATACACTAACACTAAACCACAGATAACACTACCTGACCATCAACAGGCTAAAAATACAACACTGCATGTGTTCTCTAATAAACTTGAGGTCTAAAGCAAACTAAGAGCCAGCACACAGCCCACCCTCGATGTCACAGTCCAAAATAATCCCTAATTTAACAGGGGGCATAAACAGGTAAGGAAGGGCATCCGCCGTAAAACTGTGCCAAATCAGCATGGAGACAATGATCCACTCTGATGACCCTGAACTCACACGATGAGCTGGAAGGACAAAAAAATATATAAATATAAATTTATAAATAAAAATATACATTTATATATATATATATATATATATATATATATATATATATATATATATATATATATATATATATATATATATATATAACTTGGTGACTTCTGGTGTCTTTGTGACTGTATCATTTCCTTGTGTTTGGAACCATTTACATGAGGGTGGGGCAGTGCTACACACAAATACAAGTACAAAGCAGCTACAGTCACATCTCATCTGTTCATCATACAGGAGAGAGGAGGAAACTTCCTCAAACGCCTGTTGTACAAAGAGAAACCTGCAGAAAAGAGACACCTTCACTATTTCACCCACAGTCGATTCACTCAGGTCACTCAGATCATTTCACCTCTCAGTGAGTATGATTATAATGTTTCACACTTACTATTGATTGTTTTGTTTTTTTGTAAATCCATCACTGCATTACAGAGAGAAAAATGACTGCATTAACGTGTCATATCTGGAGGTCCACTAACCTTCATCAATGAATGTGGACTCAAGGTAATTAAACATCATTAAACATCACAGGAGGAAAAAGATGTCTGTCCCTGAAGGTAAACTGAGTGACTGGATATGGGCCTCAATATTTACTAAACACTGAGCTGAGAGATTCAGAAATCACCTTAACTCTCGGTCATTTGTTAACATACAGCTTCTTTAATCATAAAGTTGAAGTGGTGGTGAGGATCTGAACCTGCTCGATGGTCTTACTGTTTGCCTCTTCCGGTCCTACAGAGCAGGAAGCTGCTGCTACAGTTAATACCAATGTGCAAATTTAAGCAAATGTTCAGAAATTGATGATGTGAGATCCCCCTCTCACTTACTTACCCTCATAAATCACCCACCTTATTTCCATAAAAAACATGTTTTGATTTGTACATAGTGGAATTAATTTTTAAAAAATCACCCTGACGTTCATCAGCTTAATGAATTAATGGATCTGAGTGTGTGTTTGTATGTGGATCAGGGTTGGAGCTGCTTTCTGGGCCACATCCTTTGTATATCATTTAACAAATCGAGGATCAAGTGAGTCATTGTGGATGTTCTAATCCTGGATCAGGTTATGCTGGTTCTTTAAACCCACTGAGGAAGTGAATTAGATCTGGGATAAAATACTCTTGTGATTGTTGATTAGATCATATAATAACACTGGAAACCATGATGTACTAATCGCTACATTGTGTTACAATCATCATTGAAGTGCACAACATCTGGCACTTCCGTCGAACCCGAGTCTCCTGTGGAAAAGTCCTGTGATTTGTTGCACCATCCCAAACCCTGTCCACCTCCCTATTAGAATCACTTTATAAAGTACATCTTTGCTTTAGGAATCACATGACCGTGATTTGTATAACCTGTGGATGCACTGATCAGCCATAACTTTACCATCTGCTGGTTTGAATTTAATGTTTTTTTTTATAATAGTATGATAAACTAATAACTACAGAGGCTGACCAGTTTTCCTGCCCTTAACACGTAGTCTGCAAGTTTGTCTCTGTTTATGTGGAACAAGTATGCAAAACATAATAGAAATAGAAATATTTTGGGAAAAGTATGTCAGTCATAGTTCACTTTCGTTGAATCAAACCTTGTTTCTGATTCCATTTGTGTTATTTTTGTGGATCTATGTCAGCAGTCAGTCTACAGTAGCTGTAGTTTTTATTTTTGTGAAACATCTGTATCTGTACGCTGTGTTTACCCTGTTTAGGGTCACAGGTGACTGGAGTCTATCCCAGCTGTCATTGGGTGAGAGGTGGGGTCCACGCCGGACAGGTCTCCAGTCTTTCCCAGGGCCAAATCAGAGAGACATACAGAGACAGACAAAAATTCCCATGCACATTTACAGCAACTGGCAATTTGGAGTCTCCAAATAACCCAACACACGTCTTTGGACTGTGGGAGGCCGCAGTTGGCAGGTGGAATCAAACCGCAGAGCTAACGAATGAGGGTCATGGTAGATAGATAGACTGGAGACCTGTCCAGGGTGGACCCCACCTCTCACCCAATGAGAGCTCAACACAACTTAACGCAACAAGTAGTAACATGTAGTCTGTTTAAAACCAATCACCTGCTCCTGACAGGTTTTTTAGGATGTCGTCAAACCTGTTGTCAAAAGATATGTAGTGTTTCAGCTGTATGAGCTCATTTACATTTAGATCGGATCAGCGACTGCATGATTAACATCAGGGACATGGAGGAGAGAATCTGGGGGAGTTTTTTCTCAGGAGACCAACTTAGACTGAACTCAGGTAAAACTAAACCCTTTTTGAACAATAAGGATTTAACTGATGTGAGTGAGGGGTTTGTGAGAACCTACTGTACTTTGAGTGAGTCCTACTACAGCAGAAACATATTAATGTTTGAAATATATTAATAACTGGGGGTAAGATTAGGTCAAACGTGTCAATTTGTCTCCTGTGTCCACCTGTGTTTATGATTTTTCAGCAGGTGAATGAAAAGAGGTTTTTGAGTTTTTTCACATTACTTCACTCTGATAACGAACCACTGCCTTATTTAAATCCTGTTGAAGTGTGGACAAACCTGTTCAGGGTGTGTGTGGTTCAAATGCTTTAGATTCCTGCTACACAGATTCCTGCTGAACTGGTTTAAAGTGAGCTGTTACCAAACTTTGTACTTGATGATTTTATTTAAACTGCATTAGGCACAAAAACTTCAGGGTCTGGTATCATTACTATAGTTACCACGTGCATCACGTTGTGTAGTGGTCGTCATCTATATATTTGCCACCTTTACTTAATCTGAGCGACTTACACAACTGGTTGTTTGTACAATGTTTGAAGGAAGACCATCATTTTTCAGGCACTTCATTGGAAAACACCTCGAGAGAGACAGAGACCAATGGCTGAATGGGGCGAAGTCATCTACAAAAAGAAAACATGTATCCACTCTGCTGAGGAGGCTCATGGACATTTAAGATGGTGAGTTAGTCATACAAATATTTAGATACTCAATCACAGTCCTCCCATAAACTAGTGCATCAGTAAATTAAACTATCAGGAAAAACAGTGAAACTCTCACATTGTAGCTTCTTTAAACTGCTACAGCATCTTTCTCTTTTTTAACTGCATCCTCTGATGTGCTGTAAACAAAACAGTTTTTCCATCATGTCGTGTCTCCTGTACACGCTGACCCTGCACTGAAATCAAGCAGAGTTTCTCCCGTGAAGACGTTTCTGACACTTCTGACTTTAGACAATGTCCTGAGTCAATGGATGAATAATAGATTTTGTTTCTGTGGCTGATCCTGTTTCAATGTAGTGATGAGTACATTTCCACTAATAACTAAACTAAGTTTGGGCTTAAAAAGCTGCAACAACCAGCTGATAAAAATACAGTCAATGCGCCAAAACTGTGATGTGGGATCTTTTATTAAAAGGTAAGTGTGGTGATGTTCTATTAGTCAGTTAGGAAAACACTGAGTGAAGACACAAAAATCTGTGTTTTTATTAGAATTAAAAATAAAACAAGTTGTTAAAAACTCACATCTTCAGTCAGAGCTTATGGGTTTGGAGCTGAGCACTGCAAAAACGATTTGGCATTTTACAGTTAATGCAAAAGAAAATCCGTTAAATTACAGCACGTTGGCGTATTTTAACAGAACCATGATGTTTTCCTAAAACTCTGCCCATTCACCTGAACTGCACGTGAAGCTGGACCAGTTCTTTTTTCATCCACCTTACTAATTATTTGGTAAGTAGCAATTTCAGTGTTTCCTGAATGTGTTCACATCATGATAGAAGGATTCAGCAGCTAGCTAGAACTCTACAGACAGAAGTTTATCAATCAGACATACAAGGAGCTCGTTTTCACTTTAATAAGTTATTGTGTTTGAGTCAGTTAATGAGGGAAAACTTAATGACATCTTTACAGTGTGAACCTGTTACAGTCTATGGAATCACTTCAACAAATGCAGTAACATCAGCACTTCAGATCACTCTGTTATTAGTTACATTCACTTAGGATTTTACATTTGATTACTAGACAACTAGTTTTTTGAAAAGGTACAAAACTCTAAATATAGGTTTTACTGAAAGAAGACTTGGCTGATTTCTGCTTTGGACATACAGACAGCAATAGATGTATCACATATGTAGAGTCAGTTTGTATAAACAGATATCTGTAATATTTCTGTCTTTTCTTCTAATTTTCAATTATGTCCGACTGCATATCTGGACATTTGCTGCCTTTAATTGTTGTTATTCTGAGTGAATGTTTGAAGAACGATCATCATTTTTCAGGTACTTTATTAGAAAACACCCTGAGTTTGGTGACTTCACCTACAAAGAGACGACAACAATCAATCAACATGTATCCACTGTGGAGGAGGCTCATGGACTTCATTTAAGATGGTGAGCTACTCGTACAAATATATAGAAAGTCAGTACACTAGTACTCTTATATACTAGTGCGTGAGTGAATTGAAACATCATGAAACACAGTGAACATCTCATATCATCTAGTTTCCTTAGACATAAACTGAAATATCCAAAATATCAGAGTATTACCAGTATCATCAGTGCATCGTGGCATAAAGGCAGCCAGCCTGAGGCACTGCTGACTTGTTACCAGACCAGTTGGTTTCATAGCAGCCTTCAGCTGTGTTGTTACTAAAGGTCGATTGTTTCTCGGGTTTCTCTTGAAAATACTCCAGATCCTCTGTGGGTTCAGGTCGGGTGAGTTGGCCAGTCAAACACAGCAACATCACGGTCAACAAAGCAGTTAGTGGTTATTTTCAACTGCAGGCAGGAGCTAATCCTGCTGGAAAAGGAAATCAGCACTGGAAGCATGTAGTGCTCTAAAATCTGCTGGTAGACGGCTCTTTTGACTCTGGACTTGATAAAACACAGTGGACCAACACCAGCAGGTGACAGGACCCCAAATCAGCACCGACTGTGGAAACTTCACCCCGGACTTCACATGTACTTTCCTGTGAAAAGAGGATTTCAGATCACTGATCAACAGTCCAGTTCTTTTTCTCCTCAGCCCAGGTTCTGACATCTCCGGTTCTCCGGTTCAGCAGCGGCTTGATGCTGGGAATACAGCAGTTGTAGCTCATTTCCTGAAGACGTCTGTGTGCAGTGGCTCTTGATGGACTGTTTCCAGCTTCACTGCACTTACCTGTAAAACTGTCAAGTTCTCGAATCAGCTTTACTTGACAATCTTTATAAGCCTGTGGTCGTCCCTGTTGCTTGTCACCTTTTCCAACCACACTCCAGTCAACTTTCCATTAAGATGCTTCAATACAGCCCTCTGCAAACCTGCAAACAGACAGACCTTCATTGATCACCTTCTGTCAGGACTTGTCTGTTCTTGCTTACATGGCTTTATATACACAGTATTTGTTGTTGTGTCCACCGTGGTTTCACTTACGTTGTCAGCATATTGTAATTTTATGTTGTTTTACCCTTTGTGGTGTCTGTTTTTTAGATGTTAGTGCGTTTAGCAGTCCTTGCGTTAGCATTATAGCTTCGTCTGCTTCAAGTTTTCCTCCAATTTTATCTGTACTCAAACTCCTCACCTATCAGGACGGGAAGGTGAGGTAAGTGTTCTCATTGCAGAAACCGGTACGTTTTTCTCCACAGCCCCTCTCAACCGTCTTAGATCACTGGATCGTTGCTATCAGGGTGACTGCACCGGTTACAATTCATGTGACTGATCTATCTGCCACCAGGCAGCTGGGTAAGTTGTGTGATGAGTTCAAAATGCTGCTGTTCCCAGAAGATATCACTCCTCTCATCATACTAGGAGACATGAACATCCACCTAGACAAATGGTGGATGTTTGATCAAAAACTGGAGCCCACTCGCCCAACAAACAGAGCTGGCACCCACCTGGTTCTCATTCTCACCCAGAACTGAACCACAGTCTGGATCTGTGGTGGTGCTGGGGTGGGCAGTGCACCCCAAAAACTTTCCCATGACCATCCAACCTGTGATAATATACACACAGAAAGATCATCAAGTGCCACCTACACATCTGTTGTCTTGTGTCACTTGCAGCCACAATCATTGTGTGTTACGTTACACTTAAGATAAAAGTTGAAGTTCACTGTATATTCAAAATACAAAAGTATTATTTCAGTGTCTAGTTCTGGCTCATCCATAGATCCAGTGGACTGAAGACCAATCTGAGCTTCCTGGATCAACATCTGCTTTTTATCACTTAGTTTTAAAAGTCAAATGTCGACCTGATGAAGACTGTGCTTGACTGCAACCTTTTACCCCCTGACATTTTTTACTGCACCCAAAACAAGACAAACTAGAACTGGCCCTGCACAGACAACTTCTCAGTCACTTTTACCAAATCAATTCTTCATTCAGCTCACTGACTTTCTTCTGAGACCTTTTCACTTTCCACTTTCTACCATCACCTGAGGTCTCAGAGACAAAGCCACTGACAGCTTCTGCACCACACGCTCAACCTGTCAGGATAGTCTCTACCCTCCTGTTGTCCAGGCTTCCCCGTCCTTAATGTCCTAATCCTTCAATCACTGAAAACTCGCTCACTTTGAAAGTTCCCCACGGCCGGATGAAGAAAGGTATAGCTTATCTTATCTTGCTCCACTCCCCCCCCACCTTCATATCCACCTCTTACTGCTGATGATTTTACCAGCTTTATTAATAATGAGGTGGCAGCTATCAGCTCCCAGTTCTCTCCACCAGATGGAGACATCCTGCTGACTTCATGTAACAGCACATCACTCTTCTCATTTTGCATCCACCCTCCTTTCAAATCCTACTACCACCTGTTTTCTGGATCACATCCCCTCTTCTCTCCTTTAGGCAACTGAAGTATTACCAAACTGTTCTTACAGTTTGACAACAACTGTTTTAATCCGCTTCTGCCGGTATACGTTCACACCCATGAACGTAAGGGTTTAATCCCAGAGTTCCTCGCTCTCTTCGCAGCATGTGCTGTGGAGCAGATACTGTATATTCAGGAGTTATCCTACCACTCAAGCAGGGTTTCCACAGTTCACTGTCCATCCAAGGCAAATCAAATGTTCTCCACCTTGGTGTTCATCACTAGAGATCCTGGTACAATCGGCTCCGCATCCTTGGATGAAGTTTTCACAATATCATACATTTTAAAAAAAAACTGACCTGTATAATAATCAGAAAGAATCATTGATGCATCTTAAGAACAAAATTAAACACAGCACATTTCTTTTTAGTATAATTACTTTCCACGAGAGAAAGAAAAAAAATCCAGAAACATGAAACAAGTTTCTCTTTTCCCAAAAGTACCAAGACACAGAACGTTAGCCATTAACCATTAGCTGCCATGAATTTGCTTCCAAACACTTCTACTGAAACGGTTCAATCACCGAGAAGAGTCCCAGCACATCCACCACCTTGTGAGAAGCGTGACCACAGCTTGGCCAAGTTTTCACAGCCAAAAATCACCAAATCCATTTTCCCATGAACGAAAACCGAACGTTTTTCTGCTCCTCGTTCCTCGTCTGCATCCACTCTGCACTGTGCAGACACAGGGGGCGGAGCTACTCCACACTACACCTGTTCAGACTCTGTCAGCAAAGACAGCTGACAGTTCTAACTGAGCTTCCACCCCTATGGCCTGCCGGTCCCCATCTGGTGCTTAAGGAGACCTCTGGGCCAACCATGCTCAAAAGGCCTCCTTCAGGCTGTCGGCCTCTATTACCGCTGATGTCCACCAGCAGGTCCCCAGGATGTCACCACAACAAGCACCAAAAACCTTATGGCCACAACTCAAAGGGGCTGCTTCCACAATGCAAGATTTAAACACAGTCCAGTTGGAGTCAATGTTTGCAGCCTCCCTGGACTACTAGAGTTAGAGCCAGGCATTTCCAACACACCTTTACTACATGTTTGGATTCGCCATCTCTGTCCGACAGTCTCCCGTATTAAAAGCAGACAGCTGAAGTGGTTCAGGCATCTTATAAGAATGCTCACCATATATTATATTTTGTTCAAATTACCAGTTTTCATCAAAGGGCATTTGTCAAGACATGTCTGTAAACTACATAGACATAAAAAAACTCTTTTGGGTCTTTTTTTAAATATATGTGTTTGTACATTATTGCAAAACTTCTTTATTCACTTATAAATGTAGCATGTGACCTGGTATTATAAGATTCTGTGTTGTTATTGCATGTTATTGCATCTTGTTTCGTGGTAAAGACAATTTTGTTAAAATAAAGTTTAGGTCTGAATATATATTTGAGTGTTTAATTAGTAGCTCTGTTTCAATATTAACTGATGAAAAAATATTTATATGTTTTCTAAAGATTATTACTGATATTTGCTTTTTCTTTTAAGAACCACACAAGGAGCAACAAGACAAACACACCTGAGCTCATCAGCAACATCACTCTGAAGGTCAGCAACTCAGGTGAGTAAGTGGATCAGAGTGGAAACTGTTTTCTGGATCTCGCCCTTTGTACATAATTAAAAAGAACCAGGATCAAATGTTGGATGTTGTCTGGCTATAACTTGTATTTACTTTTTTTCAGGCTGAAATAACAGTGGAACATGATTTGACTGAAATTGTGGTTTTTCTGAGCACTTTCTGATTGTGTATTTAGTACCTCAGTTGGTAAAGGCAGTCGTCCACGGTTCACATGGTGAGGGGTTCGATCCCCGGCCCTGGTTATATGTCGAAGTGTCTGTGGGCAAGACACTGAACCCCTAACAGCCCATTCCTCTCCCCAGCTGTGCAGTGCAGGTCGAAGCCCGGTAGAAATTAGAAAGGGTTGTGTCAGGAAGGGCATCCAGCGTAAAAACTGTGTCAAATCAACACGCGGACAATGATCCGCTGTGGCGACACTGAACTGACAGGATAAGCTGTAAGGACAAAAAAAAATTAAAAATGTAGAGCATGTACGACTGAAATACAGGAAATATTTCACACCACTACTATTTGATGTTTGTCATAATTCAGCAGTAGATAATGTACAGAAGTTGTAGAGGTGATCTTACTCGAATCTGACGATCCAGCAAATACTTCACTTCAGAGATTGTTGTATGAGGAACATTGAACATTTATTGTATTTGCTTCTCAACGTAGCCGAGTACGGATCAATTGTACTTACAAGTTTAAGTACAGTAATCTCACAAACACGTTCACAAACAGTTTTGTCAAACAAGTTTCTCAAAGTATGGCTGAACTCACAGAACTCGGCAAGAAACCGTTTGCCTCCACACTGAACCTTTTCTTCTACCTTGTTGTGGTCCACACCACCTAGTAGTCAGTTCCTCTGCTCCAGCTACCGTGTCACGTCTGCTCCCTTCAGTAACTATGCAACTATCAAAGGCAACGATCAAAGGCAACTATCAAAGGCAACTATCAAAGGCAACTATCAAAGCTATATAGTGTCACTAATGACATCATCAGTACACAGAACCATAACACAACACACAATACAGTACAGTTTACAATACACAATACATACTACATAAAACAAAACAACAAAAAACAGAGGAAACTCTGGTTGCCTCATACAGAAGCAGTTTTTATTTTTTGCTGTACAGTTTCTGCTCTGGATTCAGATCACTTGTCTACAACATGACTGTGTTTGTGTAAACTGATTCATCAGCTTCTCTGTTGTTGTTTTTTACATAGAAGCTGCATAATGATTAAAGTGTGAAACTGTGTTGTGATTGAGCAGCTTTAGCTGGATGTTACACTGCAGCTTGAGGAGAAGCAGGAAGTGTCCTATTACAGGGAACAGACAGAGCAGCAGCCTCCATCTTTACTCAGCAGTCAGAGCACAGAGACACATCAGCAGAAATTTGTATTTCTCCTCTCATATCAGTGATGTAACAGCTGTACCTGCTCATTACTTTAGTCTCCTCCTGTTAATGTTCTGTACACATTTAGACCAAAGAGCAACTTTACAATCCAGCCTGTGATTTACAGTGTGATTTAATTTTTTGAAACAGAAATCAGTCAAACGCTCACTGGTTCCTGCTGCTGCTTAGACGTCATCATAGTGGAGGAAAACAGGCCTCTCTTCAGGGATTCAATCAGCCCATTTCCAGGAAGTCAGACAGGTTCACACTTTTGTCTTTGAACCAGCAGGTGTCAGCAAAGAGACCCTCAGCAGGCAGTAGGATGACAGAGCATAACTGCAGTAGTGGTAGTACTGCTACTAGTAACTCTGCAGGATGAATCCTATTTACAGTATTTAATGACATCGCTCTGCTCAGCGTGACATTTATTTTGTACTTCAAACACTTTGGATGCAGTGTCAGCATTCTTTCAAGTTAAAAGCATCCATTTGTCACCTTCATTACTCTCCTCCACTCGCTCACTGTGAAACATGCACAAAGTTTCCTTTGGATCCTGGACTGAAATACAGGTCTATAGTGTTTCTCTTTGAGAGCAGAGAGTCTGCAGATCAAATATTTATTTATACAAAAGCCTCGATGATCCTGCTCTTCATAAGCTTCAGTGACACGTCTCAGTCAAACCTTTATCTGAGAGGAACATAAGGTCAGAGCAGTGAAATCCAGCAGCAGAGACAGATAATGTCTCTGTAGCCTCTCAGACACTGTGCAGAGGAGTTAACACACGGTTAATATGAACAACTTTAGTCACAGGTAACATCAGGAATGTGCAGCTCTGCTGCCTTTTCCAGTTCCTTATCCCATGTACAAATGGCAGCTTTACTCATGAGGTAAAATGTTTCAATGAGTTCATTATGTCACAGCAGTTGGACATAAAAGAAAAGAAAAACAGATGAATCAGCAGAAAGCATAGTATTGCAGTATTACAGTGTACTGTTGTGGCCTCATGTGGACGTGTTTTATCAAGTGTATTTTCCCTGAGAGTCACAAGTCATTTGCTGACATTTCTAAAAATGTCAGCACATGTAGATCACAAGACAGAAAACACACAAAGTTATGAGTCAACACATGTTCAAGACTCTTCACTCAGTGCTGTTTGAAACAGGAAGATCAGAAGCAGACCAGCCTCTGAAAAAGCTCATTTAGAGGAAGATCAGACTTAACAGAACAAATGAACATACAGATTCATACACCATGTGTTTATCACCCTCTGAACAAAACCACCAATGTCTCCAATCCTGTCCAGACAACAGTCAGGACTGTGGGGACACACTCAAATCTGTGGCAGTACAATCCTGTGCTTCACACACTCACCACCAGTCACTTCATGTTAACTAATGTGCTTCATTCATCATAAACATACATTTATCAGAACAACTATCCATGAATTATGTTCCCCACAACAACATATTTACAATACAAGTTATAGGAGACGGGTTTTTCACTGTCATATGATGAATAATAACATTAAGTGTGTTTACTTGTTATGTTCTGTATTTATACTGAAACCAGAAAAATGTGACTGTGCTGACAGCAGTTAGAGCAGGTGGACAAAGAAAAGTGAACACACACTGCAGGTAAACACACTGAGCTTCCTGCTGTGTCTCTTCCTATTTGACGGTTTCAGCTGATATAAAGTCCAACACAGACAAATGTGGACAGTCGAAGTCATTCAGTTAAACTGAGTCTGTTCCAGGTTTGTTTTCTCAGCCGCTGATTTTGTCCCAGCACAGTAAAAGTACTTTATCAGCAGCTTCAGGCCACAAAACAACCATGACATGTCTACATGGTCAGTGTAGAGGCTGAGTTAAGGAACAGAAAGCAGCAGTTTAAATGAACTTGAAGCCACTGGTGCAGCCTTCAACGTTAAACACGCTCATGTTGTAGGCAGCTCATGTGAACCCAGAGCAGAGTGGTGGACTTAATCTAAATGAAAGTGTAATTAATTGAATATCCACTAGTCATAAACAGTATGATTAGCATGTGGTTTGATGCATTTGTTTGACTTTACATCACAGAACTAGTCCCAGTCTGTGTCTCTCATGTACAATCACAGAACTAGTCCCAGTCTGTGTCTCTCATGTACAATAGGACCATTACATTCACACAGCTCAGTGCTCAAACACAAACAACCAAAATTATTATTTAAGAACATTTCATTTTTCTTATAAGAACATTCATGTTGTTTGAGAGGAATTTTGTGTCTCCATCCGACTCTTATTTCATAAAAAGCCTTATTAGTTTATTCTAGGATACTAGTATTTATAGTAGTATTTTCAAAATGACACTATCACAGTCAGGTTTACTGGAAGTTTTATTATATGATTTAACCACAGGCTGTTGGTTACAGTGAATCAACGTGTTCAGTTGATGTGTTAGATTCTGCAAAACAGCTTTTAGAGAGAAAGCAAACATGAAGCTTGGTAGAAAAAATTATTAAAAATAATTTACAAAGAAATGTGTTGTGGACTCCACATGTCAAAGAAGACAAACTGTCACAGGAAACATTAACATAAAACAAGTCTGTGTTTCTGGTCAGTGACTGAACAACTGTTAAAATCTTTAATCTGAGGAATCAGGTTAAACTAAATCACACAGATCAGCTGTTTGACAGTAAAAGATGGTCAGTCACTAAAGTTTCTCTCTGCAGGACTGAGCTGCTGCCTCTGTTTGTAAAGTCATCAACTAATGTGGCTTTAAATCTTTCAGTTCTTAGTCAAACAAATGATTTACTGAGTCCTGTTAAAACTTCTGTGCATTTGTAAGAATTTCTATATGTACACACACTATGCAAATACATTAGTAAAACCACAGACAAAACATAATAATATGCACAGCACATTTAGTAACTGTGTAGTTCAGAGGGAAACATTTGATTCTCCCACTAACTGAAGCTTCTTTGATGATCGTGCTTGAACTTATTATAATTCATAAATCTGCAGTTAATAACACACAAATATTAAAACTAGTCTGAATTTACAAACAGCTGCTGCAGTTGCTAATTTAAAAGCAGCCTCTGACTTTAATACTGATTGACAGAGAATAATATCAGTTTGTGATGTGTCAGATGACAAACATCAGGTGAAACAAACAGGATCATAAACAGTGATCTTCATATTCACATAATGTAACAGCCTTAATATATAAAACATGAAGCTTTGGTTTGTTTGTCTCTGTCCACTTTCACTGTCCTGCAGATAAACAAAGAGTCAGTGTTTCCTCAGACTGAGTTAGTAAATGACTGAGTCGAGTTTAAAATGACACTTGTCTGTTTAGAGCTGAGAAACACAGAGACTGAGGAAGAAATGTTAAGAAATGCATCATCACATTGTTGATAGTAAAAATTTACTGTGGGATAAAAAGAAAAAGGCTGAAGCCTGAACTGCTGTTTGTCCTGCATCAGTGAATTAGTCACTGAGGAAACTGAGGAGACATTTTACACCAACTGATGGTCAGTGTCTTTATCATCAGCAGCTTTGTATGAAGTCTCCTCTTTGGGTCCTTTACGTTTTCTATACATCACAACACCAACAACACCAACAACACCAACAAGCAGAGCAACAACTGAGAGACCAACTTTCAGTCCAACATTTCCATCCTTGTCTCCTCCGCGCTTATCATCCCCTGTAAGAAGAGAATGAGATGTGAGATGTGAGGTAGATGATGAATCCATTTCCTCTTCAAACTCCTGTCAGACATTATCTACTGCACTTTGATCCCATCACTCATAGCAGCTGTTTGCTACAAAGTCTCATCAGCAACATCTTTAGAAAACACAAACATCTGATCTGTGATGGTCCCAAAATATGTATTTAGTGAAGACTGTGTTGTTTAACCCTGCGTTGATGGAAACTCTGGGTTTTTTGTTTCAGAAATAGAAACAACTTAAACTCTGAGTCAGTTAACAAAGTGAGTCCTTGAAACTTAGCAGCTCGCTGGCAGATTTTCTTCAACAAACCCTGAACTTCTACTCAGTTTACAGAAACAATCTCACACCTATCATTTTTTCATTTATACAGAGCATATTAATCATCTGAAATTTACATTGAGAAGTTGATAAAAATTACGGTTTGATAGTAGCTCATTAGATTATTACCTACCTGCCTTTACTAACGATGTTGCTTGTATCATCAAACACTCATCACTGCTGTAATCATTGGACATTTTAAAAAAGTGAGTCTATGGCTAAAGAATGTAAATCTGATATATGAATAATGATTTATCAGGCTTTAGCCTCATTGGGCTTGTTCCCATCATAGTTATCATATTATGGAAATTATGGGAATATTTTTAAATAACGATGACTGTAGATCAGCTCGATTAATCACCGATCTCATCTACTGCCCTTCATGTTCTCATTTTACACTGCACACTTATTTACCTCTGATTCTATTTGATTGCAGAAATTGTTTAATTATAAAGGAGCTGGATTGAAAGGGATTTGTTGCCCAAATAACAACTAATAACTTAAACATTTTGCACAAAAAAAACTGTAGAGAGGATGTTTTCATGTCTTAAAAATCAGTTGTTGAGGTGCATATGATCCTAACCTTTTTTTAACAGGGTTACAAATAGAGTTCTTTGGATAAACCAATGTGTTATATATAGGGAACAGCAACACATAAATATAATACAATAATTGTTATTAATAATATGATCCCAGCATCTATTAAGAAAATTTTAATTTGAAATTTACTAAATAATGAATGGACAATATTGCATCAAACATAACAGTATTACATTATATTCATTGACTCTTCTTTCACTGCTGCAGCTGGGTTTAATAAAGATTAATATGAATTAATATCACACATTTCTATCTTCATTTGGATTAATATGGCAGCTCCGCTCTTTATTTACCTGTTGCCATGGTGATTCATAATTTTTAAGCTTGACTGATCATAATGCACAGGCTTAATTTAGAGCAAACAAAATCAAGAGTTCATTGAACTGATTGATCCTTATCAGGTTTTCTAGAAGCGAAAAGTCCCACTTTCACATCTCAGGGTTAATCAACACAGAGTCCAGGGTGAAGTTTAGACTTTATTAAACCTGCTTTCTGGAATTCACACACACACACACACACACACACACACACACTCACACACACTCACACACTCACCTGAGTCTGTAACTGTGAGGTGGATGGTGGCGATGAGCTTTGGTTCGTTTCCTTTTCCAACATAACATTCATATGTTCCAGTGTCATTGCTGGTTAGATTCTTTAGAATCACAGAAACATTTCCATCCTTCATCTGTGGATCACTCAGCTTCACTCGGCCACGAAAAGATGGATGCTGTTCATGCTCATTAAAATCCTTCATCCTGGAAAAGTAGACATAACCCTGATCTGACTGTAGGTCAGTTTTTCTCCACCTTAACAGTTTAATGTCAGCAGGACTGGGGTCCTGACACTGAAGAGTCACATTTTCTCCGGGTTTTCCTTTGATCTGCTTTGGTTCTGAACAAAAACAAAAAGGTCAACAATATGTTTGCTTTAAACTACAATCACATTTGAACATTTTTTTATTTTACCTTCCTCACATGCCTGAACCAACTCACTCAGCTTGTATCTAGTGTCTTACAATTGTTGTAATTTACTTTTTCTTTCTTAAAACCTGCATCCTTTAAACCTGGCTTTGGATTAGAATACTTTGTAACCCTTCAAATCTTTTTCTCACACACATATTTTAAAAGTTTCTCTCTCTCATTATAAACTCATTTGTCATCAGCAAGGAACATGTGACGATGGATAAAAGCTGCTTTACAAATATGTTTATATCTTGTAGACCAGTTGCAGATTGTAAGGTGTCTGTGCTAATGAACAACTAATGCTAAAATACATGTTTGTTAATTTTACGCATTTTTGCTTTAATATTTTTCTGAGTTTAATCTTAAAATGTGAATTGTTAGTCATTTTAACTCCATTTCCAATATTCCTGTAAAAACATTGGTATTAGATATTATAGACAAAGATAAATGGTGAAGCTGTGCAAACAATACTAACAGGATAACTGAAAATAAGTTTAATCTGTGTCATCTAAGATGTTTTTTTAAAAAGTAGAATTCTACTCTGAGGTAATATACAGGTTGGGGTATGCTGAGCTGGATCTGTACGTACATCCACACCACAGAGATCACCCATTGAAACTAGGGTGGCGTATATGGAAAATCATTTCAAATGTTTTAAATTCAAATTTAAAAACCTTTTTGGAAATAACTTTATAAACAAACTATTTGCAATTAATTTAAAGTGATTGGTGTCAGAAATATCAAATATGTTATTTATCCACCATTTGTTTCTCCAAATACTCATAAATACAGTTGGGGGACGGAAAATCCATCTCAGGGACGATCTGCCTGTTTGTAATGGCCACCTGATGTATAGCAAAATATATGAAACCACCTTAAATTCACATAAGATTTTATCCATTTATAATTAAATTGATGCATTTCAGCTTCACATTTGCTCAGTTTGTGCTGAAGTTTCTACAGCAGTTGCCACCTTGTCACTTCTGGTCCTGCTCCTAATCAACACATGGAAGTTCCGACCTGGCTGAAGTAACATTAGGAGGCTTCAGAAATACTCTCAGAAGTACTTTTGAAGCTCTATGGCTCCGAGAGGTTGGTTAAACAGCCTTAGGGGGTTAACTTAGATCTACTCAGCACCATTGCTTCGTAACGGCATAGAACTGACAACGAGTCCGACATTATGTGAATGCATACCGAGGTCTTCCTCAGTCTAGACCCAGCCTAACAGCAGTAAGTCCTCGGTGTATGATCTCCCTCCAGACATAAACCTCAAAAATCAATCTTACCTCCAGACAGACACCATTTCAGGAAACATGAGAGAAGACACACGAATAAGATCGGTTTCGCTGACATCGTTGTCTAATGTTACTTTTCCCGAATAAGCTAATTTTTTTTTTAATCAAGGCTGAAATATGTAACTTATCTGAATTTTAGTATATGGACCTTTATTTAATACGATACTGTTGTTCTAAACTTTAGCGGTAATGGCATCGAAATCTACGCTAACCGCCCGCCTCTGTTATTAGCTATCTCAGCTAACATCCGGCCTTTCAGTTTCCGGTCTTGAGAAAATGTTAAATTATATTTAACTATGTCTCTGCTAAATTGTATGTGTTTACGTGGATATGTGAATGTCTAAATATTCTAATAAATGAGGTTAACAAGTGGAAGTCTTAAGAACGCTTTAGATGTACTTAGGCGACTCCTTCCTCCTCTGAACTGGACCTTTATTTTTACTAGACTCGGAAGCCCTGGACTCATTCGAGACATTTAACTTGACTCCATCCTGCAGCCAATGAACGATTAGGACGTTAAAGAGTCAGAACAAATACCTCATAACATAAAGCCAGAGAAAAAAGCAGAAGAAGAAGAAAGAAACACTGTGAGAACATCAGGAGACTAACAGCTATTTAATAAAAACAAAATAACATTGAATCCTAAAATTGAAGGAAGAAAAGAAAACAGTCTATGCTACGACTGGGGCACTAACCACCCACTGGGGGCTGGGAGTATCCTATATGTGCATTAACCAAAAAACAAGCCAAAATCCTATTAATGAAAGGCACCATGAGCACAAAACATGCAATGTAAAAGTGAATGAGCCCCCAGTATCCAAACCATACCAATGGCTGGAGGCCCCAACCTGCCGCAGTACTAGAAACAAGAGAAAGATTAAAACTCAACCAAATCCAAAACAACCTAAAAACACAATAATCCACATAAAGTACAACAATACTAAAATAAACATCAGTCAGCCTGCAACCAAGCAAATCTCTGTTACAATATGTAAGGAAGTGAATGTATGAGCCAATAGGGATTTTCTCTGTTCTGCCTTTGTTTTTTCTGTGGTTGCTGTGTCTTAAAACGTTAAGTACATTAATAAGTGTATCAATAACATCACCACATGATGAAGTTTGCCTAACTAGGTGTCAAGGAAACAAAGTTTGGTTTGATCAGTTTTAGAGCAAACAGAGCAATACAGTAGTAGTGGTTGTTGACTGTTTAGCTGTGGACGTACACGGTTTCTTACAGTCATCTCAACATTTTCTGTGAAATGACTATTAGCTCAACTGTGGAATTCAATAAATGTCCAGTGTTGTCATAGAGTGAATGGATAAATGTTGGACTACGGGACACGAGTAAACCTGCCTCTACAGTGAGCATCCATTTTATATATACAGTCAGCCACCGATTGTGCAAGTTCTCCTACTTAAAATGATGACAGAGGTCTGTAATTTTCATCATAGGTCCACTTCAACTGTGAGACACAGAATGTGGAAAAACTGGAAATCACATTGTAGGATTTTTAAAGAATTTATTTATAAATTCCTGCGTAAAATAAGTATTTTGTGAATAACAAAAGCTCAACGCAATACTTTGTAATATAACCTTTGTTGACAATGACAGAGGTCAAACGTTTCCCATAGGTCCTGGTGAAAGGTTGTCACACACTGTAGCTGGTATTTTGGCTCATTCTTCCATGCAGAATCTTCTAGAGCAGTGATGTTTTGGGGCTGTCGCTGGGCAACACGGGCTTTCAACTCCCTCCACAGATTTTCTATAGGGTTGAAGTCTGGAGACTTGCTAAACCACTCCAGGACCTTGAAATGCTTCTTACGGCTTCGTTGCCCGGGCGGTGTGTTTGGGATCATTGTCATGCTGGAAGACCCAGCCACGTCTCATGTTAATGGTTTTTTCTCAAAATCTCATGATACATTGCCCCATTCATTCTTTCCTTAACACGGATCAGTCATCCTGTCCCCTTTACAGGAAAACAGCCCCAAAGCATAATGTTTCCACTCCCATGCTTCACAGTGGGTTTGGTGTTCTTGGGATATTACTCAGCATTCTTCTTCCTCCAAACACGATGTGTTGAGTTGTTACCAAAAATGTCTATTTTGGTCTCATCTGACCACATGACATTCTCCCAATCCTCCTCTGGATCATCCACATGGTCACAGGTAAACTTTAGATGGACCTGGACATGTGCTGGCTTAAGCAGGGGGACACGTCTGGCACTGCAGGATTTGATTCCCTGTCGGCGTAGTGTGTTACTGATGTAACCTTTGTTACTTTGGTCCCAGCTCTCTGCAGGTCATTCACCAGTTCCCTGTGTAGTTCTGGGACTTTTGCTCACCGTTCTCATGATCAGTTTGTCTCCACTGGATGAGATCTTGCATGGAGTCCCAGATCGAGGGAGATTATCAATGACCTTGTATGTCTTCCATTTTCTAATATTTGCTGCCACAGTTGATTTATTCACACCAAGCTGCTTCCTATTGTAGATTCACTCTTCCCAGCTGTGTGCAGGTCTACAATTTTGCTCCTGGTGTCCTTCGAAAACCTTTTGGTCTTGGCCATGGTGGAGTTTGGAGTCTGACTGTTTGAGGCTGTGGTCAGTTGTTTATCTTTTATACAGATAATGAGTTCAAACAGGTGCCATTAATACAGGTAACGAGTGGAGAACAGAAGAGCTTTTTAAAGAAGAAGTTACAGGTTTGTGAGAGACAGAAATCTTGCTTGTTTGTTATTGACCACATACTTATTTAAGCAGGAATTAATAAATAAATTCTTTAAAAATCCTACAATGTGATTTCCTGCATTTTTTTCCACATTCTGTCTCTCACAGTTGAAGTTTACCTATGATGAAAATTACAGACCTCTGTCATCATTTTAAGGGGGACAACTTGCACAAGCTGTGGCTGACTAAATACTTTTTTGCCCCATAGAGCCAAACACCAAACCTTACACCAGGCGGTCAGACTCCTCAACTTGTTAACCTAAAAAAATTAAAGCAGACCCACTTCAAATATTTTAAAAACAATCAATCATCTCTCAATCAATCTCTCATTGGCTGCTGCTCCTTTTTTGCCACCAGCCCTACATGAGTCCTGCCACAAAAAGGAAAAGAGGAGGTGTGAGCTGTGTTTCTGTGTGTATTTATTAACAGGAGCATCAAGAAAGTAGAGACACAAATTAAGGTGAATATGTGGTTAATTCTACTGTTACAACCCCTGATCTTTTTCCTTCCTTCCTGCGTTTTCTCTGCAGAAGATTGAAAGACTCTCCTAGCAACCATGCTTCCACGTTTTGATTTGTTTTTCATATTTGACAATGTTCACACACTTCATCTTCTGCTCATCCAGTCACTGCAAACACTATTGAGAATCTCATGTCACACACTCCATAAATGATGTTTTCTTACTTGGTTTGATTGATTTATAATAAACAATTCTTGCAATTGACATTTCTGTGTGTTGTTTCCCCTCCTTTGTTACAAGCCTTGAGCCAGTTTGTGACATTAGTAATATTAAATGTTTCCCCATATATATCTATTTATAACACAGGTTTTGTTCCAAATGATAAGTTTTTCTTTACTGTTAATCTACAGATGTCTAACATCTGCCAGCTATCAACCAGGGAGAGGTGGACTAAGAAGTAGACCCTGGCATGGCACTGGAACTGCAGGAGATGGAAGCAGGGAGGCTCAGTGCGAAGCAGGAGAGACTGAGTCAGCTTTGTTCCTCACCTCTGAAGATGAAAAATCCCTAGTGGAGAACTGTCTGTATTCTGGAGGCTGGAAATATGGCTCTTGGCCCAACATGGTGATCAATTCTGGTAGCAATGTCAGCTTTGTCACACCTTACACCATAGACATCATTTATCATGTTATGGTATTCTGTGTCAAGATAGAGCCCATTGAGGAGAACTGCAGGCACAAATGAGGATGAAGATCATTGTGCCCCAAAGTACCACAACCCACCTAGAAGCAGGTCACAATGAGTTTGTGCATTTTGGTTTTTCTCTGTAAACTTAGTTTTGTAACCCTGTAACTGAATGTGCAAACCTGCAGATGGATTCTGCAGACAGAATCTTTAATGTACAACTGTACAAGATGAAGTGTACAGATACAAGCCTAACGCACCCAGAGGGACGCAAGCAAATTCTGGCAACAATATGTCTTATTTAATATTTATCTGCTATGCAATTTCCATGCTAAGGGGTTTTCCCAGTTTGAAATTTCCTTCAACACTGTGCTCAATGAATTATTTATGAATTATAAATTATTTTTACTTACAGCACAATAAAATTCAGCAGTTGAGAACATAGCACATTGACTAACATTTTGTCTTCTTGGACTCTTACTGCACCTAAGAAGCAAAACTCTCCAGCCTTTAATAGGTGCTATATGTTCAACAGACCACAAGATGTCACTGTATGTTTGAAGCCACAAAGCTTACAGTCTTTTAGCTTCATCAAGCTGTATTAAGGGAAACCGGTTCCTGGATTGATACATGGTAACTGTTCATTTCTATTAAACATCTGTTAAACCTCTAATAAAATATTGATGTCCTCCAAGGTATTTATTGTTTTGTTTAGGTCGTTCCATGTTTGTTTTGATAGTGATAATATTCCTACCAATGGTATAAGACAATTATTTAAACTAACCCTTATATCTCTTAAAATGATCCCAAATATGATCCCAAATTGTCCCTAATTATATACTACTTAGAAGTATGGGGTTTAGCATTGTGTATAAAATGGATTTATTAGTCTAGTAACAGCCTTGATCATTAAAGGATAGGTATGCAGGTAAATGAGCAAAATGGAGAAAGAAATGCTACTGTAGACCTTGTATTGATCAACTAGAGAGAAGGAATTAAGGAAAAGAAATTAAAAAGTTTTATATTTTATTGATTTTCAAAAAAGTGTTCAATTGGGTGAATAGAGATCTTCTCCAGTATAGTTCGCTATTCACATCAACAGCATTAATACATCAGTTTAGAAGAGGGTGGTTATCCCAACAATTCTGGGTAAAATAAGTATAAGTTTACATGAATGTACATTTCCAATTAAATACTGTGCAAGTTGGGGGTTCAGGTAGACGACTTAGATATTAGCAAATTATTTTATGCTGATAGCATCATTTTAGTGGCTGATTGGTGCATAAAATGGATATTAATGGGAAACCAGAAAAAAATGAAATAGTATGTTTTAGGCAGGAATTAATTATGAGAAGTAACGTTATCTTTAATCTTGGTTTTGTGTGTTATTATGTGCCGATTTGTACAAATAACTGGGTTTTATCTTAGATTAACCTCTCACTTTTAAAAATGTCCAAATGATCCGAATGTCTGACACAGATGTGAGATGATTTGACTTTGGAACAGACTTGTGAATATATATTTTAACAACAGGTGGGTTTAGTCTCTCTCTCTTTGCCTATTTTGTAATTTATGAGATTTAGAATGTCCATTTTATTCTCTATTATTTTACACAACAAAAGAATGACATAAAGAAGGCAAACACAGGTGCAGTGTGTGTGGCATTGTAGGATTTGAAGGATTTTACAGATGGAACACATGTTGATGGAAGGCAGTGGGGGGGGGGTGGGGGGGGTCCTCCTGAAATCTACTGTCATCTCCACAGTCTTTCGAAACTGTTCTGCTCCAGGTTGTTTTGGCTGCACCACAGTGAAAGCTGATCATCCTCCCACTGGTATGTTATCACATCATCATCTGAGATGAGGCTGATAACAGTTGTGTCATCTGCAAACTTTAGGAGCTTGACGGTCGAGTTGCTTGATAGATAGATTTTACTTTAAATATTTATTTGTACATTAAAATATTCACAGACTTTTTTTTACAGCCATCAAGGTTTGGCCTCTGGGGATCCAAAATGTCTTCTGCTTCTTCCCACTAGTGATGGGAGGTCCGGCTCTTTTTAAAGATTTGGCTGTGTTTTTATAAAAGCCTTATTGTTGTGTTGTTGTTTTTTTCATTACAATAAAATACACAGTTATAATAGTTTAACATTTTAATCAAACCCTTAAATGATCAACTGAACGATTCGTCTGTCCCCTTCCTTCTTTCACATAATGGTATGATCCTTGTCTGTCCTCGCATGTGATTGGCTGCATGGTGCGAACATTATCATAAAGTCCCGCCCCTTCCTGCATGGATTCACAGCAGAGCTGAGCAGGAGCAGCTGAAGTTGCTGCTCTTACTGACGGGAGTCTGCTCTTCTTCGCTCTTCTTCTTCTTCTTCTTCACTCTTCTAATTCTTACCACTAGAGCCACTAGAGTTAATGTTTAATATAAAAAAATGCAGCATTTTTACATGCTGGTTATTCAAACAAGTCACATTTTTCCATTTGACAACTTGCTAAAGCCATGGATCCACACTATAAAACAGCTCAGAGTTTGACTGAACTTAGTATAACTCATATAAAACGTGAATAACTCAGTGGCAGCAGCACAGAGTTATTCAGTTTTAATATAGTTTTGAGTGAGGCTTCCCCTGTTGACCAATCAGAAAAGAGAAATAGTCTTCAGAATAAACACTTCTTCTTTCCCTTTGGGCTGTTTCCTTTCAGGAGTCTCCACAGCGAATCATGTGTCTCCATCTAACTCTGTCCTCTGCATCCTCTTCTCTCACACCAGCTAACTTCATGTCCTCTTTCACTACATCCATAAATCTCCTCTTTGTTCTTCCTCTAGACCTCCTGCCTGGCAGCTCCAACCTCAGCATCCTTCTACCGATATATTCACAGTTTCTCCTCTGAACATGTCCAAACCACCTCCATCTGGCCTCTCTGACTTTATCTCCAACACATCTAACATGAGATGTCCCTCTGATGTCCTCATTCCTGATCCTGTCCATCCTCGTCACTCCCAAAGAGAACCTCAACATCTTAAGCTCTGCTACCTCCAGCTCTGCCTCCTGTCTTTTCTTCAGTGCCACTGTCTCTAAGCCGAACAACATCTCTGGTCTCACCACCGTCTTGAACATCTTTCCTTTCATTCTCGCTCATACTCTTTTATCACACAACACACCTGACACTTTTCTCCACCCGTTCCAACCTGCCTGCACTCGCCTCTTCACCTCTTTTCCACACTCTCCATTGCTCTGAACCGTTGACTCTAAGTACTTAAAGTCCTGCACCTTCTTCACCTCTGCTCCCTGTAACCTCACTGTTCCACTTGCATCTACATTTAGTAATTTAGCAGATGCTTTTATCCAAAGAACTTCACAATTGAGGCACAAGCCAGCATAAAGTCAAGGGTCCTTTTCATTCACACACATGTATTGTGTTTTGCTGTGGTTGTCTCCTTCTATCTACTCACTTCAGTCCTCTCCGTGTCCCACTTCTTCTTCCTAGCTCTTCCTTAACTCCTCCCTGAAAACTACACAACATAGTAACCCAGCAAGGCTTTACATCACTGTTATTTCTTTCAATTTTGTAGAAGACAGACAATGAGAATTGAGTTAGAACAAAGACTGACTTGTCTTGATATTGTGTTCTCTGTCCACATAATGCCCAGAGAATTGCTACCAATTATGTTGTAAAAAAGAGGAACCTGTCATAGTGACAGCACTTGGGAGGTGTTTATTATATGCTAGTGTGATACGGTAACTGAGATGAAACTGAGGTGAACTGCTTTGGTCTTGATTATGATCTTTAACGAACTTTAAGACTTTCTCAGGTCACGTGCTATTCAAAGTTGGTATTAGGACAGTCCTGTCCAATCATTCTATCTAGGCCTCCAGAAATGATTGACAAAGTACTTTTCATCTGCAAAATATTCACATAAATAATAGTAATAGTAAATAGTAAATGAGCTATTTCCTGCCAACTACTGTCAAAAAAAATAACACCCCAAAAAAACTCACTTACAAAGAGGAAGGAAGTGGGATTAGCTACTGTGACCAAAACAGGCTTTCAGCTCATATCACGCAGTGGTACAATGGATGAAACATCTCTTCAGTGTCTGCTTCGTGAGTACAATCTGTCTAATTTAAATGATTACAATCATAGTTTGTCATAATTATAGTATGAGTTGTAGATGAATGGTTTTTAGCTACATATTGATTGATTGATTGATTTAAAATTATTAAACATTTTGTAAAGAAACAACATTTAAAACAAAATTGTATTGATCAGCTTTAACATAAAATATGACAATAAAAATGTACAATTTAAAAAGTAAAATCAGAAAATCATGAAAAGAAGAAAATAAAGAAGGAAACACAGACCTGAATTCCTGCATGTAGAGTGTCACCTCTGGTTTCACAACACTTTAGAGACTGTTGGATGAAATTTGGTCACTTAGGAAACAGTGTTTCTTCAGAAACACTGTCACTTTTTTGTCTTTGAATAACAAGTGTGTAGTTAAACTCTTTAAGTTTTTGAAAACAACTAAATTTGACTAAAGTAAAATGTAATTTTTATACAGCACCATTAAATGTTTTACAGCTTCTAAATATCATATTCATTTGCTCATTGATTTGGTAAAAATACATTTCATATAACAATTTCATGCTACTATCACATTAAATCCAACATCAAGCCCTGAAAACACTCCTGATAGTTTCTGTGTGATTATTATCTATCATAGTTATTATATCTCCCATCCTGTAGAAAACCACCACTTGTATTTCCTGTCCAGTCCCTCCACCACCATAACCTCCTCTCCCATGTTAACGTTACATATAATATTTCTCTTTAGTTGTGACTCCTCTGCTGTGCTGCATCACAAACCAAGGTTAGTAAACTTCTCTTCTGATGATCTAAAGCTGTTAAAGGGTCAATTTGCTGGTACTGATTATTCTTCCTCAGTCTGTACCAGACAACTGGTAATTTACTTCTCAAAATCAAAAATTTCTTTTCATTAACTGTATATTACATTCATGTTATAATGAGAGAAAAATAATGAAAATATAATCCATGAGCATAATCCTGAGACACAAATTTAAGCAGAAACATAAATAATACAATATTAATAATAATACAGAATATTATTTCTGCATAGTTGGTAAAACACTAGATTCATGTTTTTCATCTATAGTCTCAGATTTGACAGATGAACCGTGTTTTATTTTGATAGAGTTCTTTATAGTCTCTTTAATGATCAGTCAGGGTCTAGAAGAAATAAGCAATGTTTTTTTATTAAAACATGAGACTGGAAAGCTTTTACTTTAGATTCCAGGTTTAACAGTGATCTCCTGTAGCTGTCTTCACAATAAATGTTATAACTTGAAGATTTTTTAATGGAGAACTTTTGTTAAAAAATGCAATAATGGAAATTAAGAGTCAAAATATGTTTTAATGTCACATGAAAATCAAAATGGCTTGATAGCTCAAAACGTAGAGCATTAAGCTTGAAGTCCCACCAGGTGTGTCCTCGAGCGAGAATTGAAAAAAACTGACTATTTGCAGTTATAGTCTATTGATGCATATTTATTCCCACATATGGCATTTGTGTCTTTTCCCATTTTCAGAAAAGGAAACTCTTAAACAATATGTGTATTAGACTGGAAGATCCATTTACTTCAGCCCATTTTCATTCCCGAGGTATCAAAAAGCTCCACTTTGTCCAGTCCCTTTGTGTTACATAGTGATGCTTAATGTACCCGTTCACATCACAAAGGCTGTACGTGTGTGTCGTTCTCACTGTTTGTAGTATTTTGTTTTTTATGTTATTTTTCCTCTAACTTAATCTAACTTAACCCTGAAGTTGTTTCCACTAACCCCAATGTAGTTTTTCTGTGTATATGAAGTTGTTGCTTTGGAATCAAAGGACGTACAAAGTACCACAATTTGATGACATAGGAAGTGTCAATATCTGATGCTGTGGGATGAGAACGTGTTGCTTACTTCATTTTACCTCAGCTAGAATTTGACTTGGTGAAGTTGTAAAAACATTAAAACACATTTTATTCAGGGTTGTTTTATTTGTACAATTATGTTTTGCTCAACTACATACTGAATTTCTCACAGCTCCTCTGACTGTCAGTTCCAACTTCTCTCAGCTGTTTGAAGATGATTCTGTGTCTCTGAGCTGTGAGGAGGACGACAGCTCTGCTGGATGGACACTGAGGAGGAACACGACCAGACAACAGATGTCTAAGTGTGGAGACGGTTGGGGAGAACCAGCTGGTTCTTCCTGTACCATTAGTTACATCATCCCATTGGACAGTGGAGTTTACTGGTGTGAGTCCAGAGAGGGATCAACCAGTAACAGCATCACCATCACTGTCACTGGTAAGATCAGACTGTGGAGTTAGTGTTGATGAAGCTGTGTGGAAATGGATGAAATGCTGTAGTTTGTCTCTGTGTTGAGGTGGAGCAGTGATCCTGCAGAGTCCTGTCCTCCCTGTGATGGAGGGACATGATGTCTCTCTGCACTGTCAAACAAAGAGGCCTCCCTCCAAGCTCCCAGCTGATTTCTATAAAGATGGCTCCCTCATCAGGACTGAGCCTACAGGTCACATGACCATCCACCATGTTACCAAGTCTGATGAAGGCCTCTACAAGTGTCACATCAGCAGTCATGGAGAGTCTCCACCCAGCTGGATCTACGTCACAGGTCAGGAGGTCAGACAAAGGTCTTGTTTTTCCTGTATTGATGTTGTCACATTTCTGCACTAACAATAAAATCAGCAATTTCTCATAATATTTAAGGAAATCTGTAACTTTTTAGTCATCATGTGTAATAAATCTTAATTTCTTAGGTGAAATGTAAAACCTTCTGAATGTAAAGTGAATGGAAGTTTTTTTTAACTCAAGTGAAATGAATAACTATTTTTTATTTATTTTAGAGAAACCCACCACCACATCATCTCCTACATCAATCTCTTCACCATCATCCTCTACTCCTCACTATAAGGAGGAGAACATGAAATGGTTGTTTGTTCCACTTGTCTGTGTTGGTGTTCTACTGGTTCTACTGGTCTTATTGGTTCTACTGGTCTTAGTGGTTCTACTGGTGAGACATGTTCAGAGGAAACCTAAAGGTGCTACATTAAGGTGTATTTTTTCTTGGCCTTTTTTGGGAATAAAACGTAACATTGTCACATAGTGAATCGTGTTGTTGTTAATTTTGGTTCATTGCAGCTGATGATGTAAATGCTGGAGAAGATGACATCACATACAGTGATGTCAAAATATTACATCACGGACAACAGCCAATCAGAGGTAAAATTCATTAAATCCATAATCATTTACATACAACAATAACAGTGAGGACATTTTGGCTTGTTCCTATTAGAAAAGACAGTTTACAGATGGGTTAAGTGTAGAATTGGGTTAGACTTGGGTTTAAGGGTTTGACATGTACTCACATACACTTTGAATAAACTGATGATACTGTTTTATGAATTGAGGATTATTTTAGAAACAGATACTGGCCCAAAATAAAACTTTTTTTTTTGGAGTAATGATATTTTTAGAGTCCACTGGGTTATTTTTTAATCTTCCTAAAAAAATTTAATTTTCCTAAAAAAAATTTTATTCTACATATAAAATAGTTTGATTTAGCACTGGTAGCAATAGTTACTTACTTAGTGGAAGCATTGCATAAAGTAACTTGCAGTAAAATAACTGTTTTTTTTTTTTCAGAGGCTGATTCAGCTGCAGTTTACTCAGGAGTGAGGACAGAAGACGTCAGTTATGGACAAATAGTCTTCAGACCAAAGAGGAGCAGAGGTTCAGGTAAGACTCAGTTTCTCCTTTCACCAAGTCTTTATGGCACATGAGCTTTTGAATATTTGATAAAAGTGTCAGTAAATATTTTATATTTTAGCATAAATATAATTTTGTTGTCCTGTGAAAGGAACCTTTCATCATCCAGTAGCTAGACTCTAGCCCAGACGCTAACAGGCTGTAACTAGGTCAACGTGCACTCGTGCAGAAGTTAGTTAACCACCCTGGCACCGCTGACTGAACCATGGCAGAGTCAGGAAAACATGAAGAGCAAGTACGACGAGCTGCACAGGGCTCTCTGACCTCAGTGGGAGGATTTGTACTTTTTCTACTTTTAGTTTCTATCATGGAGAGATTCAGTCAGGTTTGGTTGAATTATGGAGGGAAATAGTCTTGGTGCTGATAAAGTCTTTAATGATCAGAATGAAGATTCTGAGTCTGCTCGGTCCAACCACCAGGTGTTAGTTTCACTTCCTGCTGGGTCGTCTCTCTGCAGAAAGACAAGATAAGACGTGAACCTCAGAAGCTTTTTTTCCAGCATTGTCTCATCTTTTCTTGAACTGTGTGTGTTTGTGTTCAGAGCTTCCTCCAGACACAGAGGTCGTCTACTCTTCACTGAGATCGAACGTCAAACCTTCACACCTCCAGTCCAACCACTGACTCTAACTGGTTCCAGTGTTATAGTATTAGTAGTAGTAGTATGTGTAATTAAAGTTGTAGTTAGTGACCAGTAGTTTAACTACATTCGTATTTGTATAGTGATTCATGTAGTTAAGTATAAGTAACCATCAAAGACCATGTAGTTAAAATACGTTTGACTCTGTCGACATTCTTTGTGTAGTTAACTAAACCTGAATGACATTTTCACTGCTGTTTGTTAATATTTCATGTCACATATAAACTTTGAATTAATTTGAAGCTACTTAGAGAAAGAAGTGCAGGTAGCTGTGAGGTTTTGCTTTCAAAGCAGGTTCCCCAACACTGACCTAAATCTAACAATGACTTCCAGTTGTTGGCTGGTTCACTGTCCTCAGTAACTTTACTGTTATTTCTGATTTACTGATGATTCTTGTTTCTTAAGTATTAATAAACGTTCTTATCTTTCATCTCCATTGTTGTTTGTCTCGAGTGGCTCTGTGGGTTTCACTCAGCTGTCAGATGGAAAGTTTGACTTGCTCTGGTTTTGTTGTGGCCAACTGTTAACACGTAGAGAAGAAATGTACAAAAACCACCACCGCAGGCTAAAAACAGTATGGACACCGTTCAGTGGTGGGAAACTGCAGAGAAAAGCTGCAGAGTGTCTGCGTTTGTGTTTGATTCTTGTATCAGTGAAATCTTGAGAAGATTCAGGCTGTAAAGCTTCTTCTCTCGCAGTGAAACACAGATACAGTAGGTTATAAAACCTGTAGCTGATGGCAGATTAATATCAAAGCATTGGTTTTCACAGTTGAGCTGCCATTTTATAATTATCTGTACAGTGTGGAGTTTTCTGTGTCTCCTGCAGAGAGTGGATTATTCTGATCATAGATCACTGAGCTCTTATGATCTAAGCTCAGACTGTGGCTGTTTGTCAATGAGCTGCAGCACTTACAGTATGAACCATAGTTTGAGGTTGTTAGTGTGATCAACAGATTCATTTTTAATTAATTTTCACAATAAATAAGATTTTTAATTACCTATTTGATTTTATTCATTAATATGATCTTTTTTATTTTAATATTAATGTATTATACGTTTTTATTATTTCTTTATCTGTACAGGCCAATTTGGCTGAGCTGACATGTACATTTACAACAATTTGTTCACAACAGAAAAAAGGATTCAAACTAGAGACATTTTTAGCTGTGAGGCAACAACACTAACCACTCCACTACCATGCTGTCGAAATTAAATGATTTATTATGAATATTTTAATGAATAATAATAATATTAACTGCATTATATTTACAATCAGCTGTAAAATGATTATGTTCGTTTGTCTTATCATTCCTCAGAAGAGCATTTTATTTCACACTGTTTATTATTGCAGGAAACAAATGTCTTGCTGCAAAGTGAATTAGGACACCATGTGCTTTTAAGAAGAATCAAAGTGAAGCAACAGTTTCATCAGTCTGATTTATATTTATGTCCAACAAGTTTAGAGTGTGAAAACAAGTGTAGAAAAGTAATGTTCAGAAACAGATGAAAGAAAAAGCCACATTTAACTAACTGAGCAGAGAAGCAGAGTTTGCAACGTGCAGAGTTTTGTGGTTTGTTGCACCATCGTGGGACCACTGAGCTGTAGAGTTTTGTGACCGTTCTCAGAGGAGGAAGGAGAGACGATCTGGCAGGGAACAGTGGGGAAAGCTGGGTATAAGTACATGGGGGCACATGTGAAAACAATCAGGGTTAATGAGAAACAAGAAGCTGAAGAAACTAACTGGGATGTGGTGCCGAGGGTTAACAAAATAGAAGCCAGCAGCAGAAAGTAAAGCTAAAGAAAACTGAAGTCCAAAAGCTGCGACTGTGACACTGACAGGTGACACAGTGTGGGTGGTGCCTCAGTGTAGAGCTGGACAATGGGTCCAGGAAGAATGTCCTCTCCTGGATGTTGCTGGAACCTTTGGACACTCTGCCACAGGACTTGTACCTCACTAGGACTCAGATGATATGTTGATGTGAAAACCACATCATCACTGATCAATAAGATGAGCTTTAGTTGAATATATATATAAGTCCTGATCCTGGTCCTGGACTGGTCCTGCCCCCTGATTTGGCCCATTGCTTGACAACAGGTTTGACTGACAGGCCAAGCACACAGCAAACATCTAACAATGAACCAACACCTCGAAACACAAATAAGGTGGAAATGACCAACAAAGGCCTGCGTCAAACGATGAAACTGCAACATCCAATGGAGAAGTGAGAAACAGACCTTAGAATAAAAAGGAAAAAGCTGCATTTCATGTGTGTGGAGGTTCTTTATCTTTAATGATTCATTCAATGTCTTTTCATTATTCAAGGTCTGTGGTCTTTATTTGATATGTGGCAATTCATCGTTTGATCTGTCAGTTTATGTGATCACCAGGTGATTGATTAGTTTACTAAAGATGTTAATGATGTTCTTAATCATTCATCTTAGTGAGGAAATATTGAAACTGCTGTATTGCTAAAGGGAGTTTGACAATTTTGTGACCACACAGGAGGTCATTTACAACTTGCTGTCTCTGATCTGTTCAGAAGTGGAGCTTGATGGTGGTGAAGACAAAAAAGATCAGATCCATGGAGGCTTCTAATGACCATGTGTCAGCTACAGTTCAGCCAGTTGTCAGGTTTAATTTAAGGATGGAGCCAAGTGAGAAAACACAGACTGAATTTTATTGTGCCTTTTTTAATTTTTTTGATTAGATCACTTTTAGTTAGTTTAGATTCCTTCCTAAGAGTGAAGACAAAACGAATATAAACAGAAACACGTAAATAACATAAATAGAGACCAGACAATAAGGGAAAACTAAATGGAAGCTAAGCTGTGGAACTAAGAGTAACCAGACTACATAAATAAAAGGGCTAATTATAACCAGGTGTGTACATTAACAAGGGTGAACATGAGTTGGGGAACAAACAAGAGCTCAGGAAATAAGCAGAAATCTAATGAAAGTGAACAAAACCACAAGAACAACCATTAAGCAGAGATATATAAAAAACTAGGGAAGCTAAACTTGGGTGTACAGCAGGGAAACCTGTCAAAAAAGTGCAAACAAACTCAGCAAAGACAAAAAAGAAATGTGCATGTGCCAGAACAGACCGGGGCAGGAACAAGTTTAAACAGGGAATCAAACATGTGTACAGTGTCTCAGAACAGGTACAAAGGTACATTTTCTTTACTGCTAAACACAATGGTAACAGCTTCTGCTTGATGTACCAGACTTTAGAATTTAGAATTTAAGTATTTCCAAAGTCAATGAACAATGCAAGCAAAAGGTGAACAATTTGAAATGTCTTCTCTCACATTTTGTTCTAAAAAAACTTTTATTTGTTATTGTGCTCTATTGTTTCATACTTTATTTTTGTAATTGTAGACTTTTTTATTAACTCATAGCTCCTACTCTCTGACAACTGACTGTTGAGTCATTGACAGTATTCTGGGTCGAGGTTTTTCCATCACACTGAATTGAAATCATCACTGAACAAACTAGAAATATGATCCACAGCTGCACATGCTGTTCATAAGTGTATGTGTGACACAAAATACCACAGATACTTTACAAAAATCTAACTATAAAGCTCTAAAGGGCCACAATAAAAGAGCCAGAAGGCTGTTTTTTTTATATATGTAGCTATTACATGTGGTGTGACTTTTATTGTGGTGGTTCACAGCTGCACAACAGAAACATTCTGTTGTTGTTATAACATTTTCAATAACTGATTTATTGGACCCAGAACAAGTGAAGGAGTTGGAAGGTAAAATGAGTTGATTGAATATAAGGTTAATGATGGAACAGGTAGACAGACAGGGAGGGAACAAAACTTACAGATTACAGAAGATTATTTAACACCACTAACTTTTTTAATGCCATGAACACAGCTTATCTCATGATGACATTTCTGCTTCACCTCAGCTCTGAGTAGCAAAGCTTATCTGCAGCTGAATAGTGCAGTGAGATGAACTGATGTAAAGTTATGGTTGTGATGTTTCTTTGCTGACTGGCTGTATCATAACAAGCAAATACAGCCGATGAGAAACCACCAATAAAAGTATCTGGGTACTGGCTGATCATGGATTTGTGTTAACCACAGTGAGTTTGTCTAATCACTAACTGTCTGTTTGTTCATCATTTAGTCTGATTTGTCACATAACCTAACAACTGAACAATAACTGGTGGAGTCTATTAGCAGCCTCCACACTAAACATGGGTTCACACCCTCAAACAAACTTTGTGTCATTGTGTTTCACTTTTCACTGTTGGGATATTTGGTGTCCGTGTTAAACTATGTCGAGGTTTAGTCTGTTGATGTGAACGTATGTTAAATTGGCTGCTATAAAGAAACATCCCAGGTGTCAGTCCACCATTTTACCAACGGTGAGAACAGTTTATTCTACAATACATGATTGATGTACATGATCAACTCTATTGATGAAATAAAAATGAATGAAACCATAACAGCTGACCCAAAGAATATAGTCTGATGATGATGATTATTGTTATTATTCATATAACTTTTGCTCCTTTTTATAGATGATTGTAAACTTCAGAATATTCTTTGAATCTTTACAAAATATTACCTCAGAGAGAAAAGAAGAAGAACAGGAACAGACGGTTTATCATATAAATCCTACACACGACTTTCCCAGCAGATGGCTCCTCTTCTATTGGAGTCGTTTGACAGCATGTGAGTCAGTGCACTTTGAGTTTACAGTAAGTCAAGGTTTGATGACTTTAACCCCCAAACTTTATAAAGACTTACCAAATGAACTATAAGCTGTATAGAAATGAAAGCACTTGGTGTTAAACTCCTTTGAGTACTGTGTGACACAATGCAGAAACACTAGTTATCTTTTTAGCAGTGTGCATTGGAAGGAGGCAGCGAAGAAGTGAGAAGAAGTTAGATTGTCCACCCAGTGAAGCAGACACAAAGAAGGAGGCGTGCGGGGGTTATGATGATGTATGTTATGATGAGGGGCACTCACGGTTTTCTGACACCTTCCACAGCAACCAGGAATCCAGCTGAACACCCTTCATCCCCCTAAAAGATGCAGCCTCACTGATGGATGTGTGAAGTCGTGTTAAACTGAATTCATGCTCAATGTGGACAATGTCCCAAAACCCTGCACATCCCTCAGTTTGAAACTTCACGTCACTCCAGCATGTCCAACCCCGATTCAGCCTCTCTACCTCCTTCCAACACGCATCAACATTAAGATAACTAACATGTTTCTAAAGAGCAAAAGCATTTTTGTTCAGGTGAATGTTTTCACTGGTGGCATTCAGTCAAATTTGAGATCAAGGTTTGGCAGAACTCTCCCTATATTCTGTCTAGGCTTTGAGAAAATATTGACTCTTCTGTGAGATGACGTTTAACCTAATAAGGTCTTTCTCACCAACCACTATAAAGAAGATAACACACCAACAAACTCACCTACAAAGAGGAAGGAAGTGAAGCTGTGAACAGTTTTTCAGCTCATATCACCAACTGCTACAATGGATGAAACATCTCTGCAGTGGCTGCTTTGTAAGTACAATCTCTGATTCAAATCATTACAATCATAGTTTGTCTTATTTATACTATGAGCTGTAAAACAATGGAGAGATACACGTTGATAAATGATTAAGAGGTCATAGGATCCAACATTTGTCAAGAAGTGCAAATTAAAAAAGGTTTATTGATTAGGATTAAAAAAGATGATGATTAATAATTTAAAAAGTAAATATTAAAATGAATTAAAAAGTAAAACAAGGCAATTGTTATTTTAAGATCATAAAGTGTAAAGCTACATCTTAAACTCCATTATTCTTCTCTTCGCATTAAAAGACGACAAAGTTGACGCCATAAAGCAGGAAACGTACAAAAGCTTTCAGAGACTGTTGGATGCTGACAATCAGAAAATTAGTTAGTCAGAAAATGTTGTTTATTTGGAAAAGTTAAACTTTGGCTGTTTGAATAAAAATGATAAAATAATGCTTTTAATTTTAGCAGTTTAGCTGAAACACACATAAGAACATTTGCTGTAGCACTTTACATTAACAGCTCAGTAACAATAAAGTAATGAGGTAACATTTTGATAATAACAAGCTAATGTAGGAAAACACTTTGCTATTTCCTATGTAGCATAATAACAGTGAAACATTGTCCTACTCAAAATCATGGTAATATCACATTAAATCAAACACCAAGAGCTACAGCAAATGTATATTTTAAAACAGTCCTGATAGTTTCTGTGTAATAACCACACACTAAATATAGATTAGTGATGTGACATCTTCCCAGAAGTGAAGCCACCTTAAGCTACAGTAACAGGAAATTAAAGGTAATAAACCCTGCTACCTGCACATGACACAAATACATTAATAAATAAAATACATTTAAAAAAATCCAACAAACACAGAAAATAATTCATTTAAATAAGACTTAGACAATATAATAAGAATTCAGTAGCAGGTTTTTTATGTAGGAACTTTTGTAGCTGAATGTGCATTAAACATTATGTTGAGTAAAGTATTTGTTTTGCTTTTTCATCATTTTAAAATAAGCGTCTGGAAACTTTTGCACTGATATAATTTTCATTATTCTCTAACTTTTCTTATACACTCCTTGACCTTTTTCTTTACTTCTGATGATGTAGGAACATTTACACAAGCTGAATGTGCATTAAATGTTATGTTCCAAGTTTTTGTTTGACTATTTGTCATTTCAAAATAAAGGTCTGCAAACTTTAGCATGTAACATACACACAGAGGTGTGTGTCTTGTATTCGTCTGTCTCTGCTGGTAGAGTGAGAGCTGAAGGTTTAGTGTGGAGGCTGCTAATAGACCAGAACTTGTGCAGTTATTAAGTTATGTGACAAATCAGGTTCAATGATTAGTGTAACAGACAGACAGCTGGTTTACTATAAAGACATGTTGAAGTGTCCTCGGGCTGAAGTTTGTCCCGGTGGGACAGGTGAGCACCTTGTGTGACAGTCACCATAGTGAGTGTGTCTGAGTGGATGAATCATATAAGCACTGTGAGCAGAGCTGACGTTACTGTTTCTCCTTTATACTTGTTTGAATAGTGTTTTAATGAACTACTTTTATTGGCTTCTTACCAGGTGAGATGTATTTGCATGTGTTATATAATAATAATATGATATTAGGAGCTGCCCCACTCTCTGTTAGACACAGTGGAAACACTACAACTTTAACATCTGATACATCTTCAAGCCCAAGTTCAGAATCAGTCAGCATTAATACTCAGACACACTCACACAGGTGAAGCAACAGGTCACCAAAACAGGAGCCACATTCATGGTGTTAAAAGGAATTAGTGTTAACGCTGGCAGTAATATTAAAGCCAATAATTACAGACTGGATATGATCTCTCTTTAGTTGTGACGTCTCTGCTGTGCTGCTCAACAAATCAAGGTTAGTAAACTTGTCCTCTTCTTATCTAAAGCAGGTAAAGGGACACTTTGCTGCTTCTGATGTTTGCTCCTCAGCCTTCATTCCGTTTGGATAATATCTGGTGTGAAAAACTGAAAAAAGATGCTTAGTTCTCATCAGGGTTGAGCCTGTGTTTTAACTGTAGAACAGCAGTTTATGACACATGGACTTATGGACACACTTGTGTGTTTCTTGTGTTATTTGTAGGTTTTATTCAATCAAATGGTTGTAAATGGGTCACAAAACACAAAAAAGAACAATTTCAAATCGAATTTGCATGTGTTTCATGAACAATATCTGCCCTTGAATCAATCACTGCCTGATAAATCTGTGGCTCCTGATCAGGTTTTGCAGATATTCAGGTGTGATTGCTCCCAGGCTTTCTGCAGAACTTCCCAAAGCTCTGCTGTGCTGTTTGTGCAGTTTTCCCGAACTCTTCAGTCCAGCTTCTCCCACACCAGCTCAATGAGGTTCAGATCTGGTGACTGAGCTGGTCAAACCTTCACTGAGAGTATTCCAGCAGCTACTTTCTTCTCCAGATAATGGTTACACATTTACATTTTAAAGCGACTTACAAGTGAGCTACAAGGCAGCAAAAATCTAAGTCAAGGAGAAAACATCAAAGCAAAGTCATATCAGAAAAGTGTTCACAGTTCACGAGATACAAGTGCAAGAGAGCAGAAAGGATTTTTTTTTTTTTTTTAAGAGATTTAAGTGCATAGCAAGATGCGGAAGAGTTCAGCTTTCAGTAGTTTTTTGAATATTGGGAGTGAGTTTGCTGAGCGTGCAGCGTTTGGTAGCTCATTCCACCATTGTGGGATCATAGCGCTAAACAGTTTTGCTTGGTGTCTTCTATGCGGTGCTGGGACCACCAGACGTCTTTCGTTGGCAGACCGCAGCGGGCGAGAAGGATTGTAGACTTGAATGAGTGAGTTGAGGTAAGCGGGAGCTGTCGAGTTAACCACCCTGTAAGCAAGAGACAGAGCTTTGAACCTGATGTGAGCAGCTACAGGAAGCCAGTGTAGAGATCTGAAGAGTGGTGTGACATGGGTCTTTTTTGGCTGATTAAAAATGAGGCGAGCTGCCGCATTTTGAACCGTTGCAGTAATCAAGACGAGATGTGACCAGCGCCTGTACAATGAGTTGAGTTGTATATTCTGTGATGTAGGGTCTGATCTTCCTGATGTTGTAAAGAGGAAATCTGCTGCCCTAGAGACTAAAGCTCAGTTGGTCATCGATGATGACCCCCAGATTTTTGGCCGAATTAGTGGGGACAATCAATGTAGATCCAATGTTGACGCTGATGTTGTGTTGCATCAAAGGTCTGGCTGGGAAGACAAGGACTTCGGTCTTGGAGAGGTTGAGTTGAAGGTGTCTCTCACTCATCCAGGCTGAGATGTCTGAGAGACAGGCAGAAATGCGCGATGAGACAGTGGAGTCTTCCGGTGAAAAGGACAGGAAGAGCTGTGTGTCATCAGCGTAGCAGTGATAGGAAAGACCATGTGAGTGAATGATGGCACCTAGGGATGAAGTATAGATAGAAAAGAGGAGAGGACCAAGAACTGAGCCCTGCGGCACAGCGGTAGAGAGACTATGAGAGTGAGAAAGATGCCCCCGCCAGGACACCTTGAAGGTTCGTCCTGATAGGTAAGAACAAAGCCAGTCTAGAGCTGATCCAGAGATGCCCAAGTCAGAGAGTTTGGACAAGAGTATCTGAAGGTTCACAGTGTCAGAGGCTGATGATAGATCAAGTAGAATTGAGACAGATGATTGACCTGTGGCTTTTGCAGCTCGAAGATATTCCACAACAGTCAGGAGTGCAGTTTCTGTGGAGTGACCCCTCTTGAAGCCAGACTGGTTGACATCGAGGAGGTTGTTCTTGGAAAGGAAGTCTGAGAGTTGGTTGAAGACTGCTCGTTCCATAGTCTTGACCAGAAAAGGAAGGAGGGAGACAGGTCTGTAGTTCTCTGCTACAGAGGGATCAAGAGAAGGCTTGTTGAGCAGTGGGGTAATCAAGGCCTGCTTGAAAGAGGTTGGAAAAGTCCCTGTTTTGAGAGATGTGTTGAGGTTTTGAAAGAATGCTTGGGGTCACTGTCTTGCTGCAAGATGAAATTACCCAGAGAGAATATCATCTCTTCAGTGGTATCTGTGCTGACTGAGGAGGCTTTTCACACGATGCAGATCGTCCACTTTCCTTTAACCAAGATCATCAGGTTTCCATCACTGATGGTGATAAGAAGGCATCTGTTATCTCTTCAAGAACTTTACATCACACACAGGTTCTTTGCTTGGAACAAAGTTTTGTGGACTAATGAGTCAAAGTTTTGACTCCACTGTCTGTGCCCCTTGGCCCACGTAAAACCTTTTCTTCTGATTTACCAGGCAACTTCTCTCAGAGTTTTTTTCCTTGGAAAAAACTCTTTTTCTTTGGAAACTGTCCACCTGACCTGAGTCTCCTACTTAAAGTGTCTGTGCACACTGTTTTCTCGATGCAGGCAATTCAGGTGCAGCGAGGCGTCTATTTCTCAAGGAGGACACTTGTAAATAGTTGTCTTCTTGGGCAGATACACTTTGACCTTTCACTGTACCTCCTGTCCTGATTGGATCCAGTGGCAGCATGTCTGTGGAGACTATAGTTTACATCTTTTAAACAAAATCTTTAATTTCTTGGTGTGACCTCGAATATCCTGAGATACTCAGTCAAGATTAAATGTATAAATTAAGCACAGAGGCTTCAATAAAGAGGCCACAACAGTCAGTGTGGGTCAACTGCTGTAACAGATATTTAATAAAAACAAAACAACAATATTAAATCTTAAAATCAAGGAAAAGAAGAACACAGTCATACTACAGCCGGGAGACCAAGCACCCACTGGCAGGGGGCTGGAAGAATCCTAAATGTGAAGTAACCACACAACAAACCATACAAACACTAAACCTGCAGTATAACAGTGAGTGAACTCCCAATATACCAACCACACCCATGGGTGGAGGCTCCAACCTGCCACAGTACGAGAAACAAGAGAAGGATTAAAACTCAACCAAACCACAAACCACAATGTACAACAATACTAAAATAAATGACAGTCAGTGCTCTGCCTGCAAACAAGCAAAGCACTGTTACAATATGTGTAAGGAAATAAACACATTTTATATTTTTATATAAAATCAAACACCAGACCTTACACCAGGTGATAAGACTGCTCCACCCGTTAATCTCTAAAAGTTATGACAGACCCACTTCAAATATTGTGCCTTTCTAGTTTATCTAACGATGTCAGATGTGAAGCAATAAAACCCTTTTATTGCAGCTTCTTGTAGATCTTGTGACCCCAGGACCCACTATCTACTACAAAGTACATTGTATTGGGCCTGATCTTAAACAGTCCTCTAAACATGACCCAACCTGTGACTTCTTGTCCTCTTCAATAAGCCTGTTTTGGTTGACTGTTTGCTAATTATCTAACCATATGATTAAATGTGCTCTATTCCCCCACACTACCTGCTACAATGGCCACATCTCGTAGAGACTTTCCTTCATTTCTCAAGATAAGTAAAGTTTCTAAGCAAAGCTGTTTTTGTTTGGTCAGTACATGTACAACTATCCGACTGGATAAAACCATCAAAACATAATAACACATGAACATAAAATGACACATTTTTCAAAATAATGTAATTATTTTAAAAATATAATTAATGTCTGTATTCTGTCCAAAAAGTGGCATAAATGAAAGTTCCCCAAAGTCAGTACTGGTGTAGAAAGTTTGCTACTTGGACTCAGAGACTTGCTACATGACTGGGACACTTTCTCATTTTATATCTCTGCCACTGGTGATAAAACTCTTGTGTTACTGACAGTAACCTAATAGAATTTGTGTAATAAAATGAAATGGTTATCAGACCATTGCAACCATAACTACCAGCTTTTCTTGTAAAATGAGTCAAAAACATGTATAACTGATTATTTACTTTGTAATTCCACAAACAACACATGTGTCTTTGTGCAGAACAAAAACGTTCAGGTACAATGTTGGCAGAAAAGCAAAATGTAACACAAAAAATAAATATTAAAATTTTTTTTATGTCACATAAAAATATTAAAACTTGTTTTCTGTTTTGTCCCTTTCAATTATGTTTAAAAATGGACTAATTGCAGCTGTGTTCTACAGAGACATATTCATTCCTATAGATGATATTTGTGTTGATTCAGCAAAGCAGAACCCTATGATTTCTATGTTAATTAGAGAGGAACATCCTTTACTTCATTGTAGACAGAATTTAATTCAGCTGAGAGGTAAAATAAGTAAATAAATAATATGTCTGGGATTGTTGAGTTTTATTTGTAACATGATGGTAACTACATGCTGAATTCTCACAGCTCGTCTGACTGTGAGTCCCAACTTCTCTCAGCTGTTTCAACATGACTCTATCTCTTTGAGCTGTGAGGAGGACGACAGCTCTGCTGGATGGACACTGAGGAGGAACACAACCAAAAGACAGAGGACTTCGTGTGAAGATGGTTGGGGAGAACCTGCTGGTTCTTCTTGTAACATCAGCTACATCAACCCATTGGACAGTGGAGTTTACTGGTGTGAGTCCAGAGAAGGATCAACCAGTAACAGCATCACCATCACTGTCACTGGTAAGATCAGACTGTGGAGTTAGTGTTGATGAAGCTGTGTGGAAATGGATGAAATGCTGTAGTTTGTGTCTGTGTTGAGGTGGAGCAGTGATCCTGCAGAGTCCTGTCCTCCCTGTGATGGAGGGACATGATGTCTCTCTGCACTGTCAAACAAAGAGGCCTCCCTCCAAGCTCCCAGCTGATTTCTATAAAGATGGCTCCCTCATCAGGACTGAGCCTACAGGTCACATGACCATCCACCATGTTACCAAGTCTGATGAAGGCCTCTACAAGTGTCACATCAGCAGTCATGGAGAGTCTCCACCCAGCTCGATCTACGTCACAGGTCAGGAGCTTCACTTTGATTTCAACACTTATTTTATCCACATTTTATTCACCTGAAGATCTGATTCTCTCCACAGAAAAACCTCCGACCACATCTGCAGTTCCAAACTTATATACACCCCCACCCCCTGCCTCCACCTCGTTCCATCTTGTTTACAGACTGATCCTCCACCTGGTGGTGTTCTGTCCATACTTCATCTCCACTGTCCTCATGGTGTCTTTATATCGACACAGACGCAAAGGTAAAACTCTGAGCCACTCACTCACCCTAAAAACACTTAAGTCAACTTGATCATCCTATTAATCACAATTTATATATTTTCTACTTTTAATCTTCTGACTGTAAGAAAACACGTGCCTGTCTCCATGGTGATGACCTCTCCCTTGGTCATCCAGGCTGAGCAGGGATTGGATGATGACTATGATGACGTCGTTAGTGACGCCACCACAGAGCATCACTTCTGAACTGATCCAACATGATCAATGTGTTCTCCTTCTAAAATCAAAATGTCATTTTACCCCGACCTCAAAAGCCAATATGGCTGCACCGTTTGTCAGTAGAGTGAAATCTGTAGTAATATAAAGTCACTATCACTTCTGTATTATTTTAGTCTCATTAAAACATTCATACACATAGTACTGTTCAGTGTCATCTGTGAATAACAGGTGGACTCCCTCTACAGGTAAAACTAGAAACACACCTCCACCACCTTTACTTCATCTCCACCTCCACACCTCACAGGTTTGTAGGGTAAAGCCAGATTTTTGTGGTTTGTTTCCTGTATTAATGTTGTCAGGTTTCTGCATTAGGTCAATGTTACAGAGATGTTGAATATGATGGAGATGATACAAAAGAAGAAACTAAAAGAGTTTTAAGTCATAAAATGAGTGAACTTTTTTATTTTAATGTAATTGATTGAATCCACTACTGCCACTACAACTACTACATCTTGCTCGATGTTGTTGTCTGTTACATCTGTACTGATGTGGTTGGTTCCACTGGTGATACGCTGCATTAAGAGGAAACATAAAGGTAAGACGTTTACTTCTGAATTCTACATTCACTCATTTGTTTGCAGGCAGATGCTTTGGATAAAAGGTTCTGTCAGTACAAAAATCCCACATCTGGGGCAACGTGAAGGTTCACTGTCTTATCCAAGAACATTTTAACATGTGGCCAGTAGAGTCTGAAACCACCAACCCTTTCAACTAATTGCCCAATTGCACAGCCTTACAAGTGTTCATATCATGAATGCTGGGTCTTGTTTGTTTTCTGAGAATCTACTGCACCTACTGGTAACTTGTTTGCCACGTAGCAATAAAAAATATACTAAAAACCTGGATTATTCTGGTTAGTCACATTGTATTGCTATTATTTTGAACAATACTGTATATCCAATATGTAACCAGAAATGTGCTTTAAACATCTGAATTTGTGATTGAACCAAAACCTGATTTGAACATGATTCTTTTCCTTTGATTAACCTCCCTCTTTATAATGAAAACCAGAAAAAGTGGTTACATGCAGAGAAAGTTGACTTTAGATTGTCTTGCTGAACATTTTTAACAGTACGCAGATACAAACATGTCAAAATGTTTTTATTTTAGTATTTGACATTATTGGGGGAACGCAACCGCAAGGGGGCACAAGCCAGTGTCTTCTTGTGCCAGTCCCAAGTTTGGATAAATGCAGAGGGTTGTGGCAGGAAGGGCATCCGACGTAAAACACATGCCAAATCAAACATGCGAATCGTGACAATGACTTCCATACCGGATCGGTCGGGGCTCGGGTTAACAACGACCGCCACCGGTGCTGTTGACCTACAGGGTACCGGTGGAAATTGGACTACTGTTGGTCGAAGACGAAGAAGAAGAGGAGGAAGGTGTGTTCGTAGGCAGAGAGAGAAGAGGAAAGCTAAGAATGTAGGACTGACAGTAGGGACTTTGAATGTTGGTACTATGACAGGAAAGGTTAGAGAGTTGGTTGACATGATGCAAAGAAGCGGGGGAGGGACATACTGTGTGTCCAGGAGACCAGGTAGAAAGGTAGCAAGGCTAGAAGCTTAGGAGCAGGGTTCAAGTTGTTCTATCATGGGTCAGATAGGAAGAGAAATGGAGTAGGAGTTATCCTGAAAGAGGAGTTGGTGAGGAATGTTCTAGAGGTGAAAAGAGTATCAGACAGGTTGATGAGTCTGAAGCTGGAAATTCTTGTTAGTGGTTATGTCCCACAGGTAGGATGTGAGTTAGAAGAGAAGGAGAAATTCTGGAGTGAGTTAGATGAAGTGATGCAGAGCATCTCCAGAGGTGAGAGAGTGGTGATTGGTGCAGATTTCAATGGTCATGTAGGTGAAGGGAACAGAGGTGATGAGAATGTGATGGGCAGATTTGGTCTTCAGGACAGGAACACAGAAGGACAGATGGTGGATGGAAATGGCTGTAGTGAACACTTTCTTCCAGAAGAGGCAGGAACATAGTGTGACGTATAAGAGCGGAGGTAGAAGCACTCAGGTGGACGACATCATATGTAGACGTTGTAATCTGAAAGAGATCAGTGACTGTAAAGTATTGGTAGGGGAGAGTGTAGCCAGACAACACAGGATGGTGGTGTGTAAAATGACTCTGGTGGTGAGGAAGATGAAGAGGACTAAGGCAGAGCAGAGGACAAAGTTGAAAAGGGAAATATGTTGTGTAGTTTTCAGGGAGGAGCTGAGACAGACTCTGGGTGGTTTGGAGGTGCTTCCAGATGACTGGACCACTACAGCTAATGTGATCAGGTAGGAGGGTACTCGGTGTGTCATCTGGAAAGAGGAAAGTGGACAAGGAGACTTGGTGGTGGAACGAGGAAGTTCAGGAGTGTATACAGAGAAAGAGGTTAGCTAAGAAGAAGTGGGACACAGAGAGGACTGAAGAGAGTAGACAGGAGTACAGGGAGATACAGCGTAAGGTGAAGGTAGAGGTGGCAAAGGTCAAACAAAGAGCATATGAGGACTTGTATGTTAGGTTGGACACTAAAGAGGGAGAGGTGGATTTGTACAGGTTGGCCAGACAAAGAGATAGAGATGGGAGGATGCTGAGGACTGGATGAGAAGTGTACTGGTGCCGATTTTTAAGAACAAGGGAGATGTTGTTCGCCTTGGAGACAGTGGCACTGAAGAAAAGACACGAGGCAGAGCTGGAGGTAGCAGAGCTTAAGAGTTATTGGGGCCTTATCGATAATTCTAGCACTGCTGTACATGAAGATCTATCTGTAATTTTTGGGGGGAGGATCTGGTGAATTCTTTCTCTAATAGCTACAATTTTATTCATAAAAAAGGTCATGAAGTCGTTGCTGCTCAAAGTTAAGGGAATAGTAGGCTCAACAGAACTATGGCTCTTAGTCAGCCTGGCTACAGTGCTGAACAGAAACCGGGGGTTGTTCTTGTTTTCTTCTATTAATGATGAATAATATGCTGTTCTGGCATCACAGAGCTTTTTTGTACATTTTTAAACTATTTTTCCAGGCTAAATGAGATTCTTCTAAATTTCTGAAACATCACTTCCTTTCTAACTTTTGTGTTGCCTGTTTTAAGTTGCGTGTTTGTGAACTATACCATGGAGATCACCTCTTCTGGTTTACTGCCTTCTTTTTCAGAGGGGCAACACTATCGAGTATTGTATGTAGTGAGGCTGCAGAATTGTCAACAAGATAATCAACTTGTGCAGGAGTAACATTAATATGTATAGTCTGTTATTGTAAATTAATGTTATTAAAAAATGGTCAGACAGAAGAGAGTTGTGAGGAAATATTGTTAAATTATCAGCTTCAATTTCATACGTAAGAACAAGGTCTAAGGTTTGACTAAAATAGTGAGTGGGTTTATTTACATTTTAAATCTAATAATGAATTAAACGCAGTTACTGTCAGCATCTACATGAATGTTAAAGTCACTCACTATAATAACTTTATCTGTACTAAGCACTATATTCTATCAAAAACTCTGAATAAGGGACTGGAGGACGGTACACGATAACAAATAATAGTGCTGTTACTGGTGTTACATTTATACTTTATTAAATTGTTTTTTTAGGCTAAACATGATTCTTCTAAATTAGAATTAGTGGAATGTCACTTCCTTTCTAACTTTTGTGATGCCTGTGTGACACCCACCAATGGTTGGTCACGATTGTTGATTAGGATTATGTGTTTTTCTGTATTTTGGTGCAGAGAGGCTAAATTTCTGAACATTTACCATGGTTTTAAGTTTCAAACTTTTCATTGTAATTGTCAAGTTACGCCACTAGGTGGAGTATTCACCAAAATGAGCGCTAGTTGAATGTAGCCTTCAGGCCTCTGCTTCTCAGACAGAAACAGCCTGATTGAACGGACACAACTAACGTCTCCCGTCTCTACTTTTTCCTGTCTGAAACAGGGTATATAACCTGTCTACAGGTCTCTGTTGTTTGGGGCCTGTAACATAATTTTGGAGGCACCGCTGGCATCGGCATCTGGTGAGAGCTGGTGCTGATCCTTAACTCTACAGACCCAAGGCAGACATCACAGAACCAGCATGGTAAAGCTGCATGTGCGCAACTGAGGTAACCCGAGGACTAAGGGCTAGAGAGAAACCCCAGTTGGAGGAGGACAGCACAGCCTGCTGGAAATTGCTAAACTGAGATATCACTTATCAGGGGAAACATCATGGATGACAGCGGAAGAAAATAGTTAATATGGAAGATAAAGAAAAGCCTTCATGCCTTAACAACAGAGGAACTCTTTCAAATTTTTGAGAATATCACACTAGTAGAGGACCTGGATCCTTCAAGTGTAATACCGGGTGATGAGGAGAGTTGCCTTGACTACATATGTACTTACTTGAACTGTCAGGCATTGCTCGACTTAGAGGATCAGGGGTTTTCCCATCTGCTATCCATGAGAGATGCCATTACTGATCTTATGTCTAGTCGTGCTGTTAAATGCACTCAATCTATATTGTCAGGTAGTGAAAATGAGACTATGACACTGGCATCCCCACCTACTAGATTGTCAGAGCAGAGCAGTGTAAAGAATAATACCGATGACACGTATCCTGTGCATTCTGATGACCCACAAGTAGTCGAGTACCAACAGCTAATGACTAATTTTGAGGCTCTAGGTAGAAGATTGGCTGAGTTTAAGACAGCGTCACCGGTCCAAATAAAGCCCATCTTAACAGCTACACAACCACAACCCTCGACAGCAGTTAGACATCACAGTCCAGCCCCATTAGACCACATCGAACGTAGGCCTGATAGTATGGTCTCCTTAAGGGATTTATCCTTCCTCCAGCGTAGAGAGTTTAAAGTCCATGGGGGCCAGGTTGGGGACAGTACATCCGACATCAGCTACCATGGGCTGTGTAAACAGATTGATGAGGGACACAAAGCAAAGCACACAGACAGTGAAATCATCCAAGGGGTGCTTCGCATCATCAAACCAGGACAGTTTAAAGACATGCTCATCAACAAAGATGACCTAACCCTCACAGAGCTCAAAAGTTTCCTAAGGTCACACTTGAGTGAAAAGAGCAGCAGTGAGCTTTTCCAGGAGCTAATGAGCACTAAGCAACATGAGCATGAGAGCCCCCAACAGTTCCTATACAGGATGATAGGACTAAAACAGAAAGTTATGTTTGCTTCTAAACAAGATAACATGGACATTGAGTATGAACCGCGCACAGTGCAAAATGTGTTCCTGCGCACCATCCATCAGGGCCTTCTCCCAAAATACGCAGATGTTCGTACTGAACTCAAACCCCTTCTCTCAGACTATGGTGTGACAGATGAAGCACTAATACGGCAGGTGAATAAAGTATCCAGTGAGGAGAGCGAAAGGCAGCGCAGACTCGGTGCAACCTCTCGTCAAAAGGTAACTCATGCTCATAGTGCTCAACTTACTATTGAAAGAGACATTGAAAGTACATCAGATGGTAAAGTAAGGAGTAAAAATAAAGTCATAGAGGAACTGAATGCCAAAATTGATGCTCTGACTAAAGTGGTTGAAGCCCTCGCAGCTAATAGGGTCCAAGAACCATCTTACCAGTGTATTCATACTAAACAAAGCAAGCCCAAGTTAACACCAAGGAAGTATGGCTGTCCGAGATGTATTGAAGGAGGCATGAGTTCATGCAGTCATTGCTTCATATGTGGAGAGGCAGGTCATAGGGCAGTTGGATGTTTCAGAAGAGTACAGGGACAGAGCTCCAGTCACTTACTTGCTGAAGCACATACACCAAGTAGCAGCGGGCAGCCAAACACCACAAAATCAGAGCTTTGTCAGAAGGAAACTGCCAATGTGAAGACAAGCTATGTGCCATCCTTGCTCACAGAACATGAGACTGAAGCCCGTGAGACTGTAGCTCAGCTAGTTGGGAGGAAATGTCGAATCAAATGCTACATTCACAACTATGCAGTAGATTGTTTATTAGACACTGGAGCACAAGTTAGCCTCCTCGACCGCCAGTGGATAAAGACCTACCTCCCTGACCACCAGCTACGGCCACTAGCTGAACTCATAGGAAAAAAAGACTTGCGTGTGCTGGCTGTGAATGGACAGCCACTACCTTATGATGGTTGGATAGGAGTGGTTGTGAGTCTTCCAGACAACAGTGACCCAGATCTGTCAATACAAGTGCCCTTCCTGGTGAGCAGTGTTCCTCTGGATGCCCCTCTGATCGGTTTTAATGTAATTGAGCAGCTAGTATTAGGACCAAAGGGCGATACAGACCTCATCCCTGCTCTGGTGAAACTCATACGTGGTGCAATGAATCTTCACTGCGACCAAGCCACTGCACTTGTCAACTTAATCCAGACGAAACTCAGCAATGATAAGGGTACATGTCATGGCAAGCTGAGACTGGGGCAGTATGATGTAGTTATCCCAGCTGGTCAAGTTAGAAATGTTAAGTGTAAAGTACCCTCCACATTTGACACGTCAAATTCACTTGTGCTCTTTGAACCTCATGAGGACAATCCACAGCTACAACAGTTGGATGTTGGGGATAGTCTAATTGAAATCACTCAGGCGAAAGTCCCTTACGTCACAGTTCCCATTAGCAATCGTACAAAGCACAGTATAACCCTGAACAGCAGGACTGTCTTGGGGAGCATTGAACCAGTAGCGAAAGTAATTGAGACTAAAGAACTGAACTTGTTTGAGTCACATACACCCCAGGGAACCAGCAGTGAGGAGTCCTCTGCCGCACAGCAGGATGCAGGAAGTAGTGGGACATCAACATGGGACCCACCAGTGGATGTCAGTCACTTAAGTGATGACCAGCAGAAAATTGTCAAGAAAATGCTGCGAGAGGAATCAGCCGCATTTGCACGGGACGACAATGACATGGGGTGTATCCCAAGTTTAGAGATGTCCATCACACTGAAAGATAACACGCCTATTCAGAAAGCTTACACTTCCATTCCAAAACCCCTTTACAAGGAAGTCAAGGAGTACATCGAGGATCTTTTGGCAAAGGGGTGGATTGTAAAGTCCAAATCTCCGTACTCAGCACCTGTTGTCTGTGTACGTAAGAAGGATGGAACACTCAGACTCTGCGTCGATTATCGCCTTCTCAATCAACACACAGTACCAGACCGGCATCCATTGCCAAGAATCCAGGACCTTACAGACACCCTGGGTGGGTACAGTTGGTTTTCCATTTTAGATCAAGGAAAGGCTTATCACCAGGGCTTTATTTCTGAGGGTTCACGCCACTTAACTGCATTCATAACCCCCTGGGGCCTGTACGAGTGGGTGCGAATCCCTTTTGGGCTAACAAATGCTCCTGCTGCATTCCAACGCAGTATGGAAGAAATGCTTGCCCCCCTGCGAGATGAGTGCTGCATTCCATACTTGGATGACATCTTATGTTATGCTCGCACGTTTGAAGACCATGTTGAAGGACTGAGGAAAGTCCTTAGAGCCCTAAAGAGTCATGGAGTCAAACTCAGGGCCACAAAGTGCGACTTGTTCAAACGGGAGGTGAGATATGTTGGTCGCTTGGTCTTGGCTGAAAAAGTGCGTATTGATCCCAAAGATTTGGAGGCAGTGTACGCCCTGAAGGATAAAACGCCAAACACTGTGGGAGACGTGCGAAGAATTGCTGGTTTTTGGGCTACTACCGCTCATATATCCAAGATTTTTCCAGACTGGCCCAACCAATCTATGAGCTTCTGCAACCAAAGGTGAATCCTGAGGTGCAGACGTGAGGGAGACGTGGTGTACAGAAAGTCAGAGGTGCACAGTTACCATCTAGAACTCCAGTTACATGGACAATGAGACACCAAGAGGCACTGTGTAAGTTAATTGATATGCTGGCGAATCCACCTGTTCTTGCCTATCCAGACTTTGAACTGCCATTTGTGCTTCACACAGACGCGTCCGACAAAGGGCTTGGAGCAGTCCTTTATCAAAATCAGAACGGCAAACTCAGGGTGGTTGGATATGGCTCCAGGACCCTCACACCAGCCGAGAAAAATTATCGGCTCCACTCGGGCAAGTTGGAATTTCTTGCTCTAAAGTGGGCTGTCTGCGAGAAATTCAGGGATTATTTGTTTTATGCCCCATATTTCACTATCTATACAGACAATAATCCCTTGACGTATGTCATGAGTACAGCCAAATTGAATGCAGTCGGTTTCAGATGGGTGGGGGAACTGTCTGATTTCAGATTTGACGACCTGGAAAAGTGAATGTTTATGCAGACACTCTTTCTAGATGTCCTCTTGACATCAACAAATATATGAAAGAGTGTACGGAGCAACTGGTTGGGGAAGCTACAGGGTTGGTTCACAAGTTGATGTACATAGGTTTAGAAAGTGGGTTGAGTAGTACTTAAAGTTCTGAATTTAGTTTATATTGAGTGAATGAGATATAAATGAAAATGTCAGGAGCCATTTTATTTTTGTTGGGGAGTGTGTGACACCCACCAATGGTTGGTCACAATTGTTGATTAGGATTATGTGTTTTTTTTTGTATTTTGGTGCAGAGAGGCTAAATTTCTGAACATTTACCATGGTTTTAGGTTTCAAGCTTTTCATTGTAATTGTCAAGTTACGCCACTAGGTGGAGTATTCATCAAAATGAGCGCTAGTTGAACGTAGCCTTCAGGCCTCTGCATCTCAGACAGAAACAGCCTGATTGAACGGACACAACTAACGTCTCCCGTCTCTACTTTTTCCTGTCTGAAACAGGTTAGTAGCATGTGTATTTTAATCACAACATACTCCATAGGATGTCTAACTACGGTTAGGTTTGAGGAGATAAACACACATTTGAGCAGCGTTTAAAGCCTAAAATTAGTTGTTTGTCGAAGTAAAGTTTTGCGTTTCTGTTTCTGTGTGGACTAAAGACTCCTGGACATTTGTTAGAAATATAATTCATGTGTAATTATGTTGTATGTGAGACTGAGAGTGAGGAATATGGGTTGTATAACGAATTTTTCCTGTTCTGTATTGTTTTCAGCACAGAGTTCCAGTGGGATATTTTGTATACTATGTTGTTGAAATGTTTGCAAATGTGTAAAACATAAAAATTGATCAATAGGCTGAATTTAACTAGTAACAGGATTACTGAGGTAGTGTATAGTGAGAGCTAGTATAGCAGACACAAAGTAAGTATTGTTAATGCAATCTATAGTGGTGAATTAATACTATTAATGTTAAACAGTACTGCACTGTATTTCCAGACTCTGCTTGTAAGTTACAGTATATTAACCTGTGAGATGGAAATCACAATGTATGTTAATGGAAACATGTTGAATTGAGTTGTTGTGAAATAGAGAAAAATGTTTATAAAAGCAAAACAGAAGAGTCAAATGAGAATAAAATATGCTTGTTTAATAAAGACAGAAACAGCCTGATTGAACAGACACAACTAACGTCTCCCGTCTCTACTTTTTCCTGTCTGAAACAGGGTATATAACCTGTCTACAGGTCACTGTTGTTTGGGGCCTGTAACACCTGCTTCTTTAGCTGCACATTTGTAAATTGTCTACATTTGAAACTTTTCCAGCAGATTGTTAAGGAACATATCACTTCTCTTGTCCAGGCTTGGAAATCCTCCCAAAAAGCTTCAGAGTACATGGAATAAAAAAATAAGTGATCTGTAGTTTCAGTGTCTTTATCCTAACAACCCATCATTCCCCTCCCTAGCTGTGCAGTGCTGGTCCAAGCCTGATAGAAATATGGGAGGGTTGTGTCAGGATGGCATCTGGAGTAAAAACTGTGCCAAATCAACATGTGGACAATGATCCACTGTGGCGACACTGAACTCACGGGATAAAGCTGAAAGGACAAAAATAAATAAGTAAAAAGTCTCATTATCACAAAAGCTATATGGTCAAAGTTAAATCTGTCTTAGCAGTTCATTGGTGGGATAAATATTGGATTTTTAAGTGGATTTCTGTAAGTCTTTGGACTTACAGCATAAGTAATATAAGTAGTTCTCGGTTTTTTACTTTTGGATCTGCAAACAGTTGTATTATAGAGTTTCTATTGGATCTGATTGGGAATATGTTATTGTTATTTGAGCGACCTTCAAATAAGTATTTTTTTCCATTAATTTGAGGCAGTAATAGATTTGGAATGCCAAGCTGTTTGTCCATTGCTTGGACTAACCGTTTTACTGGATCAGGCTTTTATTACCCTATTTAATTCGGTGCGGGTGCAAGTTACATCATATTTGGAGCAGAAGTTTTCTTAGGTTGATCAACATCTGTGATGGTTCAGTAAATGGCATATTGACCACACATTTGTATTCATCCAGTGTTGTAGGTGCAGAGACTTACATTTACATAACACATATCTGTTGTTCCAAAGAGGTGTTTGATGTGGTGTAAAATGATGTGTGTCCATGAGACTTGTTTGTGGAAGGAGAACAGGTTGACTGGCAGATTTTCCTCCATGCTGCACCCAAAGGGGCCATGGAGGAGCCACAAAAGATGCACCTGACGGCTTGGACGGCCTTTTCATGATGACGATGTAAATATGACAAATGTAAGATAAGATCAACCTGTATTGACCCCACAGTGGGGAAATTCACTCATTAGTGTTGGTCTAGCAAATAAAACCCCAATAAAATACATTTACATTTCTGGTTGTAAAATAACAAAATGTGGAAATTTCAAGGGGTATAAATACTTTTGCAAGGCACTGTGTACCCCTACATAGTTTAGCTGCAGTAACGTCCCCATGTGGCTATAAATTGTATTTACTTTTGTTCTGACTCTAATACTGTGGAACATGATTTTATTGAAGTTTTGGTTCTTCTGAGAACCTTCTGATTGTGTATTTAGGAAGGACAATGTAGAGCATGTACGACTGAAATACAGGAAACATTTTACACCACTACTATTTGATGCTGGTCATAATTCAGCAGTAGATAATCTACAAGTAGTAGTTTATATTTTTAGCTGTACAGTTCCTGCTCTGGACTCAGATCAATTGTCTACAACATGACTGTTTGTGTAAACTGATTCATCAGCTGCTCAAAGTTTTACTTTTAGATTTAGAATCACTCCACTGCAACAAACTGCACAACTGCTCTTCTCCTTGTGTTTGTGCCATTTGTTGTGGCAAAACCTGTAAGACAAGTTAAGAGGCAAAAGGCATCTCACAAGTGATATTTATGGTGAGTTTAATCAGCAAAAAGAGAAACTCAGCAGAACAGTTCTTTACTTAGAGTGGGACAATCAGATTGAAGGCTTTACAGGTTGTTCGACCTTTTAACCACTCAGCTCACTGCCGAGTTCATACAAATGGACAAAGGAGTGAACCTTACATACAGGTGAATACACACTGGTTAGGAATCCAATTAACAAACTAGGTCTGCTAGAAATTAAATAGAGCAGTAAAAGGTGAACAGTGTTGCAGTTTTAAATTTTTTCTCATGATAATTTAAGTGAAACTGTGTTGTGATTGAGCAGCTTTAGCTGGATGTTACACTGCAGCTTGAAGAGAAGCAGGAAGTGTCCTATTACAGGGAACAGACAGAGCAGCAGCCTCCATCTTTACTCAGCAGTCAGAGCACAGAGACACATCAGCAGAAATTTGTATTTCTCCTCTCATATCAGTGATGTAACAGCTGTACCTGCTCATTACTTTAGTCTCCTCCTGTTAATGTTCTGTACACATTTAGACCAAAGAGCAACTTTACAATCCAGCCTGTGATTTACAGTGTGATTTAATTTTATGAAACAGAAATCAGTCAAACGCTCACTGGTTCCTGCTGCTGCTTAGACGTCATCATAGTGGAGGAAAACAGGCCTCTCTTCAGGGATTCAATCAGCCCATTTCCAGGAAGTCAGACAGGTTCACACTTTGGTCTTTGAACCAGCAGGTGTCAGCAAAGAGACCCTCAGCAGGCAGTAGGATGACAGAGCATAACTGCAGTAGTGGTAGTACTGCTACTAGTAACTCTGCAGGATCCATTTGTCACCTTCATTACTCTCCTCCACTCGCTCACTGTGAAACATGCACAAAGTTTCCTTTGGATCCTGGACTGAAATACAGGTCTATAGTGTTTCTCTTTGAGAGCAGAGAGTCTGCAGATCAAATATTTATTTATACAAAAGCCTCGATGATCCTGCAGTTCAGCTCCAAGTCTGTAGAACTGTTCAAATGAACAAAGAAAAGTGGTGGAGAAAGTTTACTTCTGTTTGATTTGAAGCAGCAGCTGCAGAACCAGTTTTCCCAAAATATATTATGTAATGTTGGTCTGTGTGTGTGAATATAATTGTTAGGTATTTAATAAAAGAATACATTTGAACCGATCCTCTCTTCGCTGTGAGGACCCCCCTTCCTCCCCAGCTCTTCTTCAGTCAATCTGACACGGACTCACAGACGAGAGAAACCTGCTTACCCAAGTCTTTTTTACTAACACAGCAGTTTTTCTGAGTCTTGCTGAGACTCAGCTCAGCTACAGTAACTCACTGCCCCACTACCATTGGAATCTCTGTGTGATGACTCAGTCAGATTATCAACTACATTACAATGAAATTGCATAGTGTTCACTTGATATATACACTATATTACTTTTTTATACAGAAACAAATTTATTTCAGGTTTTACACCATAATTTGATCTGTTTGAATTAAAGACAATTCATGCTTTGCATGTCGGCCTGTTTTGTTACCTGTGTTGAGTTGAATCTGTTAACAGAAGCTAAAACCTCTGTGGTCGCCTAGTTTTCAGTTTCAGTTTGGATGTAAAAACTTGAGCTGAATGTGGACTGTACACGTTAATGATCAATATTCTAAATATATTATTATTAATGTTTCTGCATCCATGTACACTCTGAACATAAACACCACCTCCAAAAATGTGGGAAGTGTTTTACAGTTTGGTTAAGAACTGCATTAGGCTTCTTCAGGATTAGAAAGTTCAACTTTCACATTTACTTTTTACAAATTGACATGTTCCTACTGTGGAGAACTGCAGCATTTGTAGCAGTAACCTTTCTTACAATACTTGGAGTAAAATAACTGCTATTTTATTTTGCAGAGACTGAAACAGTTGCTGTCTACTTAGCAGTGATGACAGAAGACATCAGGTTTGGACAAACAGTCACCACAGACATCAAATCAACACGGAGACGTTCATCAGGTCTTTGCCATAGTTGTTGTTAGTCATTAATTTATTAGCAGTATTTTACTGTTGAGCTGCTTGATGTGAAGCGAGTTTTAACTACTTTTTAGTGCAGTAGTTACCAACCTGTGTGTGTTTGTTCAGAGTTTCCAGTGGAACCAGAGGTCGTCTACTCTTCACTGAAGCCGACCTTCAAACCATCACACCAGTCTAACCAGTGATGACAACCTGCTGACTGTCACTGGTCCTCAGAGCTTCTCTCACCACATCATATTCTGTTCTAAAAAATGTTATTGATAGTTTTGTACAGTGCAGTTGTTGCTGCAGCAGTGAGTCTGTTTCTCTGCAGCCTCAAGAAACTTTAGTCTCACTTGTTGTTTGTGTCGTGTGGTTCTGTGGGTTTCACTAAGCTGTGAGATGGAAAGTTTGATTTGTTCTGGTTTGGTTGTGGCTGATTGACAACGTGTAGAGAACAAATGTACCAAAACCACTACTGCAGACTAAAAACAGCACAGACATCAGTCAGTGGTGGGAAACTGCACAGAAAAAGCTGCAAAATGTTTATATGTGTGTGAAGAGTTTGATTATTTAATCAGTGACATGTTAAAAATATTCAGGCTGTAAAAGTTCATCTGTCTCAGTGAAGATGCTGTTTAAAGCTCACACTTGTTTTAAGTTAAGTTGTCATTTTAAATGCAGGTTGAATGATGACTTTGCTCTCTAGCCAAGTTTTTTGTGGTTTCATGTGTGTGATATGTGAATCTGATGAAGTGGCAGCTCTCAGGCTGTGGCTGGTTGTCACTGAGCTGCAGAACTGTTGACTAAAACGTGATGAAGAGAAATATCTTTTAAATTTACAATTTATTATTATGCTTTAATAATATCATTACATTGTTTTCATGTTGTTTTTTAATATATTTTACCTATTTAGTGCAGCACAAATGTGAGTAACAAGGCAGAATCAAAGTGAGTAAAATGTTAAATAATTTCTTTAAAAAACGTTCCATACATGCTGTAATTACTATCAACTCAATCAGAGAAACCCAAAGCTAAAGCCACTAACATATTATTATTGTGATAATATTATAAGGATATTTGTTACACTCAGCTGTAATGGTTTTCTACATTGTTGTTGCTGAGAATAAACACAATTAGAATTTCTACCAACTCCTGTTCTGCCTGGCTGATCATCTATATCCCTGGACGTGGCCTGACTCTTCATTCTGTAAGTCACTCTGGTCCTTTGGATTTGGATTTTGGAACATTGAGAACATTAGTCCAGATCTTTCTTCCTGGACACACCCACTCTTCTCCCACCTTTATTGACTCTGGGGCAGATGCAGAATTCATAGACAAAGCAGTAGCACTAAAACCTGGACTTCACTAAAACCCCTACAGATTCATGCCCTGGACGGACACGTCTCTAATTCCAGTTCCATCCCTACGTCTTCTTTTGTCAACAGCTCACCACAGCAGAGAGACATTAGGATGTAGGAGACAGAGTTTCTCTCTGCCAAAAAATGGCCGAAATCATGATTCAACATGTTTTCCACCTCCACGGCCTCCTCTGTCACATATTCTCTGACCGAGGTCCTCAAATCACGGCAAAGCTCTGGTGTGAACTATGTAAGCTGTTGGACATCAGCCTGTCCTCCGGCTTCCACCCACAGTCTAATGGCCAAATTGAAGGGATGAACCATGATCTGGAAACTGGACACCACCTACTCTGCTCCTGGGACCCTCTTCTTGGCCCAAGAATGTCGTCAACTCTGCCAAACTGTCAACTGTCAGCCACGAGCTGCTATTGTTGCCATTCCATCAGAGATACCACCTGTCTTGGAGGAGAGGTCACCAGACGTTACTGCTGTCCATCCATAGCTACAAGAAATGGGCCAAAAACCACCGTTCGCAGACACACAGCTATCAAGTTGGACTAAAGGGTTTGGCTCATTTTTTCTGACTTTCCACTACATTTAAAATGCAAGATATTGGCCCCTCACTCAGTGGGTCCTTTCCCCATTTTCAAGGTTTTCTCTGCCAGTGACATTGCAGCTCCCACTCAGGATCCATCCGACCTTCCACGTCACCCGTCTTAATCGTGTCGCACAGAGCAGCCTTTTCCTTACTCCAGTTTTGCCTGTCTGATCATCTGTCTGCTCAGACGTGGCCTAACTCCCCGTTCTGTAAGTCACTCTAGTCTTTTGGATATAGAGTTTGGAAATTGGAACTAACATTGGATTGAGAATATTAGAACTATTAATAGATTGAGACTTATTGGATTTTGGAAATTAGATTTTGGACCTTGTTGCATTCAGTTTTTGGATTGACTCACCTGCCTTTTTTCTCTGCACTCACAAAATCTCAATCAAGGATTCTGCACAAATCTAATAAAGATTCGATCACATTTCATGATCAATTTTTGCAGAGCATCAGGAAAATGCAAAAAAATGCCATCACTTTTCTTGCCTAAAATGCTGCATTATCATTATCTTCAAACTAATTTGGTGGTTACATGGTTAAGGTCATTTTCCACAGTCTAGGCTTTTATAAGAGTTATTTCTTAAGAAGAAAGTGAACAATGTGATCTGTGGAAAACTGTAAAACAAGACATTTTCATATCATTTTCATTTGTGATCATTTGTGTGAACCTATTTTTATATGAGAGGAGATGTTTCTTTTTTAAATTGAATTTGTCCTGTGTCAAAATACAACTGTCCTTAGACTGGGACAACTACAGTAATAGTACAACAATTAGTATTTTCATTATTTGACTTACTATCAGTAACAGATTCAGTCCATTTTCATATGTGTGGTGGGACAGAGACCAGTACTAAGATTGGTGCAGATAAAACTGCTTTTTGTCCAATAAAATTGTAGGACCTTACTTCATCATAATTAAATAAATAATTATAAAAATGTTTAAAGATAGATTAGTTTATGTAAATGTGAGGAGCTGCTGCAGGAGTTGTATCATGATTCTGGTCTGTGATTGTGTTTCTCTCTATTGTAGCCTGTAATATTAAATACACACATTTACACTGAAAGAGCTTCTAGATTTTTAAGATTCTTACATGTTCATTTGGATCTTTAAGACACATTGGCAGAAACAACAGTTGTCTGTCTGTTATGTTTCTCTTTTGCCACCTAATATCTGTCCTACTATCTGACAGGCTCAAATCACGTAGAACCAATAGGTATAAAAATGTTTGTACACAGAAAGCAAAGCCACATGAATGAATTCAGCATTAAGGAAACCAAAACCAAAGGATGCAAACAAATATTACCACATGGGGCCCCCTAGTGGTCCAGAGGCCCCTAAGCAACTACTTAGTAAACATAGAATTTAAAAAAATAGAAGAAATTAATCAGTTTTTCAATTAATATTAAATACTAACAATATACTCAAAATGATTTCAACAAAAACAAATGTAAACAAACTACTTGCCAGATGTGGCTGATCAAATAACAATATACACTAACACTAAACCACAGATAACACTACCTGACCATCAACAGGCTAAAAATACAACACTGCATGTGTTCTCTAATCAACTTGAGGTCTAAAGCAAACTAAGAGCCAGCACACAGCCCACCCTCGATGTCACAGTCCAAAATAATCCCTAATTTAACAGGGGGCATAAACGGGTAAGGAAGGGCATCCGCCGTAAAACTGTGCCAAATCAGCATGGAGACAATGATCCACTCTGGTGACCCTGAACTCACACGATGAGCTGGAAGGACAAAAAAATATATAAATATAAATTTATAAATAAAAATATACATTTATATATATATATATATATATATATATATATATATATATATATATATATAACTTGGTGACTTCTGGTGTCTTTGTGACTGTATCATTTCCTTGTGTTTGGAACCATTTACATGAGGGTGGGGCTGTGCTACACACAAATACAAGTACAAAGCCGCTACAGTCACATCTCATCTGTTCATCATACAGGAGAGAGGAGGAAACTTCCTCAAACGCCTGTTGTACAAAGAGAAACCTGCAGAAAAGAGACACCTTCACTATTTCACCCACAGTCGATTCACTCAGGTCACTCAGATCATTTCACCTCTCAGTGAGTATGGTTATAATGTTTCACACTTACTATTGATTGTTTTGTTTTTTTGTAAATCCATCACTGCATTACAGAGAGAAAAATGACTGCATTAACGTGTCTTATCTGGAGGTCCACTAACCTTCATCAATGAATGTGGACTCAAGGTAATTAAACATCATTAAACATCACAGGAGGAAAAAGATGTCTGTCCCTGAAGGTAAACTAAGTGACTGGATATGGGCCTCAATATTTACTAAAAACTGAGCTGAGAGATTCAGAAATCACCTTAACTCTCGGTCATTTGTTAACATACAGCTTCTGGTTATGAGAAGCTCCAAGTCTTGAATCATAAAGTTGAAGTGGTGGTGAGGATCTGAACCTGCTCGATGGTCTTACTGTTTGCCTCTTCCGGTCCTACATAGCAGGAAGCTGCTGCTACAGTTAATACCAATTTGCAAATTTAAGCAAATGTTCAGAAGTTGATGACGTGAGATCCCCCTCTCACTTACTTACCCTCATAAATCACCCACCTTATTTCCATAAAAAACATGTTTTGATTTGTACATAGTGGAATTAATTTTTAAAAAATCACCCTGACGTTCATCAGCTTAATGAATTAATGGATCTGAGTGTGTGTTTGTATGTGGATCAGGGTTGGAGCTGCTTTCTGGGCCACATCCTTTGTATATCATTTAACAAATCGAGGATCAAGTGAGTCATTGTGGATGTTCTAATCCTGGATCAGGTTATGCTGGTTCTTTAAACCCACTGAGGAAGTGAATTAGATCTGGGATAAAATAACTACAGAGGCTGACCAGTTTTCCTGCCCTTAACATGTAGTCTGCAAGTTTGTCTCTGTTTATGTGGAACCAGTATGCAAAACTGTGAAATAGAAATATTTTGGGAAAAGTATGTCAGTCATAGTTCATTTTGGTTGAATCAAACCTTGTTTTTGATTAAATTTGTGTTATTTTTGTGGCTCTATGTCAGCAGTCAGTCTACAGTAGCTGTAGTTTTTATTTTTGTGAAACATCTGTATCTGTACGCTGTGTTTACCCTGTTTAGGGTCACAGGTGGCTGGAGTCTATCCCAGCTGTCATTGGGTGAGAGGTGGGGTCCACGCCGGACAGGTCTCCAGTCTTTCCCAGGGCCAAATCAGAGAGACATACAGAGACAGACTAAAATTCCCATGCACATTTACAGCAACTGGCAATTTAGAGTCTCCAAATAACCCAACACATGTCTTTGGACTGTGGGAGGCCGCAGTTGGCAGGTGGAATCAAACCGCAGAGCTAACGAATGAGGGTCATGGTAGATAGATAGACTGGAGACCTGTCCAGGGTGGACCCCACCTCTCACCCAATGAGAGCTCAACGCAACTTAACGCAACAAGTAGTAACATGTAGTCTGTTTAAAAACCAATCACCTGCTCCTGACAGGTTTTTTAGGATGTCGTCAAACCTGTTGTCAAAAGATATGTAGTGTTTCAGCTGTATGAGCTCATTTACATTTAGATCGGATCAGCGACTGCATGATTAACATCAGGGACATGGAGGAGAGAATCTGGGGGAGTTTTTTCTCAGGAGACCACCTTAGACTGAACTCAGGTAAAACTAAACCCTTTTTGAACAATAAGGATTTAACTGATGTGAGTGAGGGGTTTGTGAGAACCTACTGTACTTTGATTGAGTCTTACTACAGCTGAAACATATTAATGTTTGAAATATATTAATAACTGAGAACAACTGGGGGTAAGATTAGGTCAAACATGTCATTTTGTCTCCTGTGTCCACCTGTGTTTATGATTTTTCAGCAGGTGAATGAAAAGAGGTTTTTGAGTTTTTTCACATTACTTCACTCTGATAACGAACCACTGCCTTATTTAAATCCTGTTGAAGTGTGGACAAACCTGTTCAGGGTGTGTGTGGTTCAGATGCTTTAGATTCCTGCTACACAGATTCCTGCTGAACTGGTTTAAAGTGAGCTGTTACTAAACTTTGTACTTGGCGATTTTATTTAAACTCCATTAGGCACAAAAACTTCAGGGTCTGGTTTCATTACTATAGTAACCACGTGCATCATGTTGTGTAGTGGTCGTCATCTATATATTTGCCACCTTTACTTAATCTGAGCGAGTTACACAACTGGTTGTTTGTACAATGTTTGAAGGAAGACCATCATTTTTCAGGCACTTCATTGGAAAACACCTCGAGAGAGACAGAGACCAATGGCTGAATGGGGCGAAGTCACCTACAAAAAGAAAACATGTATCCACTCTGCTGAGGAGGCTCATGGACATTTAAGATGGTGAGTTAGTCATACAAATATTTAGATACTCAATCACAGTCCTCCCATATACTAGTGCATCAGTAAATTAAACTATCAGGAAAAACAGTGAAACTCTCACATTGTAGCTTCTTTAAACTGCTACAGCATCTTTCTCTTTTTTAACTGCATCCTCTGATGTGCTGTAAACAAAGTTTCACCTCTGAAAACGTTTCTGACTTTGGACAATGTCGGCAGCAGATTTCTCCAGACATTGTTCTGAGTTAATATGTCAAAGACGCGATAGATCGATACATCGATCGATCGATAGATTTCGTTTCTGTGGCTGAACCTGTTTCAATGTAGTGATGAGTACATTTCCACTAATAACTAAACTAAGTTTGGGCTTAAAAAGCTGCAACAACCAGCTGATAAAAACACAGTCTTTGCGCCAAAACTGTGACGTGGGATCTTTTATTAAAAGGTAAGTGTGGCGATGTTCTATTAGTCAGTTAGGAAAACACTGAGTGAACACACAAAAATCTGTGTTTTCATTTGAATTAAAAATAAAACAAGTTGTTAAAAACTCACATCTTCAGTCGGAGCTTATGGGTTTGGAGCTGAGCACTGTAAAAACGATTTGGCATTTTACTGTTAATGCAAAAGAAAATCCTGTAAATTACAGCACATTGGCCGTATTTTAACAGAACCATGATGTTTTCCTAAAACTCTGCCCGTTCACCTGAACTGCACGTGAAGCTGGACCAGTTCTTTTTTCATCCACCTTACTAATTATTTGGTAAGTAGCAATTTCAGTGTTTCCTGAATGTGTTCACATCATGATAGAAGGATTCAGCAGCTAGCTAGAACTGTACAGACAGAAGTTTATCAATCAGACATACAAGGAGCTCGTTTTCACTTTAATAAGTTATTGTGTTTGAGTCAGTTAATGAGGGAAAACTTAATGACATCTTTACAGTGTGAACCTGTTACAGTCTATGGAATCACTTCAACAAATGCAGTAACATCAGCACTTCAGATCACTCTGTTATTAGTTACATTCACTTAGGATTTTACATTTGATTACTAGACAACTAGTTTTTTGAAAAGGTACAAAACTCCACATATGTAGAGTCAGTTTGTATAAACAGATATCTGTAATATTTCTGTCTTTTCTTCTAATTTTCGATTACGTCCGACTGCATATCTGGACATTTGCTGCCTTTAATTGTTGTTATTCTGAGTGAATGTTTGAAGAACGATCATCATTTTTCAGGTACTTTATTAGAAAACACCCTGAGTTTGGTGACTTCACCTACAAAGAGACGACAACAATCAATCAACATGTATCCACTGTGGAGGAGGCTCATGGACTTCATTTAAGATGGTGAGCTACTCGTACAAATATATAGAAAGTCAGTGCACTAGTACTATGCACTAGTACTATGCACTAGTATTCTTATATACTAGTGCGTGAGTGAATTGAAACATCATGAAACACAGTGAACATCTCATATCATCTAGTTTCCTTAGACATAAACTGAAATATCCAAAATATCAGAGTATTACCAGTATCATCAGTGCGTCGTGGCATAAAGGCAGCCAGCCTGAGGCACTGCTGACTTGTTACCAGACCAGTTGCTTTCATAGCAGCCTTCAGCTGTGTTGTTACTAAAGGTCGATTGTTTCTCGGGTTTCTCTTGAAAATACTCCAGATCCTCTGTGGGTTCAGGTCAGGTGAGTTGGCCAGTCAAACACAGTAACATCACGGTCAACAAAGCAGTTAGTGGTTATTTTCAACTGCAGACAGGAGCTAATCCTGCTGGAAAAGGAAATCAGCACTGGAAGCATGTAGTGCTCTAAAATCTGCTGGTAGACGGCTCTTTTGACTCTGGACTTGATAAAACACAGTGGACCAACACCAGCAGGTGACAGGAACCCAAATCAGCACCGACTGTGGAAACTTCACCCCGGACTTACAGAAACCTGGATTCTGTGATTCTTCCACTCCTCCTCCAAACTCAGCGACACTGATTTGCAAACAAAAAGCAACAGTCCAGTTCTTTTTCTCCTCAGCCCAGGTTCTGACATCTCCGGTTCTCCGGTTCAGCAGCGGCTTGATGCTGGGAATACAGCAGTTGTAGCTCATTTCCTGAAGACGTCTGTGTGCAGTGGCTCTTGATGGACTGTCTCCAGCTTCACTGCACTTACCTGTAAAACTGTCAAGTTCTCGAATCAGCTTTACTTGACAATCTTTATAAGCCTGTGGTCGTCCCTGTTGCTTGTCACCTTTTCCAACCACACTCCAGTCAACTTTCCATTAACATGCTTCAATACAGCCCTCTGCAAACCTGCAAACAAACAGACCTTCATTGATCACCTTCTGTCACGACTTGTCTGTTCTTGCTTACATGGCTTTATATACACAGTATTTGTTGTTGTGTCCACCGTGGTTTCACTTACGTTGTCAGCATATTGTGATTTTATGTTGTTTTACCCTTTGTGGTGTCTGTTTTTTAGATGTTAGTGCGTTTAACAGTCCTTGCGTTAGCATTATAGCTTCGTCTGCTTCAAGTTTTCCTCCAATTTTATCTTAACTCAAACTCCTCACCTATCAGGATGGGAAGGTGAGGTAAGTGTTCTCATTGTGGAAACCGGTAGGTTTTTCTCCACAGCCCCTCACAACCGTCTTCGATCACTGGATCGTTGCTATCAGGGTGACTGCACCGGTTACAATTCATGTGACTGTGATCTATCTGCCACCAGGCAGCTGGGTAAGTTGTGTGATGAGTTCAAAATGCTGTTGTCCCCAGAAGATATCACTCCTCTCATACTAGGAGACATGAACATCCACCTAGACAAATGGTGGATGTTTGATCAAAAACTGGAGCCCACTCGCCCAACAAACAGAGCTGGAAACCACCTTGTCCTCATTCTCACCCAGAACTGAACCACAGACATGAGCCTGGATCTGTGGTGGTGCTGGGGTGGGCAGTGCACCCCAAAAACTTTCCCATGCCCATCCAACCTGTGATAATATACACACAGAAAGATCATCAAGTGCCACCTACACATCTGTTGTCTTGTGTCACTTGCAGCCACAATCATTGTGTGTTACGTTACACTTAAGATAAAAGTTGAAGTTCACTGTATATTCAAAATACAAAAGTATTATTTCAGTGTCTAGTTCTGGCTCATCCATAGATCCAGTGGACTGAAGACCAATCTGAGCTTCCTGGATCAACATCTGCTTTTTATCACTTAGTTTTAAAAGTAAAATATCGACCTGATGAAGACTGTGCTTGACTGTAACTTTTTACCCCCTGACATTTTTTACTGCACCCAAAACAAGACAAACTAGAACTGGCCCTGCACAGACAACATCTCAGTCACTTTTACCAAATCAATTCTTCATTTAGCTCACTGACTTTCTTCTGAGACCTTTTCACTTTCCACTTTCTACCATCACCTGAGGTCTCTCAGAGACAAAGCCACTGACAGCTTCTGCACCACACGCTCAACCTGTCAGGATAGTCTCTACCCTCCTGTTGTCCAGGCTTCCCCGTCCTTAATGTCCTAATCCTTCAATCACTGAAAACTCGCTCACTTTGAAAGTTCCCCACCGCCGGATGAAGAAAGGTATAGCTTATCTTATCTTGCTCCACTCCCCCCCACCTTCATATCCACCTCTTACTGCTGATGATTTTACCAGCTTTATTAATAATGAGGTGGCAGCTATCAGCTCCCAGTTCTCTCCACCAGATGGAGACATCATGCTGACTTCATGTAACAGCACATCACTCTTCTCATTTTGCATCCACCCTCCTTTCAAATCCTACTACCACCTGTTTTCTGGATCACATCCCTTCTTCTCTCCTTTAGGCAACTGAAGTATTACCAAACTGTTCTTACAGTTTGACAACAACTGTTTTAATCCGCTTCTGCCGGTATACGTTCACACCCATGAACGTAAGGGTTTAATCCCAGAGTTCCTCACTCTCTTCGCAGCATGTGCTGAAGAGCAGATACTGTATATTCAGGAGTTATCCTACCACTCAAGCAGGGTTTCCACAGTTCACTGTCCATCCAAGGCAAATCAAATGTTCTCCACCTTGGTGTTCATCACTAGAGATCCTGGTATAATCGGCTCGGCATCCTTGGATGAAGTTTTCACAAAATCATACATTTAAAAAAAAAACTGACCTGTATAATAATCAGAAAGAATCATTGATGCATCTTAAGAACAAAATTAAACACAGCACATTTCTTTTTAGTATAATTACTTTCCACGAGAGAAAGAAAAAAAATCCAGAAACATGAAACAAGTTTCTCTTTTCCCAAAAGTACCAAGACACAGAACGTTAGCCATTAACCATTAGCTGCCATGAATTTGCTTCCAAACACTTCTACTGAAACGGTTCAATCACCGAGAAGAGTCCCAGCACATCCACCACCTTGTGAGAAGCGTGACCACAGCTTGGCCAAGTTTTCACAGCCAAAAATCACCAAATCCATTTTCCCATGAACGAAAACCGAACGTTTTTCTGCTCCTCGTTCCTCGTCTGCATCCACTCTGCACTGTGCAGACACAGGGGGCGGAGCTACTCCACACTACACCTGTTCAGACTCTGTCAGCAAAGACAGCTGACAGTTCTACCTGAGCTTCCGCCCCATGGCCTGCCGGTCCCCATCTGGTGCTTAAGGAGACCTCTGGGCCAACCATGCTCAAAAGGCCTCCTTCAGGCTGTCGGCCTCTATTACCGCTGATGTCCACCAGCAGGTCCCCAGGATGTCACCACAACAAGCACCAAAAACCTTATGGCCACAACTCAAAGGGGCTGCTTCCACAATGCAAGATTTAAACACAGTCCAGTTGGAGTCAATGTTTGCAGCCTCCCTGGACTACTAGAGTTAGAGCCAGGCATTTCCAACACACCTTTACTACGTTTGGATTCACCATCTCTGTCCGACAGTCTCCCGTATTAAAAGCAGACAGTTGAAGTGGTTCAGGCATCTTATAAGAATGCTCACCATATATTATATTTTGTTCAAATTACCAGTTTTCATCAAAGGGCATTTGTCAAGACATGTCTGTAAACTACATAGACATAAAAACTCTTTTGGGTCTTTTTTTAAATATATGTGTTTGTACATTATTGCAAAACTTCTTTATTCACTTATAAATGTAGCATGTGACCTGGTGTTATAAGATTCTTGTTGTTATTGCATCTTGTTTCGTGGTAAAGACAATTTTGTTAAAATAAAGTTTAGGTCTGAATATATATTTGAGTGTTTAATTAGTAGCTCTGTTTCAATATTAACTGATGAAAAAATATTTATATGTTTTCTAAAGATTATTACTGATATTTGCTTTTTCTTTTAAGAACCACACAAGGAGCAACAAGACAAACACACCTGAGCTCATCAGCAACATCACTCTGAAGGTCAGCAACTCAGGTGAGTAAGTGGATCAGAGTGGAAACTGTTTTCTGGATCTCGCCCTTTGTACATAATTAAAAAGAACCAGGATCAAATGTTGGATGTTGTCTGGCTATAACTTGTATTTACTTTTTTTCAGGCTGAAATAACAGTGGAACATGATTTGACTGAAATTGTGGTTTTTCTGAGCACTTTCTGATTGTGTATTTAGTACCTCAGTTGGTAAAGGCAGTCGTCCACGGTTCACATGGTGAGGGGTTCGATCCCCGGCCCTGGTTATATGTCGAAGTGTCTGTGGGCAAGACACTGAACCCCTAACAGCCCATTCCTCTCCCCAGCTGTGCAGTGCAGGTCGAAGCCCGGTAGAAATTAGAAAGGGTTGTGTCAGGAAGGGCATCCAGCGTAAAAACTGTGTCAAATCAACACGCGGACAATGATCCGCTGTGGCGACACTGAACTGACAGGATAAGCTGTAAGGACAAAAAAAAATTAAAAATGTAGAGCATGTACGACTGAAATACAGGAAATATTTCACACCACTACTATTTGATGTTTGTCATAATTCAGCAGTAGATAATGTACAGAAGTTGTAGAGGTGATCTTACTCGAAACTGACGATCCAGCAAATACTTCACTTCAGAGATTGTTGTATGAGGAACATTGAACATTTATTGTATTTGCTTCTCAACGTAGCCGAGTACGGATCAATTGTACTTACAAGTTTAAGTACAGTAATCTCACAAACACGTTCACAAACAGTTTTGTCAAACAAGTTTCTCAAAGTATGGCTGAACTCACAGAACTCGGCAAGAAACCGTTTTCCTCCACACTGAACCGTTTCTTCTACCTTTGTTGTGGTCCACACCACCTAGTAGTCAGTTCCTCTGCTCCAGCTACCGTGTCACATCTGCTCCCTTCAGTAACTATGCAACTATCAAAGGCAACGATCAAAGGCAACTATCAAAGGCAACTATCAAAGCTATATAGTGTCACTAATGACATCATCAGTACACAGAAACATAACACAACACACAATACAGTACAGTTCACAATACACAATACATACTACATAAAACAAAACAACAAAAAACAGAGGAAACTCTGGTTGCCTCATACAGAAGTAGTTTTTATTTTTTGCTGTACAGTTTCTGCTCTGGATTCAGATCACTTGTCTACAACATGACTGTGTTTGTGTAAACTGATTCATCAGCTTCTCTGTTGTTGTTTTTTACATAGAAGCTACATAATGATGAAAGTGTGAAACTCTGTTGTGATTGAGCAGCTTTAGCTGGATGTTACACTGCAGCTTGAAGAGAAGCCTCCATCTTTACTCAGCAGTCACAGCACAGAGACACATCAGCAGAAATTTGTATTTCTCCTCTCATATCAGTGATGTAACAGCTGTACCTGCTCATTACTTTAGTCTCCTCCTGTTAATGTTCTGTACACATTTAGACCAAAGAGCAACTTTACAATCCAGCCTGTGATTTACAGTGTGATTTAATTTTATGAAACAGAAATCAGTCAAACGCTCACTGGTTCCTGCTGCTGCTTAGACGTCATCATAGTGGAGGAAAACAGGCCTCTCTTCAGGGATTCAATCAGCCCATTTCCAGGAAGTCAGACAGGTTCACACTTTGGTCTTTGAACCAGCAGGTGTCAGCAAAGAGACCCTCAGCAGGCAGTAGGATGACAGAGCATAACTGCAGTAGTGGTAGTACTGCTACTAGTAACTCTGCAGGATCCATTTGTCACCTTCATTACTCTCCTCCACTCGCTCACTGTGAAACATGCACAAAGTTTCCTTTGGATCCTGGACTGAAATACAGGTCTATAGTGTTTCTCTTTGAGAGCAGAGAGTCTGCAGATCAAATATTTATTTATACAAAAGCCTCGATGATCCTGCAGTTCAGCTCCAAGTCTGTAGAACTGTTCAAATGTGTGTGAGGCAGTGCACAGACCTCTGCCAACACACACCTAACAAAGCTTCAGTACAGTTCAGCAGCCAACGTTATGGGTGAGTCTTCTCCCGGAGGTGTGTTAATATAATTGTTAGGTATTTAATAAAATACCATGTTAGGACTGACATAAGCTCTTCATAAGCTTCAGTGACACGTCTCAGTCAAACCTTTATCTGAGAGGAACATAAGGTCAGAGCAGTGAAATCCAGCAGCAGAGACAGATAACGTCTCTGTAGCCTCTCAGACACTGTGCAGAGGAGTTAACACACGGTTAATATGAACAACTTTAGTCACAGGTAACATCAGGAATGTGCAGCTCTGCTGCCTTTTCCAGTTCCTTATCCCATGTACACATGGCAGCTTTACTCATGAGGTAAAATGTTTCAATGAGTTCATTATGTCACAGCAGTTGGACATAAAAGAAAAGAAAAACAGATGAATCAGCAGAAAGCATAGTATTGCAGTATTACAGTGTACTGTTGTGGCCTCATGTGGACGTGTTTTATCAAGTGTATTTTCCCTGAGAGTCACAAGTCATTTGCTGACATTTCTAAAAATGTCAGCACATGTAGATCACAAGACAGAAAACACACAAAGTTATGAGTCAACACAAGACTCTTCACTCAGTGATGTTTGAAACAGGAAGTTCAGAAGCAGATCAGCCTCTGAAAAATGAGCTTATTTAGAGGAAGATCAGAACCAATTAATATACAGATTCATACACCATGTGTTTATCACCCTCTGAACAAAACCACCAATGTCTCCAATCCTGTCCAGACCACAGTCAGGACTGTGGGGACACACTCAAATCTGTGGCAGTACAATCCTGTGCTTCACACACTCACCACCAGTCACTTCATGTTAACTAATGTGCTTCATTCATCATAAACATACATTTTTCAGAACAACTATCCATGAATTATGTTCCCCACAACAACATATTTACACTACAAGTTATAGGAGACGGGTTTTTCACTGTCATATGATGAATAATAACATTAAGTGTGTTTACTTGTTATGTTCCATATTTATACTACAACCAGAAAAATGTGACTGTGCTGACAGCAGTTAGAGCAGGTGGACAAAGAAAAGTGAACACACACTGCAGGTAAACACACTGAGCTTCCTGCTTCCTGCTGTGTCTCTTCCTATTTGACAGTTTCAGCTGATATAAAGTCCAACAGAGACAAATGTGGACAGTCGAACTCATTCAGTTAAACTGAGTCTGTTCCAGGTTTGTTTTCTCAGCTGCTGATTTTGTCCCAGTGTAGTAAAAGTACTTTATCAGCAGCTTCAGGCCACAAAACAACCAGGACATGTCTACATGGTCAGTGTAGAGGCTGAGTTAAGGAACAGAAAGCAGCAGTTTAAATGAACTTGAAGCCACTGGTGCAGCCTTCAACGTTAAACACGCTCATGTTGTAGGCAGCTCATGTGAACCCAGAGCAGAGTGGTGGACTTAATCTAAATGAAAATGTAATTAATTGAATATCCACTAGTCATAAACAGTATGATTAGCGTGTGGTTTGATGCATTTGTTTGACTTTACATCACAGAACTAGTCCCAGTCTGTGTCTCTCATGTACAATAGGACCATTACATTCACACAGCTCAGTGCTCAAACACAAACAACCAAAATTATTATTTAAGAACATTTCATTTTTCTTATAAGAACATTCATGTTGTTTGAGAGGAATTTTGTGTCTCCATCCGACTCTTACTTCATAAAAAGCCTTATTAATTTAGTTTTTTAGATTGATCAGAAAAAGTTCTCATTTCCATTTTAACTGCCCTGCTGACACAAATATTCATTAATGACTCCTTTCATTAACACCTAGTTTGTAGATTTTAAGTGTTTGAGATACTTTTCAAAATGACACTATCACAGTCAGGTTTACTGGAAGTTTTATTATATGATTTAACCACAGGCTGTTGGTTACAGTGAATCAACCTGTTCAGGTGATGTGTTAGATTCTGCAAAACAACTTTTAGAGAGAAAGCAAACATGAAGCTTGTAGAAAAAAAAACAATTAAAAATAATTTACAAAGAAATGTGTTGTGGACTCCACATGTCAAATAAAACAAACTGTCACAGCAAACATTAACATAAAACAAGTCTGTGTTTCTGGTCAGTGACTGAACAACTGTTAAAATCTTTAATCTGAGGAATCAGGTTAAACTAAATCACACAGATCAGCTGTTTGACAGTAAAAGATGGTCAGTCACTAAAGTTTCTCTCTGCAGGACTGAGCTGCTGCAGCTGTTTGTAAAGTCATCAACTAATGTGGCTTTAAATCTTTCAGTTCGTAGTCAAACAAATGATTTACTGAGTCCTGTTAAAACTTCTGTGCATTTGTAAGTATTTCTATATGTACACACACTATGCAAATACATTAGTAAAACCACAGACAAAACATAATAATATGCACATTACATTTAGTAACTGTGTAGTTCAGAGGGAAAAATTTGATTCTCCCACTAACTGAAGCTTGTTTGATGATCGTGGTTGAACTTATTATAATTCATAAATCTGCAGTTAGTAACACACAAATATTAAAACTAGTCTGAATTTACAAACAGCTGCTGCAGTTGCTAATTTAAAAGCAGCCTCTGACTTTAATACTGATTGACAGAGAATAATATCAGTTTGTGATGTGTCAGATGACAAACATCAGGTGAAACAAACAGGATCATAAACAGTGATCTTCATATTCACATAATGTAACAGCCTTAATATATAAAACATGAAGCTTTGGTTTGTTTGTCTCTGTCCACTTTCACTGTCCTGCAGATAAACAAAGAGTCACTGTTTCCTCAGACTGAGTTAGTAAATGACTGAGTCGAGTTTAAAATGACACTTGTCTGTTTAGAGCTGAGAAACACAGAGACTGAGGAAGAAATGTTAAGAAATGCATCATCACATTGTTGATAGTAAAAATTTACTGTGGGATAAAAAGAAAAAGGCTGAAGCCTGAACTGCTGTTTGTCCTGCATCAGTGATTTAGTCACTGAGGAAACTGAGGAGACATTTTACACCTACTGATGGTCAGTGTCTTTATCATCAGCAGCTTTGTATGAAGTCTCCTCTTTGGGTCCTTTTACGTTTTCTATACATCACAACACCAACAACACCAACAAGCAGAGCAACAACTGAGAGTCCAACTTTCAGTCCAACATTTCCATCCTTGTCTCCTCCATCCTCGTCTCCACCTGTAAGAAGAGAATGAGATGTGAGGTGTCAGGTAGGTGATGAATCCATTTCCTCTTCAAACTCCTGTCAGACATTATCTACTGCACTTTGATCCCATCACTCATAGCAGCTGTTTGCTACAAAGTCTCATCAGCAACATCTTTAGAAAACACAAACATCTGATCTGTGATGGTTCACTCTCACATCAACAACCAGGAAGCAGCTTCACCTCTGATACACACACACACACACACACACACTCACCTGAGGGGACAACTTTCAGGTGGATAGTGCTGATGGGATTAGTGTCCAAAAAGGATCTCTTTCTGCGCTTTGTTTCTTTCAGTTCAACACGACACTCGTATGTTCCACTGTCAGAAATGCTCACATTCCTCAGAATCAAAGACACATCTCCATCCTTCATATTTTTGTCCTTCATCTCCACTCGATTCTTATAAGATGGATCCTGGTTTGCTGTATCAGAGTTTCTGCCCCGGTACAGAAAGACATATTTTGTCAGGTCAAGTCTGCTCCACTCAGCAACTCTAATGATACTGTTGCTGTGACTTTGACATGGCAGAATCACGTTTTCTCCAGGTTTAGCTATAATGGACTTGACTGAAAGAGATAGAAAAAACACGGGTTGGAAAGATCAAAGAGTAACTGAAAATATTTAAGTCAGCTGATTATTTTTCTAAACAAAAATTGTAACTATGACTGTCTGAACTGCATTGCTGGAATAAGTATGAAAACACTCTCACAAATTATATTCTGTAAACTTTTATATAGTAAACGTTATAGTATGCATGGCATCAATTAGCCTATTACTGAAGTACAGTCAAAAATTATTAGCAATGCCAATAAATAAATGAGATTATCTAATGGATTAACTGTAGCTGATTTCACTTCAACACTCACCATCAGAGGCAAACACCGGAGAGAAACGAAGTAAGACCAAAGTGGACAGGAATGACGCAGATGATACAGCGTTCATTTTTACGTTAGTCCTTGTATCTGTTAAGTTGTTAATAAATCAACATAAGTTATGACCTACACGGCACGTGAAAATATTTTATTAATCGCAAGCCAATTTGAAATGATTAAAAGAGCTGCCAAGTAAACAAAATTAATTTTCGGAGTCATCAAAAAATGGCCTGAGCAGTATTATCTAGTTGTAGCATGAACAGTCAGCGGTCATCCTAACACAGTTTCTTTCTTTCATGCATTAAAATCACCAACGCACTCTGCTAAAGTCGGTATTTTAATGTTGTAGCTTGTTAGGTAAAATTATTCCAAGCTGCAATCCTGAAAACTTTGATTTTACCCTGAAAATGTTTAGCCCTGAGAACGAAGAGCCAAACAAACCCGGAAGTTCCGCATTGAGTTCAGAATGTAAGACAACGCCCATTCTAATTACCATAAAGACTTTTTATATATAGCTGACAACAAATCCAGCTGTGGAACGCAGCCTTTTTAACAGTATGTTGTCTGATTTACTTAGCATGTTAAGATAAGAACAGGAGGTTTAAAGAAAACTGACATAATATTGTGGTTTATCCAGTTTTGTAACGGTCATTAAAGAACAACAATTCCCATGTGCCCTAGGTGCTCAGTAGATAAACGTCACAGTACAACAGATGAGGCGAGTCCGGTGATGAGATCAACAAATGATAAAGTACCAGTGATATTTTTCATCTTCCTAATGACTGTTTGCATGAATTCTACACCTTCTCTCATTTTAGTCTCCAAATCTGGTGTGATTTTACAAAGAACTCCAACGACGTCTCGTATGGTTTCATCATGTTTTGGCCTTTCATGCTCAAACGCTATCTGCATTTGTATCTTGCTGCATCTGTGGATTTGAACTGAATCCTTTTTTGATCCTTTTTTTTACATGGTGCTGTGCTGTTTCATTTTATAGTAGCTTCCTGATTTGCTTCCACCTTATGTGGCCCGTTGTACATGCCCAGTTGTGTTTCCGTGCCCACTTCATCTACGCATTAACACTCACGCCATAGAATTAACAGGGATGAGGTCACAAGGATAAAAAGTTGCTTTTTTGGACTCTGGGAAAGGGAAAAAACCTCGATGGGTTAAAAGTCTACAATAGAAACAAGTAAAAACGGACTTTAATTGTAGTTGTAGGTCTCCTGTGAACAGTTTTCTATGAGTCTTTTATACTTATTACAGTCAGTGGAGAAAATGCTTTCTGGGCTGGAGTCATCAATGTATTGTTGCAGTACTTTCTTTGGCCACTGGACATAATTAGCTCTGAGGTGACAATCAAGAACCAAGGAACAATATCTGAAGAACAATTAGTGGTGATACATAAGATAACAGAACCCCATTGAATTCACATCTCCCATGTCATTAAAAGTTGTGGATCAGATTAACTGTAGTTCTGATTGACCTTGGCTTCTGTTCATTGGTAACTCTCAAACACATAGTAACAAATACAGACAATATAACAATGACAATTACACCAAAAAAAAAAAAAGAAAAAGAAAAGAAAAAACGTAACTGGTACATACAACATATGAATAAGTTAAAGACGGCAAACCAAGGTGCAGTGTGTGCAGCATTTCCTAAACAATTCTGCATATACTAATAGTCAAATGTGCATGTCAATGTATGAGAAAGTGCATTTTTAGTCATTGTGTGGGATGTAGTGATTGAGTATTTGTATGTCCACTGTGTACAGAACAGCATGAATAGCAGCAATGTGGCAAAAAGTATGAGGTCAGGTGTTTAATGGACTGAAAAAAAAAACTGTTCTGTGTTCTGGTGGTTTTAACTCTATAGTGGGGCAGAGGGGAGAAGCTGGAAGAGGTTTTGTCCAGTATGAAAGGGGTCTTTGGGGATTTTATTTGCCTGGTTTCTTGGCTCTAAAAGCTTCTCTTGGTATGCAGTCTCGTCATCATCTCAGCTGAAGCAGATAATGGCTGTGTTGTCTACAAAGTTCAGGGGCTTGACAGTTGAGTTTGCTGTGTTATGAACTTGGTCTAGGGGAACCTAGACATAACATAATGTAATCTCTCACTCTTCCCAATCCTAAGCAAAAACAGCAAGACCAAGTGTTCAAAAAACAAAATGGTAGCATTTTATTCACTTTGGAGGTGAGCAGGGCCCAAAACAACAAACAAAAAGCTCTACCAAAACCCTACTATACCAAACCAAACAACAAAATAAAAGACATTTTGTATAACTTAACCTCCTAATCAAAAACAGGAGAAAAATAAATAACACATAGCTACAGACAGCTCTTTAACTTTTCACAATCTTACAAAATCAATAACATCATGCTGAGTTGGCTGCGAGTGGCAGAGGTGGAGAGACTGCTGTTATCTGGGGCATAAGAAGTTTGTAGCCCCAGCTTGTCCAACCCTGTGATAACAATTATTTTGAATGGGCCAATCCATGGACTCCACCTGTGACCTTTCCCTCAGACACACACACACAGACCCACACACACTCATTATAAACATAGTGTGAATAGTCCCCATTCTTGAATATGCGAACCACCACTCCAAAGTGCCAGCCCATGGGTCCTGACCTTGCCTCCGTGCTACATTGCAGGTCAGCCAACAGGGAAGTCAACCAAGAAAGACTAACTGTGCCCAGAGCCTTCAGCATTTCAGGGTTAATCTCATTTGCATCTGGCACCTTGCTTCAGCTTGCTGAGAAGCTCTTTAACTACCTCAGAGACTTTCACCAGTGATATGAATTAAGCTTCTCCTGAGTCTTCCGACTCTGCCTCCTCCTCAGAGGGCATGTTGGTTCAGAAATTCCCAAAAATGTTCCTTCCACCATCTGACAATATCCTCAGTCTGGGTCAGCAGTCCTTTCCTGCTGAGTGCAGCCTGGGTCAAGCCCGGCTTTCCCTTTTCCAACTAAACTATGACTAAAATTGTTAATCATTAACTATGGGGAGGCTGTAACTCAGTCGGTAAGGCAGTCGTCCACGGACCACAGGGTCAGTTCGATCCCCGATCCTGGATATATGTCGAAGTGTCTCTGGGCAAGACACTGAACACTAACAGCCCATTTCCCTCCCCGGGGTAAAAACTGCCAAATCACCATATGGACAATGATCCGCTGTGGCGACCCTAAACTCACGAGATAAGCCGAAAGAACAAAAAAAAAAATAAATTGTTAATCATTAACTCACATAATCTGTTTATTATTATGTTACTATGTAACATATTTTGTGGATGATTGAAACTGTACATTACTTTACTTTACTTATGAGATGGTGAATTGAAAATGCATCGAAATGGATTGAAAACTGAATCTAGCATCAGGGTTTGATGTGTTGTACATGTGTAGCTTGTGTTAACTCCATGGAACTAGTCCCAGTTTGTGTCTCTCATGTACTATAGGACCATTAAATTCCCACAGCTCAGTGCTCAAAAACAGAATACAACTGAAACATTTAAGAACATTTTACTTAGAAGGGAATTCATGCTGTTTAAGAGAAATTTTGTAGTCTCCTGTTGTTATCCCACTCTGAATTCATAAAGAACAAAATTATTTATAACTAGTATTTTAGATTGTATATTGTTTGATTGCTGTTACACTTCCCTGTCTCTGCCCCATGTCTTCTAGACCTGCTCATTCCTTAGCTTCTAATCCGTGGCTCACCAACTGGATCCGTGATCAATGCGTCACGCTCAGGAGTGCTGAGAGAAAGTGGCACAAATCCAAGACTCCATCTGCTCTTGCTGAGTATCAGGATCTGCTTGGATCTTTTTCTCACAGTGTCACCAGGGCAAAGACTGAATACAACCAGGAGAAGCTCAGCAACATCACAGACACCAGAAAGCTGTTCTCCACCTTCACCTCCTCCATCCACCTCTCTCACTGCAGACAACTTTGTCGTCTTCTTTACCAACAAGGTGGCAGCCATCAGCTCACAGTTCTCGCCTTCAGATGATGACATCCTGCTAACTTCTTCCAACACTACATTGCTCTACTCATTGTAGACCCTGACTGAGGATGATGTATTCACCCTCCTCCTCTCTAATCATATGTGCCGTCTGCTGACATGATCGGGTAACTAACTACAACACGAAATTTGACCCGACTCGACTCAGCAAATGGTAATATGCTCGTACGTGATGAACTGTGCCTCTTCTGAAAAGCAGCCGAGGGTAAATAGTGGCTATAGAACAATATACAAACAAGGCAAAATAGTGATTATATGGCTTATCATATGTGATAAGCTTAAATATAGTGAATTAACTAATATTAAGGCAGATATGAATTATTACAAATAATAACAAACATAAGGAAATACAATTCAAGAGACAAAAAAACATTTATGTCAAGTGCAAATAGGTCTCTACAGTTATCCATCTTTGCAACTACACTGGTCCAAAGAAATACTGATATGACATACAGACATACAGATCTCATAAACAGTCTGAGTGTTTATTTTCTGCCTTCTCTCTTTTCCCATTAGACACCGTGAAATAAAAATAAATAAAAGGACATATAACGTTTAAAATTAATACATATTTTTCAGTCAAAGTCTAAATCTCTCAGGCTAATGTCCGTACAAAAACACATGAACATAAATAGAGCCCAGTTACCGTGTGCTCCTCTTGAACCAAGTGCAGAATAAGGTTATTTTTGGGGCTGTGTGTGTTGGCTTGACCCATAATGCAACAGTGATGCCCCTCACCAACATGGTTTACATGACCCGTCCATCAAAATAAAAGCTTTTAAAAGTCCATTAAACTTACAACCAAACATTATTTTAGCATCTCACTTACAGCCCCAGTTTTAAAAACATTTTTTAAAACACTTTTACCAGTGCAGAGTTTGCTGATTTAACAGTTTCAAATCTAATAATTATAAATTTATAACAGAACCATAATGTTAATAAAACATTTCAATAAACATGTCTTTCACACAATTACAATCTTCATCAATCTCAAAGCATTTAGGTGATTCTCCACAAGTCCTTTTTAAAAATAGAAAAGAGTGTTTTTTTGTCCCCATTTAAATGTGTGAATGAAAAACTGCCAGCAATAGGAGATTGTTAAGTACCATATTACTTCTCTTGTCCAGTCTTGGAAATCCTCCCAAAACACAGAGCACACACAATACAAGTGTAGCGACATCGCTATGTCACTTATTATGATCAATGTTAAATCTCTGTCTTAGCAGTTCATTGGTGGAATAAAAATTGGATTTTGAAGTGGATTTCTTTTGTCTTTGGATTTACAGAAAAAGTAATACAAGTACTTCACTGCAGATCCAGAAGTAAAAAACAAACCGTTGGATTATAGAGTTTATATTTGATCTGATTAGGAATTCTTCATTGTTCACGTGACTGCACATCCATTTATTTTAGGTTCCATCAGATCAGAAATGTTGTTCATTATTTGGAGCAATGATAGGTTTAGAGTGCAAAGCTGTACATTTCTGACTTGTTGAGCCCATATGGCTCCTCCAGAGCATTGAGGTCATCAGGTCAAATTCTGCTTGTGGTCCCTAAAACCCATTTTAAAACTTGGGGGGATCTTTCTTTCCAGTCTGTGGCTCCCAGACTGTGGAACGCCCTGCCTCTATCTCTGCCTTTGGCTGATTCTCCTGATTCTTTTAAAAAGCAACTGAAGAAACTGTTCTTCAGACAAGCTTTTAACTGACTGGGCTCTTATGGTTGTATTGTTGTTGTTGTTGTTATTTTCTCTTTTTTACTTAAAGTGTCCTGATCACATTAGTTGTCCAGTCATCTGAAAACAACTCTTAACTACACCAAAGCCTGTGATCCAGTATGGAAGTCAGATTTGGTATGTTAGTCATGATTCGTACCTGTGATTTTGCATGTGTTCTACGTCTGATGCTCTTCCTGACACAACCCTCTGTGTTTATCTAGATTTTCGAATGCTACAAGAAGACAAGAAGGGTTCAGCTTGAGCATGTATCCAGCTTGTTACAGTTTAGCAATGTCTACCTGGTATGCAACTGCAAGCTCAAGCTTTTAAAGCTTCTTTTTAGTGCTCTACAGTTGTAGTAAAACTGTCTTTGGTAGTGCTTTCAGTTGTGGCCTTTCTTTACCCTCAGGAGTGGTGTAGCACATCTGCATATCTCCATGTATGCTGACCTTCACTGTCTTCTCTTGGAGCAGGTTAATGGCTTCCCAAACTTGTTGAGATCTGTTGCAGTTTTTTCAGTCCAATAGGGAGGCACATCAATTTCCCGTGCAGCGAAGATGTTGATATAAACAGGAACTGATGGGGAGAAAGCCCATTAGCTGGCTGGTGAAGAGTCCACCCTGAATCTGTTTTTGTGGCTACTGGCCCCCTAGTGGATCAGGTTGTATAGGTTCTATTGTGGTAATTACTTGGGATAGTTGGACCTGATCAGAATCACTTGATGCACTTTAGCTAACTGCTACAGATGCAAACCAGCCAAATGTTTGTATTTATGCTGCAACATCTTGACTGTGTTCAACTAACCCCAGCAGCTTGGCAGTGAAAGCATGCTCAGTGATGAACACATTAGTGGGGCAGCCAACGTACAGTACCTGGATTTCCCCAAATTATGTAATGTATTAAATGCAGCTGTATAAATTATTGGCAAGTTGAAAACACAGCATTCTTAACCTTTCTTAAATTGGTCATCAACAAGTTCTCATACTTCACCTTTGTATTTATGATGTATTTTCCATATCTTTATAGCCTTATCCCACTACTTAACATTTACATAGTACAATTTAAGAGTAAGCTTGTATTTTACGTCATTAAAAGGTGTAAGGTCAGTGCAAATACTATTTCACACTTTAAAATATTGCTAATGGCCTCCACAGTAGAGTAAAGTGGCCTGAAGTCATCAAATACCCACAAAGAAAATGCACGAGGAGGTTGTAGCTGAGAAACACTGCTGATCCAACATGAGCAGATGTTGCCTAAAGATGACGTGAATGTCACTGATTTCTTAAGGTAGGTTAATATTTTATTGACTTAAAGTGAATTTACAAGTGTCAAGGATAAATGTATTATGTCTGTTTGTAACACACTTTGCTCCTCTATAGTGTGTTGCAAACAGAGATAACTCGTACATTTTACATCAGTGGGTGATGTACCATTTATACTATTCTCAGGCAAACATCTCCCTCTAGTGACCAAAAAAACCCATCACAGTATGAAGCTTGGTTTTACAGTTAAAGGACACTTTCACTGATTTTGAACTCGCTAATTTTGCTTCTAGTTTGGGTAATACATGCACATAAATACCAATAAACTTCACTTACACTTCCTTATATCCAAATATTTCTCTGCTTCTAGCTGAGAAATGCCTAGATGACTTCACTTGGAGGAACCCTCAGTTTAGATTATGTCATATTGTTGCTCACACTATGAAGTTTGTAATCGCAGTAAACCTGCTTTTCCAGAGCTCCTCCAGATGACATCATCTGAACTCCTACTGATTAATTGATGCATTAATGTACATCGACACCCTAAACTAAAGCCATGAAAAGCAAGTTCAAAATTGGTGAAGTCGCCCTTTAAGACAAGATGTTTTCCATACAGTAGACTTTATTTTGTCAGATTTAGAGAAATTTGGAGAAATGTCAGGGAATGTAATGGGACTTTCTAACAATGCCTACACAGTACAAAGCAATTAAATGTTAGACATTTATCATGGTTAAACATTTGAAGACTAATTATATTAAATCAGTGGTTATATAGATTTTCATGCTCATTAGCCATTTTTATGTCAATTAAACAGTCAAACAAATGACTGTTATACAGTGCTGACTAAAAAAAGAAGAAAAAAACATTCACATATAAAGAGGAAGGGGGCGGGCTTTGTTTGGTGTCTAAGAAAAAATACTAAAACTTGATCTCAAATCACTGAACACGACAATGGAGGAAACATCTCTACAGTGTGTGATCTGTAAGTAAAGAATTTCTGTTTGATCCTCTGTATTTTTAGCACATCTTCATATTTACAATAATATGAAGATGTACATAAAACCAAGTAACTTTATTCCTCTCAGCGAAAAAACTAGAAAATTAGTTAAAGTAGTACAAATAAATGCTACATGATGGCAGGTAGCACATAAAATGTATTATTATTATTAGTAGTAGCAGTACTAGTATTTGGAATGTAATAGTATTTAAGTGACACGGATTAGTGAGGGGAATGTAATGGGTAATTGAGTGAAGTACCAGTAGATTATATGATACTGGAGATGGATGCAGTGAACATCAGATGATGTGATTAAGTGTTTAGAAGAGAATCTGGTGAATTCTGCTGGTGGAGGATTATTATTACTTTCATTATTTTTCAAGAGGGGAGCAGCTCAAATAATGAATTTCCAGGCTCAGGCAGTTTGTAGCAGGCGATAATATTTGTTTTAACAATTTGGGTTTAGACAGTGTTTGAAATGATTTGTGTTTGAATGAGGCTTTACAACATACATATTCCATTCTCCAATACACTTGTTCTAAATTTGTCTCCATAATCATCATAAAACTCTCTGTTCAAGTAACTTTTCATTCAAAATATTTGCTTACATTGGTGTACAATGACAAAGTACATTTACTAAGGTACTGTACTTAAATTTAACTTTGAGGTATTTCTACTTGAGTATTTACATTTGTAGTACTTGCTGTACTACTGTACTTTTAATTAACAAAATTTAGGAAACCAAAAGTTATTGGTTATTCTTTGGAGACAGATTAATAAAATAAAATACTGTATATTTATCAGCCTTTATTGATCCCTAGTGTGAGTTTTCTTTATCAGATTCCAAACATATCAAAAGATCATATATGGTCATTAAAATAAGCTCCTTCATCACCAGCTACAGACTGTCAGACTGTCCTGTAAAACACAAATGTATAGATTGTGTTACAATGGGGGGAACTGAACAAAAAAGAGCTATAGAGGGATGTGTTGGCATCTCACAGCTGGTTATAATAAATGCAGAGGAGAACAAGAATATTCACAGAGTCACATTCAGGTTCGAAGGTAACAAACCTGAACGTCAACTGTCATCATTAAATGAGCCGACTGCGTTCCAGTTTTTATTGTGAATGTGGCCTTAGATAAATATGCACTGTCCCTTAAAAAACTTTTAGCTGAGCCACAATGTGACTGCAGAGCTCCTGTTAGAATAACAGTCTGACTTCACCAAATTTCAACTTACTTTCCGTGGCTTTAGTTTAGGGTGTTCTGGGGTTGATGCGCATGTTAGGCATCAAAGCACGTTTATCTCTGGGACACATAGCCCGTCTCCTTCCTGAGCGGTATGAGGGTTGGACATTCCCATGGTGTTTATACGTGCCTACAATAGTTTGAACAGATGAACGTGGCACCTTCAGGCATCTGGAAATTGTACCCAAGGTTAAACCAGACTTCTGAAGATCCACAATTCTCTTCCTGATTTCTTTTGATTTTCCCATGATGTCAAAAAGGACCCGGTGTGTTTGAGGTGTGTCTTAAAATACATCCACATGTGTGACTCCAATTAACTCAAATATTGTCATTTCACCTTTCAGAAGCTTCCAAAGCCATGACATCATCATTTATAATAATAAAGGCATAGTGATCGTAGTGTATGTAAAGTTCTGTCCTCGAAGAAAGTAATAAAAAAAATGGTCTTTAAAATCTGTAAAAATTGTCATTATTCTGACATTTAGCAGATAGAAATAATTTTGGAAATTCTAACGGACCTAAAACAGGAAAGGTTTAATCTGATTTAATGTCAGATACTGAGAAAAAAAAGGTTATGTGTCTTTTTAAACAGTGCATGTAAACTTCTGGTTTTAATTGTACATGTACATTAATGCTTTTAAACTTCTCTCTGACTTCCCTATGTTAAAATATTTCTCCAATTCTAGCTGAAAAAATCCTCCAGATGACATTAACCACAGGAGTTTTTCATCATTAGGAGTTCAGATGATGTCATCTAGAGGAGGTCTGATAAAACAGGTTAACCCTGATTATAAAACCCATAGTGTGAGCAAGAAGATGACATAATCTGAAGTTTTCTCCAAGTGATGTCATCTGGCGGAGTTTTTCAACTAGAAGTAGAGAGAGATTTTGATCCAGGGAACTCAATGGGAATTTTAATGGCATTTATGTACATGTACTACTCAAACTAGAACTTCAAGATCAAAATCAGTGAAGGTGTCTGACCTAAGTTGCAGTTAGTCAGATTAGCACCAGGCATGGTGGGTTAGTGAGTGTTTGTGTGAATGGGTGAATGAGAAACAATGTAAAGAGCTTGGGACAAAAATGCTTTATGACCAGACAATTTACCATTTAGTTATATTTCTAATAGGCAAACAATGATCAAATCGAGGCTCTCTCTAAACATAGGCTTCAATTTAAGAAAATCAATAACATTTTATACAGCATAAACATGCACTTTTTTACGTGTAAATGATATCTCAAACCAATTTGCTTCTTATTTTTCTTTAGTTTTGATCTCCCTGCTCTACTGCACAACAAACCAAGGTCAGTGAATGTATTCTATCATAGTCTTAATCTGTCTATTACAGAGGAGTTCTGAAAAGGATTTTGGAAACATTATGATGTTGGACATTTGTGGGATTTACATGTTTCAAAAGAAAAGAAGAAAAGAAGTTTTCTGTTGCTGTATTCCACAGCCTAAATGACTAAATGTTAATCATTTTGAAATTAGTTCACTTGTTTAATTAGCTGTGACACATAAGGTTTAATGTTTACATCTCAATATACATACATTGATTAACCACAACATGAATATCATCTGTTTTTCTCAAATATGCACTGAATTTCTCTCAGCTTGTCTGACTGTGAGTCCCAACAGCTCTCAGTTTTTTAAAGGAGACACTGTCTCTCTGAGCTGTAAAGAGGACAACAGCTCTGCTATTTGGACACTGAGGAGGAACATAACCAAACAAAATATAACTCAGTGTGGAGACGGTTGGGGAGAACCTGCTGGTTCTTTGTGTATAATTGACTACCTCTTCCCATGGGACAGTGGAGTTTACTGGTGTGAGTCCAGAGAGGGATCAACCAGTAACAGCATCACCATCACTGTCACTGGTAAGATCAGACTGTGGAGTTAGTGTTGATGAAGCTGTGTGGAAATGGATGAAATGCTGTAGTTTGTCTCTGTGTTGAGGTGGAGCAGTGATCCTGCAGAGTCCTGTCCTCCCTGTGATGGAGGGACATGATGTCTCTCTGCACTGTCAAACAAAGAGGCCTCCCTCCAATCATTCAGCTGATTTCTATAAAGATGGCTCCCTCATCAGGACTGAGCCTACAGGTCACATGACCATCCACCATGTTACCAAGTCTGATGAAGGCCTCTACAAGTGTCACATCAGCAGTTATGAAGAGTCTCCACCCAGCTGGATCTACGTCACAGGTCAGGAGGTCAGACAAAGGTCTTGTGTTTCCTGTATTAATGTTGTTAAGTTTCTGTACTAATAAGAATATCAGCAATTATTCATAATGTGTAAGGAAATCTGTAACTTTTCAGTCACCAAATATAATAAATCCTAGTTTTTAGGTGAAATGAAACCTTTTGAATGAAAAGTCAGTGGAAGTTTTTTTTAATTCAAGTGAATGTAATAATTATTTTGATTATTTTAGAGAAACCCACCACTACAACATCCCCTACATCAACCTCTTTATCGTCATCCTCTACTCCTGTCTCTAAGGGGGACAACATGAAATGGTTGCCTGTTTGGTTGCCACTCATCTGTGTTGGTGTTCTACTGGTCTTACTGGTTCTTCTGGTCTTACTGGTTCTACTTGTGAGACGACATGTTCAGAGGAAACTCAAAGGTGGGACACAAATGTGTTACACTTGCCTTTAATTTTTCTTTTTTGTGAATAAAAATGTCCATTAACATTGTTGCATCATCGTTCATTTTGGTTCATTGCAGCTGATGATGTAAATGCTGGAGAAGATGTCACATACAGCGATGTCACAATATTACATCACGGACAACAGCCAATCAGACGAAGCAAAGGTAACATTCATTAAATCCATTTACACTTAGCAACAATAGCAGGGAGGATATTTTGGCTTGTCCCCGAAAGAAAAGACAAGTTAACAGTAGAAAACTGGTTTAGACTCAGGTTTAGAGTAAAAGTTGGACATTTACTCACAAACACTTTGAATAAACTGACAACACAGTAATATTTTTTGCAGTTACATTTTTTTTTGATAATTTCTTTAGAGTCGAAACTGTTTAGGAAACTGGTCAAACTATACAAAATACAGTATAAGGAAACTAAAAAGTGAGTGAGACTCCTGCAGATCACTGAACTACATTCACTGAAATGACACTGTGTTGTATATGAACCTTCCTTTCAAAACATCTTTTTATTTGATATATTTCTACATATTTTTGGAAGCTCAACTTGTTAATATTTTACCTTCTTTATTTCATACAGTTTCACATCTGATCTATTTTAATGAACCATGTGTTCTGCTGTGTGTGTCAGTTTTTGTTCCCTGTGTTGAATCTGTTAATAGACTCCAACACCTCTGTCGTCGCCCAGTTTCCTGTTTGTTATAAAAACACTTCAGCTGAATGTGGACTGCAGACATTTTTCACTGCAGGACCTCTTAATAAAAATAAGGATTCAGTATTTTTATAGGTATAGTTTTACATACAGTGTACAGTGCAATGTGTATGTTATTTTACAGAGATGCATCCCAGTGTGATGCTCCATCCACTGATCCACCAGGCCGCCTTTAGTTCAGTGGTTACCAACGCTGGGGTTGGGCCCCTTAAAGGGTCCCCATATCAATCTGAGGGGTCATCAGATGGGAGACAGAAGAAAAATAAAGTTTTTAAAAACAATGCAGATTTAATGTCTTAAACTTTTCTACATTCTGTGAGCTTGATCAGCCTAAATGTTTGATCTTCAGACCTGAATAATTGTGTAGTTTTTTGTGTTTTTAACTTTGTATGTAAAAACACAGCTACAGCTTCTTCTGGTTTTCAGTAAACTGTGATCTGAAGCCTGTTTCTCGTGTCTGGCTGTTATAGTGTGAACCATATATAGTCATGTGATATTGGTTCTGTGTTAAAATGTGTCACCAGAAAGTCACAGTAGAATTGAGAAACTTTGTGTTTCCTCTTTGTCATTAATACGCTGTTTAATTATCTAATTATTAAATCTTCCTAAAATGTTTTTATTCTACATGTAAAATAGTTTAATTTACCAGCAGTAGCAATATTTGTATTGTTATTAGTGATAATACTATGAGTAAGAATACTAACATTACTGCTATCAGTTGTAGTACAGTAAAGTTACTTGCAGTAAAGTAACTGTTTTTTTTTTTTTTTCTTTTTCCAGAGTCTGATCCAGCTGCAGTTTACTCAGGAGTGAGAACAGAAGACGTCAGTTATGGACAAATAGTCATCAGACCAAAGAGGAGCAGAGGTTCAGGTAAGACTCAGTTTCTCCTTTCACCAAGTCTTTATGGCACATGAGCTTTTGAATATTTCACAAATGATATTTTAGCATAAATATAATTTAGTTGTCCTGTGAAAGGAACCTTTCATCATCCAGTAACTAGACTCTTGCCCAGACGTGAACAGGCTGTAACTAGGTCAACGTGCACTCGTGCAGAAGTTAGTTAACCACCCTGGCACCGCTGACTGAACCATGGCAGAGTCAGGAAAACATGAAGAGCAAGTACGACGAGCTGCACAGGGCTCTCTGACCTCAGTGGGAGGATTTGTACTTTTTCTACTTTTACTTTCTATCATGGAGAGATTCAGTCAGGTTTGGTTGAATTATGGAGGGAAATAGTCTTTAATGATCAGAATGAAGATTCTGAGTCTGCTCGGTCCAACCACCAGGTGTTTGTTTCACTTCCTGCTGGGTCGTCTCTCTGCAGAAAGACAAGATAAGACGTGAACCTCAGAAGCTTTTTTTCCAGCATTGTCTCATCTTTTCTTGAACTGTGTGTGTTTGTGTTCAGAGCTTCCTCCAGACACAGAGGTCGTCTACTCTTCACTGAGATCGAACGTCAAACCTTCACACCTCCAGTCCAACCACTGACTCTAACTGGTTCCAGTGTTTTAGTATTATTAGTAGTAGTAGTAGTAGATGTGTGAAGCAGTGAACTATGTGTAATTAAAGTTGTAGTTACTCACCAGTAGTTTAACTACATTCATATTTGTATAGTGATTCATGTAGTTAAGTATAAGTAACCATCAAAGACCATGTAGTTAAAATACGTTTGACTCTGTCGACATTCTTTGTGTAGTTAACTCCTGAAACTACAAATAATTACCAATTGTTTCTGTGTTGAACCCACTCTGACCACCTTCACTCCTGTTTCTTTCATCTTTCATCACTGTTGTTTGTGTTCAGAGAAGTTGTTGTTGCTATTTTAGAAGTGGATTCTAGTTTTTGGAAAGTAGGAGTCTGAGTAATTGTACACAAAACCAAAGCTGTTATTTCTCACACTTGCCCATAAATACTGGGCTACTTCAGTGTTGAGGTTTATATGTGACCTGTTAACAGGTGAACAGCTTTTTTCAATAAGCCTGAGTCACATTTTCACTGCTATTTGTTAATATTTCATGTCACATATAAACTTTGAATTAATTTGAAGCTACTTAGAGAAAGAAGTGCAGGTAGCTGTGAGGTTTTGCTTTCAAAGCAGGTTCCCCAACACTGACCTAAATCTAACGATGACTTCCAGTTGTTGGCTGGTTCACTGTCCTCAGTAACTTTACTGTTATTTCTGATTTACTGATGATTCTTGTTTCTTAAGTATTAATAAACGTTCATTGTTGTTTGTCTCGAGTGGCTCTGTGGGTTTCACTAAGCAGTCAGATGGAAAGTTTGACTTGCTCTGGTTTCGTTGTGGCCAGCTGTTAACTCGTAGAGAAGAAATGTACAAAAACCACCACCGCAGGCTAAAAACAGTATGGACACCGTTCAGTGGTGGGAAACTGCAGAGAAAAGCTGCAGAGTGTCTGCGTTTGTGTTTGATTCATGTATCAGTGAAACCTTGAGAAGATTCAGGCTGTAAAGCTTCTTCTCTCGCAGTGAAACACAGATACAGTAGGTTATAAAACCTGTAACTGATGGCAGATTAATATCAAAGCATTGGTTTTCACAGTTGAGCTGCCATTTTATAATTATCTGTACAGTGTGGAGTTTTCTGTGTCTCCTGCAGAGAGTGGATTATTCTGATCATAGATCACTGAGCTCTTATGATCTAAGCTCAGACTGTGGCTGTTTGTCAATGAGCTGCAGCACTTACAGTATGAACCACAGTTTGAGGTTGTTAGTGTGATCAACCCATATTTACCATAAAATAAAAAACAACAACACATTTTTATTTGATGGTGTTTACCAGGTAAAAATAAATAGACTTTAAATAATCATTAATATGATCTTTTTTTATTTTAAATTATTGTATAATTATTATTTCTTTATCTGTACAGGATAATTTGGCTGAGCTGACATGTACATTTACAACATTATGTTTACAGCAGAACACACAGAAAGGCTGCAGCCAGGATTCAAACTAAAGACCTATTTAACTGTGAGGTGACAGTGTCAACCACTCCACTACCATGGTGTCAAAATTAAATTATTTATTATTAATATTTGAGTGAATAATAATAATATTAGCTGCATATTTGCGATCAGCTGTAATGTTGCTGTAAAAACACTTTTCTTTCTATTTAGAATTAATGTTTTAAAGTATTTACAGTGTAATTTCTGTCTCCTAACTGTCCCTTTGTTTCCTGTCCTTCTGTTGGTGTCCAGCACACACACAGTAACTCATGGGTTGTAACCTAACACCTCCACAGGACAAAACATTACTTTTATATTTACTCTTATTTTTGACATATTACAGGCCTGATGTGTTTGTTCATCTTATCATTTCTCAAAGAGCATTTTATTTCACAATATTTATTATTACAGGAAAAAAATTTCCTTCTACAAAGTGAATAAGAGGAACCAAAGTGAAGCAACAGTTTCATCAGTCTGATTTATCTCTTTACGTCCAACAAGTTTAGAGTGTGAAAACAAGTGTAGAAAAGTAATGTTCAGAAACAGATGAAATAAAAAGCCACATTTAACTAACTGAGCATAGGAGCAGAGTTTGCAACGTGCAGAGTTTTGTGATCTTCTGTGTGGTGCTGGGTCCACCAGACGGCAGAGCTCAGTGGATGGGGGGGTTGTAGACCTGAATGAGGGAGTTGAAGTAGGCCACCGCTGTTGAGTTGACCACTCTGTAGGCAAGAGTCAGAGCTTTGAACCTGATTGGGGCAGGTACAGGAAGCCAGTGCAGAGTTTAGAACAGTGGTTATGATGTGCATCCTTTTTGGCCAGGAAAGCAAGATTATTATTAACTTGATTATCTATCACAATCTCTTCACCATGTAAACACTTGAAACAAATGTCCCCATCACCATCACTTTAGAAGGTGCAGAAAGCTCAAAACAAACACATGTACACAATGTTAAAAACTATCCTAATTCCTTGTGGCACAAAGCCCGGAAATAACCGACTGTTTTATAAAACTTGGGTCTGAATCAGCTCCTAATTGAACTATTTTTGTCTGTTTTTATGATGCACAGAATATTATTTAATGTCTCAACAAACTAAAAGGTAACGGGAGGATTTTGAGGGCAGCAGCACTTTAACAGATGACAAAAAATATCTATCAAATGCACCACAAGCAGAAATGGAAGGACACAGTCACCAACATGGAAGCTACACACAAAACCACACACACACACACTTTTCCTGAGACCCCACAAGTTTCCACACATGCAGACTTGAGCACATGTTGCATAACTGTGGCCTTTTCTGAATTATGCTGCAGACCTGAACATGAACTTTACAGAATACGCACTTTTTTTAACTGAAGGTACACTTTAAACTGTTACCTGTGTTCATTATGTAAAAAAACAATACAAATAGTTTTAAAAAGTAAAGTAATGCATTTCCTAGAACCAACTGAAATTCATTAACTTCCTCATACTCAAGGTCTTGACAGGAACTTGACAGTTTCAGGAAGTAGGAACTGAACTCATTACAAACTGTGAAGAAGAATCAACAGCTTCTCCTTCCGCCTACTGGACTTTTATCCAGTCACATGATGCTGCATCTCTATTCATTCTTACAGGACATTTTGGAGAAAAACTAAACTAAATCGATCCACTAAACACTTCACTTGTGAATGAGAGGCCAGGACGTGCAGTGGTGCTGTGGTGGTCAGAGAGACCCTCAAATTTTCTTTTGTCCTTCCAACCAAAAACCAGCAAACAGGCTGTGATAGTGACAAAATCCACCCTGTTTGAATCAGTACTTAGTTGCCACCTACTCCACAACTTGTGTCCCTCATGGTGTGGGTCACATTAAACTTAAGATAAAACAGAGTTTCTAGTTTGGCACGTTCCGGCTAATCCAGAGATCTGGTGGACCACCTACTTGGTGACAGGTGTACTGACAGGTGCCTCACTGTAGAGCTGGACAATGGGTCCAGGAAGAATCTCCTCTCCAGGTGCTTTTTCTCACCATCCAAGTCTCCTGGATGTTGCTGGAACCTTTGGACACTCTGCCACAGGACTTATACCTCACTAGGACTTCAGGTGATATGTTGATGGGAAAACAGCATCAGCACCTATCAAGGACATGAGCTTTAGTTGAATATATATGTATATATGTGTGTGTGTGTGTACATGTATATAAATATATATAATCATATAATAACTTATATAGAATCAGTTGAACCCACTAAAGCTCTTACGTATCAAGTGCTGCCACCTGATGGATGATTCAGGTAACAGCCCTAGTTTTGAGTGTTTTTTTTTTAAGACGCTTTTTTGTCCTCATTGAGTAAATTCATTGTTAAATTCCTTCTCTGCAATAAACCCTGTTCCCTTTGGGGAGCAGTGAGCAGCCACAGGCAGCACCTGAGGAACTAACCCTGTGTCTTCCTCAAGGACCAACCTGCTGCATTTGCTGGGATTTGAACCTGCAACCCAGATATTCTACCAATTAAGCCACCAGGTAGTTGATTTCCAACTAACTGTTTACTAAAGATGTTAATGATGTTTTCTTAATAGTTCTTCTTAATGAAGAAATATTTAAACTGCTGTGTTACTGAAGGCAGTTTCTCAACTTTGTGACCAGAGAAGGTTATTTACAACTTGCTGTCTCTGATCTGTGGTCTCTGATTGGTGGTGACCATAAAAGAGGTCAGATGCACGGAGGCTCCACCTCACAACTTGCAGGACTTCAAGGTTCTGCAACTAATGACTTGGTGCCAGCTACAGTTCACCTTGTTAGGTCCATAGATTTATTTTTGGCATTTGGCCTCTGTACAGAACCACATTGCAGAAAAAAAAAAAAAACAGGATCTGAGCAAAGTCTAGATTTTCAGATTTAATTCAAGAGGTTTGACAAACAGACACGATTCAGGAATTACAGCCATTTTAATGCAAACACCTCAGAAAACCTTCAGGCGTCTTGTGGTGTCCATATAATAGAGCAGAGCTATTCTGACAGCAAAAGAGTACAAATACTTCAAATGTGTAATTATGTACAGTATTTGGATAAATGTATTTAGTTACTAACAACCTGTGGAAATGTAAATAGCATTTTATCTTCAAATTATGAAATCTTTTAATAATTAAGCTAAATTTAGTTACCTTACACATACTTCACACTGTGAGAAACTACAACGTGCTGCTCTAATTTAAACTAAAATATCACAATTTAAACTTAAACTTGATGCAGAACTATTTCTTGCTAAGAATAAGAGCATGAAACTTCACCAATACACTAAACTTCTCTGATGCAGTGGTGTTAGTCCTGGGTTAAATGTCACTGTTTGCATGTATTTAGGTCGTTCTTTACTTATTCCACAGCTCATGACACAGTTGATCACACAGCTCTTGCAGCATTACACGTTAGCCATCAGTTGTAGATGACTCTTGACACAGACCGTAGATTTGATCTTAAGGACATTATGTTATTTTACATTATTTGTATTTCATACGGCCTCACTTCCACTTGATATGAGACGTTTATGTCAGTCAGTCACATGTTTGCATCTTCACTGGTCAGATCACAGATCAGATACAATCAGTCTTAATTTTCTCAGCTACATGTGCTCCAGTCCAAAAAGAGGTAGTGATGCATGCTAAGCAGTGTGGTATTAGCCATAAAGGAAGGAAACTTTTGTATGGTGCAAAAGTTTAGAAATAATTTAAAAGAATATATTGCAATTACTCCATGAACTATGTTAGAACCAAATGAAAACTTCTGTATATAAGATAGTGTTTTGTTGCTGGAGTTTTGTTTTTTAAAGGAGGGTTTGTGTCTCTGAGCTGTGGAGGAGGATGACACCTCTGGTTAATGGACTCTGAGGAGGAAGACATGAAGACAACAGCTGTCTCTAGGGACATGATGTCTCTCTCCACTGTCAAACAAAGAGGCCTCCCTCCAAGCACCCAGCTGATTTCTATAAAAATGGCTCCCTCATCAGGACTGAGCCTACAGGTCATATGACCATCCAACTGCGTCTTAACATCCATCAAGTCAGAACCTAAATGCTCATAATCAGCCTCTCATTCAACCCATAGCAGCATAGTAGTCTTGAAATAGCTCTTCTAAGGCAGCAGGAATCTGCTGAAATAGCAAACCCATTATAGCTGCCAGACTTCTTTTCAATAGGATCAAACAGTGTCTCTATAGAAGAGGTTTCTCTGGTGGCTGCTACACTGGACCCTCTGTGTCATCATGAACTCTACATTATTATTACATTGAGGGATAAAGTCAACTTTGTGAGGTTTAGGCCCAGAACTACATGGTTAGTCTTAGTAAAAATATTATTATTCATAGATTTGTAGAAGGCTTAGAAGGCAAAAGCTGCTTTTAGTGCGTTCAAGTGTAGTCAGAGCCTCTGTCTCAGAGACCCTCTCATTTTCTAGAGAGACCTCCAACACAGCAGCCAGGGGGCTTCTAAACATCCCCAAAGGGTCAAAATGCCATTTGACTTTCATTAAGTGTCTTATAACAATGTTAGTAAATTATACTTTGATTCATTGCAGCTGATGAAATGACAGTCGGAGCAGAGACCATCACAGATGACATCACATACAGTGACGTCAAAATACGGCGTCATAAACATCACCAACAAAAGTCCAGCAGACAAAGCAAAGGTATGTTTTTTTATGTGTTTTGTGATGTGGTCGTGAAGCTTCTTTAATTATTTATTTATTTTTTTTAATTGTGAGTTCAGTGTAACCACAGCGGATCATTGTCCACATGCTGATTTAGCACAGGTTTTACACCTGATGACCTTCCTGACGCAACCTTCCCCAATTTCTACCGGGCTTGGACCAGCACTGCACAGCTGGGGATGGGAATGGGCTGTTACTGGTTCAGTGTCTTGTCCAGAAACTGTTTTCATAGCTGTTAAAATTAGCTGTAGCTCACTCTGCACTTCCCCATTACATTGCTCCAGATCAACAGTGTCTCTTTATCATGTGACAATGTGTTGAACATTGCAGCTTTCAGACACTGTCTCTCCCCGTCCAAACTGATGTAAAGTAGAATGTAGCTCCTGTTCTTTGACTGTAGGAAGAATCTTTCTCCTGGATGTCACTCAAGCTAATCTGCAAATTGGAGAAATTTGCACAGTAATAAAACTGTTTCTCCATTGGTCCAATGTTTGTGCAGTGACTCCATGCTGCTACTAAATGTGAACTTTGGGATTCAGATGTGCTGCTACCATGACGACTATTATGTCACTGGTGTTGTGCATCTCTTATTTTTATAATATGTTCCCGTTGTTTTAATACTATTATTATAATCATCACTACAGTGAAACACGGCACTAACAGTAGTTTGTACCATTCACTACTTTTCTTATAGACACTTAACTTCACTGAAGTGACCAAAAGCAACATGATTGTTGAGTAACATATGAAGTAGACAGTCTTTGTTGGTAAAGTGGCTGCCTACCAACCATAGGGTCAGAGGTTCGTGCCACACTCTCCCCGACCCTGGGCAAGACACTGAACCCCAGCTCCTGTCACAAGCCCAGTAAAAATTGGGGATGGTTGTGTCATGACAGGCTTACTCACAAGTTGAAGAGCTAGTCTGTAAATGTTCATTCTGGGGTAATCACCACTTCCCTTTTAATCATAAAATGTGTTCAATGCTCTTCAAATGTGTCTGACTTCTGTCAGCAATTTCCTAACACAGCTACTGCAGATTGTATCAAACAGGAGGAAGTTGAGAGTTTCCACAGAACTATTTTCAGCAGCCGATCGATCGGCAGGACTGTGAATGTGGAACTGAGTGAATAGAACAAGGGTGTGTGTTCATGGTGATACAGGAACATGTGATCCAGTACAAATAGGGCTCACTGATGTGTTTTTAGTTGGTTTTGGACAAAGACAGATCCAAGGCTTTGTGCTTTCTGCACCTCGAATCTCAAACTTTAACATTATAGATTTTTAGTTTTTTACTTCCTCCTGCTGCTTGAAGTGAGTCTGACCTGAAGCTGGTTTGGTTTCTCACTGCATGTTCTGCTTCAGCTGATGACACTAATGCGGTAAAATTTGTCAACGTGTAACAAAATGAAGAAACTTTGTGGCCGTGTTGTTCTCCATTTTTTTAATACATCCTCATTAAAAGTAGTGGTGTCAATAAAGAAAAACTAGCATCCTGCTGACCTCATTGAATCTCTATCAGAAAACTTATATTTGCCACATTATTACTATTGTTGCAAGAGTCAGCATTTGCAGTAAATGTACTATCAGTAGTGATATCAGTTTTATTTCAAGTAATGTGAAGTAATTCAAGTAATGTAACCTGTGCAGCCTCTGCATGAAGAGAAAAAGAAAGTCTTTCTCGTCTTGTTTGAACTGTTTGTGTCTCCAGATGCAGACTTCGACAACTTAGAACAACCTGCTGGTTCACACAAGCCCTCTCTCAAAAGCTTTAATTCCAGGGGTTTGACAAAAGTTTTACAGTAACCAGGACACAGTCAACAACACGCAAGCTGTTACTACAGCAATATTAGTGGTCCTGACAAACTACAAACTCCAACTGGATCCACACTGACACACTACTGTGTATATTTAACCTATAGTAGGATCCAAGTGAGGAGGTGTTATGTTGATTGAGGGTTTTATTGAAAAAAGGCAAACAACTAAAAATGACTCCACGAGGAGGGCAGGAAAATACACATAGTAATAAGTCAAATGTAGTCAAGTCCATGCTCAGGGGTCGACAGTAACTTAACCCCTATGGGGGAATGGACTGGAGGCCAGGCCGGAGGGTGACAGTGGTGGCTGAAGCCCCCCGGGGAATGACCTAAAGCCGGTGGTGATGGTTGAATTCCCCTGGATCAGTGTCAACCAGAACAGAACCGGTGTCAACCTGCCCAGGAGCTATTTCAGCAATGGGATGTAGGATGTGGCATGTAGAACTGGTGTAGAACGGGATGGATGTCGGCCGGCCCAGAGACAGCTTCAGGAATTGGTGGGGTTTCAACTGACCCAGGAACAGGAGCAGGACCATGGATAAGGAGTGTGTCGGCTGACCCAGGCGCAAGGACAGTAACAGGAAGGGCATTGATCTGCCCAGAGACAGGTTCAGGAACAGGTGAGACATTGGCCAAACCCAGAACAGGAGAAGGAAACAGAAGAGTGTCAGGATAGACCAAGCAAAACCTGAAACTGGCCTTATTCTGTGTCCTGCACAGATGAGCAGTGCCTTCTGCCACCTGCTGGACAGTGTCTCACTGTGAAGTTGAAGAAGTCAAAGTTAAATTGAACTGAATAAAATGTTAAACTCAGGCGGATGTTGATGAGCTACAGCTTTTTACTTTGAATTGGTTAGATTTGTGAGAAAAGGTATTTAGATCTGATACATTTGCATCTGTCAAAAGCCTGTTTCCTTCTTATTTGTAATGAAAACTTTGTCAGTAACCTGTAACACCTGTGTACCTCAGCTGAACTGACAATAAACACCTGAGACCGGCTGCTGCTCTGGGTTATGACACGCATTTTGGGCCCATGTAGCAAAGAGATTTTTTTTACATAAAGCATAACATTATGACCACCTGTGCAATCCAATACAGCAGCTCTACCATGAATTCTACATTTACAAGGTTATAAGTTCTCAGTTTTTAAGTTGGAACTTAAGTTGGTCAGAAAGGTGACACTTCTAATCTCTGCTTATTATTGAGCTCAAAGTGGGTAATGTAGTCATACTGCAGTGCATAATAAGAAGAGCTGGTTCTGTTTTGGCCACCTCATTCATTTTAAATGGGGTTTACATTGATCCATGATGTTGCATTACTGTTCAATTTGGGGAAATAGTTCACTGACTGTATTATTTTAGTTTTGTACATGTCCGTTTATTGATGTAACCTAATATATTTACAGTTGGCATTATGGGAATTCTGTGGCTGTGGAAGGAGCAGTTTGAGGAACTGATCCTTGTGAGGATTAGTAGACCTGGGGGACATCCTGTCCATATCTCCGCTCCCTACAGATGCACATTCAAACACACACAGTACACGTTGTCCACATGTTGAGCTTGTTTGATTCAGTCTATCAGACAGTGTGAGGCATCAGTAAGGAACAGACAGAGAAAACAGTCTGAACACATCAAAACCTGCTTTTACTCAGTCCAGTGAGATCCACATGTGTCCAGCTGTGCTCTTTCAGGGTCAGATAGGAGGAGAAATGGAGTAGGAGTTATCCTGAAAGAGGAGTTTGTGAGGAATGTTCTAGAGGTGAAAAGAGTATCAGACAGGTTGATGCGGAGCATCTCCAGAGGTGACAGAGTGGTGATTGGTGCAGATTTCAGAGTAGACAGGAGCACAGGGAGATACAGCATAAGGTGAAGGTAGAGGTGGCAAAGGTCAAACAAAGAGCATATGAGGACTTGTATGTTAGGTTGGACACTAAAGAGGGAGAGGTGGATTTGTACAGGTTGGTGAGACAAAGAGATAGAGATGGGAAGGATGTGCAGCAGGTTAGTGTGATTAAAGATAAGGATGGAAATGTATTGACAAGTGCCAGGAGTGTGATGGGAAGATGGAAGGAGAACTTTGAAGAGTTGATGAACGAGGAAAATGAAAGGGAATGAAGGGTAGAAGAGGTGACTGGTGTGGAGCAGGAAGTAGCAAAGATTAGTAAGAGTGAAGTGAGGAGGACATTGAAGAGGATGAAGAGTGGAAAAGCAGTTGGTCCTGATGACAAACCTGTGGAGGTATGGAAGTGTCTAGGAGAGGTGGCAGTAGAGTTTCTGACTAGTTTGTTTAACAAGATCTTGGAGAGTGAGAGGATGCTGAGGACTGGAGGAGAAGTGTACTGGTGCCTGTTTTTAAGAACAAGGCAGATGTGCAGAGCTGTGGCAACTACAGAGGAATAAAGCTGATGAGCCATCACTCACATGATAACTCAACCTTTCACCATATTCACGGAAACCAACAGAGTTTCACTTACTGGAAATTAAATCGGCAGCAAATAGCAGAAGTGGAAAGAATCATCAGACCCGTCGGTCACATTTTGTAATAATAAACATGTCAGTTTTCAGTTTACTGGAAGTGGGAGAAAAAAAAGTAGAACAACGTGTCCTGTCACTGAATGAAAAGTAGTCGGGGTAGAATCATATAATGTTGTGTGGTAAACAGAGTTCTGTTTGAATATTAACTGACCAAAATAAAAACATTGTATTTAAAAAATGTTTCACTGACTTTTGCTTCGTATTTTCTCTGGAAGAGATAAAAACAAAGCCTGGAGGTGACGTCCTTCTTCAGAGTCACAGTCCCAGAGATGCTGACAACAAACTGCTAAAGTTGATCAGCCCTGACCTGAAGACAGATGGTTCTGTTTTGTTCTTCAGGGAGAAAGGTATGTATGAAGACTACCAGCATCCATCTTTTAAGAAGCGAGTGAAGCTGAGAGATCTGAGACGTTTCTGTGATTCAGAAAAACCTCAATATCAAAGATACTGGAACATATGAGTGTTATGTTGGATATGGAGGCAGCTCCGAGCTCATTATCACCATTCACCTTACAGTCGTCTTGTTTGCTGTTGTTGGTTTTGTGATCTTTAGAAAAAGACTCAATGAGCAGAATTCATATTAACCTCCTGCTGAAAATGTCTCAGATGTCTTACAGCCAATGTTTGCCATGTAGCAAGCAATGCAGAAACAATACATATGCCTGTGAACTCAACTGCTGTTTAATTTAGCAGCAGTTTGTCAAATCAGGATCAGTCTCATTATAATCTATGTGAGGTTTAGTAGGCGCACACTTACTGATCAGTAATTTAAAACAGGTCCCATTACAATAAACACTAAACGCTAAAGAAACAGTGACTGTGAATGGAAACACTAAATGTTTCACTACATTTTCTATTTAAAATAGTTTCAGAGCACGGAGAACTAACTCATTTGCATATTCGCTCTAGTTTGAGTTGAACATGTTTATTTCTAATTCATTCTTTATTAATTTAGTTGATTAATTGTTCCCTGAACTCTGTATATCAGTAAATTGTTGGTAGTTCCATGCAAAAAAAAGACGAACCCCCCAAATTTTCTCTAACGGACCAAAGTAAATTTAAAAAAAAACTGCAATTCATAAAATTAATCAATTTGATGTTATTACAGAAAAATGTGCTTTTATATTCGCCCCTTATGTGCAGACAAACAGATGCAGCCACCTGAAGCCCCTCACATAGAACTGTTATTGTCCAGTGCTGCCACCTGCTGGTTGACACCGGGAACAGTTCTCATCAATCCAGGAGTGTTGAAGAGCAAGAATCCTGCATCAGACACCAATGCGACAGTTCTCTTCTAAACTCAAGTAACTCTCCTCACCTCCCGTTTACAGACATTTTTTTTAAAGAATAGGGGATGTTACACGATGGAAAACAAACTGTTTTGAGATGTGCTGCTGTCATCAAGTTCAGAATGTGCCAATATTTTCCAAGAAATGGTAAATGTCTCGGTTTCAACATGTGATGTGTTGTTTATGTGCAAATCATTGCATCATTTTTTTTTATTCATGTTTTATACATCGTGCTAACTTTTTGGGAATTGGGGTTGTAATTAATAGTTAATTATCAGTTACTGTAGTTGACAGAAATGTGTTTTCTTTTTATTTGTTGTTATTCTTAAACTGGTCAAATGTGAAACAGCTCAAACCGTAATCCTGCCATTTATATGCATACAGCTGATACCGTATCAAATATGTGCAATTTCTTTCATTTCCACATAAACTAAAACATCTGCTGATAACCTGTGCTCCTAATGTCTCACATGATAATGAGTTTGATTTTGCAGCAAGATTTAAAATAAAATGATCCAGAGCAGCATCATGACAATATTTAAACAAATAGAATTTATATGCAGTATAGATGAAATATAATAAGTATAAATGTATCACTTGTAAAAAATATAAATAAATAAAAGCACGGTAAGAAAACTGCTTTCACATAAAGATTTTACAAAGATTTATTTTAAGTTAAAGTTGTATTTAATATCTGGCTTTATACTGTTGATCTCAAACAATCATAAATATTCACTCTATTGTCTGTAAACCCACTTATTACATTCACATCCATATTTAATGAAATGTTACTGTAAGTAAATACTCTACATGCAAATCTCCAAATTAGCCGACTAACTAGTCTTTTCTCTTTGTGTTTGTGTAGTTGTGACTTCACTGCTGTGGGGCTCAACAAACCAAGGTTTGTACATTTGTCATCCAATGTTCATCAGCTGTTAAATGGTCAAACTGCTGATTTTACACATGAAGAATAATGTACTGGTCCTGCTCAGTCCTCCTCACCCTGGGAAAAACTGTTGTATGATGTTCTCTGGCTGTGATGGAGGAAAAACTATGATGATGTCATTGGGGTCAACTCAGACAGCAGAAAGTCCGTATTAAAAAGTGAAGGAAAGGAGCCCGTTAGTCCTCCTGCTACAAGACTCAGCAGCAGAATGTATCAAGCATCTCAGAGGCTAATGTCATATGTGGTTCTAGATCTGATTCATGTTCAGTGTCTGATAACGTGACCACGAATCTAGACACTTTAACTTTCCCCTGTGAAAGTTTACAAAGCACAATTGTCAGAAAAACTAAAACATGTCAGTACAATGTGTCCGGTGTCATAAAACAGACATGAGACTTATTCCTACAGTAGGAGCAGTCGTTCTCCTTGAGAAAGAAAGAGCAGGAAATTTTAAAAAACTATAAAAGAACTTACTCTGAGGTGGTAGTGGTTTTAGTCTTAAGTTGACTTTGTGGTAATTAGATGCTTGATACATGCTGGAGCTGGTGGCTTTTATTGAGCTGACATTAATGGGACGTATTTAGGTTCATTACACAGCAGTAGTATAACGTGAAGTGTGTGTAGAGCATAGGGACCTAATATTTTTATATTTACATCATTCTAAAATAAATCCCTCAATCAAATTACTTGACCTTCAACTAAATGTGCATAACTGGGGGGTAGACACTGAATTTAACACTAACCTTTACTATTGTTATTCATTGTATTTTATTATAGTGATTAATTAACTATTCATTATACACTAAAAACAAACAGTAATTTCCATCATTAATGTCTTTTTCAAACTACAAAAAGAGTCTGTCTCAAATAATACATACTGGGAAGTGTACTGGTTTTGTTTCTTTAAAGTCTTAATCAGCTACAACGCTTCATTTATTAAAGTGATGGTTTCATGTTAAAAAAAAGTCAATGGTTCCCTGAGTTCTGTATAATAAAACTGGTTAAGTAATGATATTAAACACAAGCAGTTTTGAGTAAGAATTACTGAGATTAAAACGTCTGATGTGCTTTTAATAAATGCCAAACACCAGAAAGTAAACTTAACATTTGTAAAAATCTAATAAACTAGTTGTTTCAATTAGCATTTACAGTTTACATACAGTAGCACCCACTGCTGAACTCTACGTACATGAGAAATGTGTACACTTAAAACACTGGGTCAGACTAAGATTAAGTCAAGTCATCACTAAGATTAGAAACAAAAGTACATAAAATGCTTATTTTTAGTCGTTAATTACAGTAGTTCTACTGTCAAACAATATTTCTTAATATGTATTTGTTTTCCCTGAATGTTATTCTTTCTGGAATCAAGAGCTTTTCCAGACTGGGTGTTGTTCACTGTTGCTAAACAGAGCTGTCTCTGAGGTCTGACTCTGATCCTTGGGCGTATGATAAAACAGATTATCATCACAGCTATCCAACATGGAAATTTTAATTACCTCAAATTCTTCTACAGTTTTGTCACTTACTCATTTAGAAATATATCCCTATATAATATATATCACTGTATGGCATGATGACAATTTTCATGACAATTTATAGTAAAACAGTGTTGTATCAGGACATTTCTTCACCAAATTCTGTTGCCTATCATTTCAAGAAAAGTGTAGCCTAATAACGTGAATACACAAAATGTGAAATAACATGTTTGAATATCAAAGGAGCACTTTAACACTGGACAACAAACTAGTATTTTTGTTTTGTTTCCAACTACACAGTATACAGCATTTCCTCTTTCTTTATAACTGAAGATAGCCCTACCCCCTTATTTATGTGTAAACAATATCATAAAAAGTTAATAAGATATAGATTTTGCTTAGATATTATTAAAATAAAATACAAATTATTTGGAAATGCAAGTTCAAATCCTGTGATTTGGGAAGGTTTGCCTAATTTAAAATGTGGTAATGTTGCAGCTGGTTCAAGTATAAGCTTCTGGTTGGTGGGTAGTTAAAAGCAATTGTTCCAATTTTGGACAATTATATAATAAAGTTTTACATCATTTTACAGTCCCTGGAAAAATGTTGTGTATTTGTATTTGCATAGTATTTATCACTGAAATAGGTGTAAACATAACAGCAGTTGAGTTACTTTTTACCTCTACTTCCTGGGAGCAACTTCGGGTTCAGTGTCTTGCCCAAGGACACTTCAACACGTAAATCAAACCACTGAGCACCAAAGTTCACACAAAAGTATCGAAACACCAAAATCTATGTCTTTGTTTCTGCTGTACACTGAAGAATTTTAGCTTTTGTTCATTCTGGTGCCTTCAATTTGAAAAAGCTGACTAAAAAAAGTTTTCAAAGTAAATGTTGTGGCAGGTTCAGGGTGGTAGCATGTGAACACACAGCACCAAGTGTCTGCAGTCATTTTAGCTTTAATTTGATGGTATGACGTTACACTTTGATACATTAAACAACATAGAATATAAAACCTTTTGTACCAGACCCCAAATTTGATCTGTTCCAGAAGTACTGAATCGAGTGACTAACAGGTGTTTCCTGTTATGCATATGTATCCTGGAAGATTAAATAAAATTAAAAAAGTGGTTTTAAATGACTGGGTCAGCAAAAAAATTAAAATAACAGCGGATGACAAAATCATTGTGAGGACTGTGAAAAATAGTGGCACGACCGACAACCTCCACAGAGCAGCAAAATGAGTTCAGAGAGGCACAGAAACATTTTTTTGTAGGTAGCTGAAGTAGACAGTGATTCAAAACACACTGTCAACTCAACAAAATACTTCAGAGAAAAGTGGGAGCTTTTTAGACTGACATCACACTTAACGCAGTTAAACATGTACTTCACCCACTGAGGGGGAATTAAAAGGAGAAACCCCCTAAGATAAACAACTTATCAAAAAGATACCAACAATTCATTTCAATTCAACTTTATGTATATAGCGCCATATCAAAACAAAGTCGTCTTAAGGCACTTTACAGAATAAAGTCAGGTCTATAAAAATGTATAGAGAGAACCCAACAATTCCCCCTTTAACAAGCCATAGGCAACAGTGTAGAGGAAAAACTCTGGTTGGGGTGAGAGAAAGGAAAAGAGCAACAAAAGCAACAACAAAACATCGGGCACGTTGGTAGGACCTGTAGCTGCACGCTGGAAGACACACATCTTCAAAGAAGGAGAAACCTGCAGAAAGGGACTGAGAGGGGGACAGAGAAGGACAAAGACAACTACGGGAGAGAACACACAGAGTTAATGACATACAGTGGTGACAATTGCAGAGTGAGAGGAGAGGAGAGATGGTCAAGAGGAGGAAAGGAGCTCAGTGCATCGTGGGTGGGTCCCCCAGCAGTCTAAGCCTATGGCAGCATAACTATAACTAACTATAAGCTTTATTAAAAAGGAAGGTTTTAAGCCTAGACTTAAAAGTAGAGAGGGTGTCTGCTTCCCGAATCTTAACTGGGAGCTGGTTCCACAGGAGAGGAGCTTGATAGCTAAAGGCTCTGCCTCCCATTCTACCTTTGGAAATTCTGGGAACCACAAGTAGGCCTGCATTCTAAGATCGAAGTGGTCTACTGGGATGATATGGTGCTATGAGATCTTCTATATATGATGGAGCCTGAACATTCAGAGCTTTATATGTTAGAAGCAGGGATTTAAATTCTATTCTAGATTTAATGGGAAGCCAATGGAGAGAAGCTAGTGAAGGTGAAATATGATCTCTCTTGCTAGTTCCAGTCAGCACTCTTGCTGCAGCATATTGGATTAATTGCAGGCTCTTTAGGGAGTTACTGGGACATCCTGAAAGTAGGGAATTACAGTAGTCCAACCTACAGGTAACAAATGCATAGACTAGTTTTTCCATGGTTCCTTGCGGTAGTACTGGAGGCCAGACTTATGCCATCTAGAGTAACAATATGGTTGGACATTATATTTCTTCGATTTTTTGGCCCAAATACTATGACTTCCGTTTTGTCTGAGTTTAGAAGTAAAAAAATTGTGGGACATCCAGGCCTTTATGTCTTGTAGGCTTGAAGCTTTATTAACTGATTATTTTCATCTGGTTCCATAGATAAATATAGCTGGGTATCATCAGCATAACAGTGGAAATTTATGGAGTGTTTTCTAATAATGTTGCCTAAAGGAGACAGATATAAAGTAAAAAGTATTGGTCCTAACACAGAGCCTTGTGGAACTCCATAGCTAACCTTTGTGTGCATGGAGGATTCATCATTAACATGAACAAATTGAAATCTATCAGACAGATAAGATTTAAACCAACCTAGTGCAGTTCCTTTAATCCCAATTTCATGTCCCAGCCAGTAAAAAGATCCAAGGAAATTCAACCTAGCACACACTTACTTGCATGTAACTAGATAGGACAGACTGACAGAACAGAGACCAGCCTTCGGTGAGTTTCCACACATTTTGATTTTGTTGCCAAAATAAAAAGCTGTTTCTAACAGGTAAAACAAGCAGACACAATTACACAGTTAAATATTGTCTATAAACCAAGAGTCCATGAAGACACTTGAGTATTATTGTAAACAAAAAGAGTAAAGATGCAGCTTAAGTTCACTCTGCACATGTAGAACAGATGCTAACTTTTAATGAACTAGTTAAAATGAATGGAGTCAATACACATAATGAAAACATGTTGTTTTATAAAGTAACTTGAATCTGAAACACTGCTAAACTTCCTCTTTATAAGTTAATGAAAACTAAAGAAAGTATCTTCATGGACTGTTACTCAGTGGACAGTGGACCAAATACTTTCTATATACTGCTAATACTACTGTGTGACATTGTTGTTGGTCTGATTATTGTTACTTTCTACCATTTTTTCTCAAATGCACTGAAACTCTCACAGTTCATCTGACTGTGAGTCCCAACAGTGCTCAGTTCTTTGATGGTCAATCCCTCAATGTGAGCTGTGAGGACGTCGACAGCTCTGCTGGATGGACAGTGAGGAGGAACACAACTATAGACACCATGCTACAGTGTGGAGGTGGATGGGGAAAATCAAATAGGTTTTTCTGTAAAATCAGCAACGTTGTCGAATTGGACAGTGGAGTTTACTGGTGTGAGTCCAGAGACGGATCAACCAGTAACAGCATCACCATCACTGTCACTGGTAAGATCAGACTGTGGAGTTAGTGTTGATGAAGCTGTGTGGAAATGGATGAAATGCTGTAGTTTGTCTCTGTGTTGAGGTGGAGCAGTGATCCTGCAGAGTCCTGTCCTCCCTGTGATGGAGGGACATGATGTCTCTCTGCACTGTCAAACAAAGAGGCCTCCCTCCAAGCTCCCAGCTGATTTCTATAAAGATGGCTCCCTCATCAGGACTGAGCCTACAGGTCACATGACCATCCACCATGTTACCAAGTCTGATGAAGGCCTCTACAAGTGTCACATCAGCAGTCATGGAGAGTCTCCACCCAGCTGGATCTACGTCACAGGTCAGGAGCTTCACTTTTATTTCAACACTTATTTCATCCACATGTTCACCTGAACAGTTCGATTCTTTCCGCAGAAAAACCTACAACCACGTCTGCATCCCCCATATGTACAGTATCACCTCCTGCCTCCTCCTCCCTCCGTTACTGGGGGTCGGTCCTGGACCTGGTGTTGCTCTGTCTGTACTTCATCTGCACTGTCATCATGGTGTCTTTATATCGAAAGATGCTCACAAGTAACACTCATCAGTCACAGTTGTCTCTAACAGAACTTTTCATGTTTTAACTGTTGATATATTTACTACTTTCCTTTCTTTCCTCCTCCAGCTGCAGGAAATCACCTTTCTGTCCCCATGGTGACATTCTCGCCCACCCCAGCTGAGCAGGATTTGGCTGATGATTTAGTTGATGTCATCACTGGAGTCATCAATCCACTGTGATCAGTGAGCTGAGCCCATTAAAATGTTCCTTATCAAATGTGTTTTTTACTTTATCAAATCTCTCCTTATTTTTCTGTCAGCAATTTCCTAAAACATCTACTGCAGAATGTATCTAACAGGAGGAAGTTGAGTTTTCACAGAACTATTTTCAGCAGCCGATCGATCAGCAGGACTGTGAATTTGGAACTTAGTGAATAGAACCAGAGTGTGTGTTCATGGTGATACAGGAACATGTGATCCAGTACAAATAGGGTTCACTGATGTGTTTTTAGTTCATAAATTCTCTATATGTATGTGAACAGTCAAATGTCAAGGCAGGAAACAGTTGTTTCTTGGTGAAGTTGGGCGGACAGTTAGGGAATCTGAGTTAATGTTCTGCCACTGTTTATTTACCACATTAGAACGAGACCAGTCACCCACTCATTACATTATACAGCCTTACAGTATATTATTTTTAATTTACTTCTAATCTTCATGTCATCATCATTGATCAGTATCTTTCCATCCACTCTACTGTGTTATGACTTCATTAATTCCTTCACTGATGCAGCCTGTTACACAGAAAACACTTTTCCGATGCAAGTCCTTACATGTCTTTTAAAAACTGTAAACAGCTGCAAATCCTCCTATTTATCAGATCCATCTCAGGTCAACGCTGTACGAATGTGACTAGTGTTTGGAGCCAGGTTTCCTCAATCAGTTTCCACTTTATCTTCTTACAGAAAAGACACTAAATGACCTAAACATGGAGATGGAACAGACTGAGCATTTGAACAGTCCAACTGATAAAAGCTTGCAAAACCAGAACACCCAAAGGTTTCAAGTCCAGCCTCTGACTGTCGTTTGATTTAAATGGTAAATGATCTTTACAATGTTGATTCTCATTCACACACACACACACACACACACACACACACACACACACACAACAATGGTGGTGGCTGCCATGCAAGGTGCTCACCTGACCCACCGGGAGCAACTTGGGGTTTAGTGTCTTGCCCAAGGACACTTTGACATGTAGCCGGGGATCAAACCAGTGACCCTGTGGTCCATGGTCAACTGTCTTACCAACTGAGCTACAGCCGCCCCTAGCTAGTCAAAAACCACAACAGTGAGCAGTTATCCCAGATGATAAAATCCAACTTTTCTAATCCACTACTTAAATGGGTCACAAGAAACCAACATAGCAGATAACCTGATCCAGGATACAACATCCAACATTTGATCCTGGTTCTTTTTAATTATGTTCAAAGGGCGAGACCCAGAAAACAGTTTCCACACATAAACACTCATCTGAGGTGTTGACCTTCAGAGTGATGTTGCTGATGAGCTCAGGTGTGTTTGTCTTGTTGCTTCTTGTGTAGTTCTTAAAAGAAAAAGCAAATATCAGTAATAATCTTTAGAAAACATATAAATATTTTTTCATCAGTTAATATTGAAACAGAGCTACTAATTAAACACTCAAATATATATTCAGACCTAAACTTTATTTTAACAAAATTGTCTTTACCACGGAACAAGATCATGACCTGCAATAACAACACAGAATCTTATAACACCAAGTCACATTTATAAGTGAATAAAGAAGTTTTGCAATAATGTACAAACACATATATTTAAAAAAAAGACCCAAAAGAGTTTTTTATGTCTATGTAGTTTACAGACATGTCTTGACAAATGCCCTTTGATGAAAAGTGGTAATTTTAACAAAAATATAATATATGGTGAGCATTCTTATAAGATGCCTGAACCACTTCAGCTGTCTGCTTTTAATACGGGAGACTGTCGGACAGAGATGGCGAATCCAAACGTAGTAAAGGTGTTTGGAAATGCCTGGCTCTAACTCCCATCTTCAAAAGAATTTCTCCAGTAGTCCTGCAGACATGGACTCCAACTGGACTGTGTTTAAATCCTGTTGTGTGGAAGCAGCCACTTTGAGTTGTGGCATGAAGGTTTTTGGTGCCTGTTGTGGTGACATCTTGGTTACCATCAGCGGTAATAGAGGCCATAAAGCTGAAGGAGGCCTTTTGAGCATGGTTGGCCCAGAGGTTTCCTAAAGCAACAGATGGGCAGGCCAGAGGGGAGGCAGATCAGGTAGTTGTGGATACAAACACCTGGGGGTGGGAGAATTGTCAGCTGTCTTCGCTCACACGCCAGTTTAATGTCACATGGAGGACAAAAGCAGTAACTTTTGGTGGCAAATTGTGATGGTTGTTCCCATATTTAAGAAAGGGGACTGGAAGGTGTGCTCCGAATACTGAGGTATCACACTGGTCAGACTCCCTGAAAAAGCCTATGACAGAGTTCTGGGAAGGATGCTTCAACCAAATGTTAAGCCTCAGATCTGGGAGGAACTATGCAGATCTCCCTGGCTGTGGCTGGTTGTGCAGTGTTCGGGGCACAAGTGTTCTGTCCTCTGTTTGCCATTTTGGTGGATAAGAATGTGTTTTAAAGGAACTTTATTTTAAAGACAAGTGTTAATACTTTCAGTTTCAGTATTTATAGGGTAAAGGTTGTGTAACCCTGTCAACATAAAGGCGACAATTCTCAGAGTGTGTTTTATCGCGTTTGGTTTGAATAATGACATGTAGGGGAATCGTTACCTGTCTGCAGAGTCTGAACAGGTGTAGTGTGGAGTAGCTCCGCCCCCTGTGTCTGCACAGTGCAGAGTGGATGCAGACGAGGAACGTTCGGTTTTCGTTCATGGGAAAATGGATTTGGTGATTTTTGGCTGTGAAAACTTGGCCTAGCTGTGGTCACGCTTCTCACAAGGTGGTGGATGTGCTGGGACTCTTCTCGGTGAGTGAACCGTTTCAGTAGAAGTGTTTGGAAGCAAATTCATGGCAGCTAACGGTTAATGGCTAACGCGTTAAGTTAGCGCTACTGTTTTAAAGTTGTGAGGCTTCAGAGAAGTTCAGTGTCTTGGTCCTTTTGGGAAGACAGAAACTTATTGATGTTTCTGGATTTTTTTTTATTATTATTATTATTTTTTGTTTCTCTTGTGGAAATTGATTATATTGAAAAGAAATGTGCTGTGTTTAATTTTGTTCTTAAGATGCATCAATGATTATTTCTGATTGTTATACAGGTCAGGTTTTTATTTTTAATGAATGATTTTGTGACGATTTCATCCAAGGATGCTGAGCCGATGGTACCAGGATCTCTAGTGATGAACACGGAGGTGGAGAACATTTGATTTACCTTGGATGGACAGTGAACTGTGGAAACCCTGCTTGAGTGGTAGGATAACTCCTGAATATACTATATCTGCTCTTCAGCACATGCTGCGAGGAGAGTGAGGAACTCTAGGATTAAACCCTTACGTTCATGGGTGTGAACAAATACCGGCAGAAGCGGATTAAATTAGTTGTTGTCAAACTGTAAAAACAGTTTGGTAATACTTCATTTGCCTAAAGGAGAGAAGAGGGAATGGGATCCAGAAAACAGGTGGTAGTAGGATTTGTAAAGAGGGTGGATGCATCGTCAGAGGGCAAAATGAGAAGAGTGATGTGCTGTTACATGAAGTCAGCAGGATGTCTCCATCTGGTGGAGAGAACTGGGAGCTGATAGCTGCCACCTCATTATTAATAAAGCTGGTAAAATCATCAGCAGTGAGAGGTGGACAGGAAGGTGGGGGGGGGGGGGGAATAGAGTGATTAGGAAGTGGAGCAAGATAAGATAAGCTACACCTTCCTTCATCTTACAGTGGGGAACTTTTAAAGTGAGCGAGTTTCAAGTTTTCAGTGAGTTAAGGATTAGGACATTAAGGAAGGGGAAGCCTGGACAACAGGAGGGTAGAGACTATCCTGACAGGCTGAGCTTGTGGTGCAGAAGCTGTCAGTGGCTTTGTCTCTGAGAGACATCAGGTGATGGCCAGTTCTAGTTTGTCTTGTTTTGGGTGCAGTAAAAAATGTCAGGGGGTAAAAGGTTGCAGTCAAGCACAGTCTTCATCAGGTCGAGATTTGACTTTTAAAACTAAGTGATAAAAAGCAGATGTTGATCCAGGAAGCTCAGATTTGTCTTCAGTCCAGTGTCCAATCTGCTTCAAAGCCGATACAGTTCCAGGCATAAACGGCAGCATTTAAACATCCTGGCAGTATTTCCACAGCAGCTGGTCCACAGGATCTTTGGATGAGCCAGAACTAGACACTAGCTAATGTTACTTTCTGCCAGCATTACCCATCCTTCCCCTGACATCTCTCAATAGTTGTTCTTTTATATCCTTTTTTTCTTCTTTTGGTTTATTTATTTCCTTTTTAGGTTGTTGGAAATAATAGTTTTGTATTTTGAACACATGAACTTCAACTTTTATCTTAAGTGTAATGTGACCACAATGACTGTGGCTGCAAGTGACACAAGACAACAGATGTGTAGGTGGCACTTGATGATCTTTCTGTGTCTTCATTATCGCAGGTTGGATGGTCATGGGAAAGTTTTTGGGGTGCACTGCCCACCCCAGCACCACCACAGATCCAGACTGTGGTTCAGTTCTGGGTGAGAATGAGAACCAGGTGGTTGCCTGCTCTGTTTGTTGGGTGAGTGGGCTCCAGTTTTTGATCAGACATCCACCATTTGTCTAGGTGGGTGTTCATGTCTCCTAGTATGATGAGAGGAGTGATATCTTCTGGGAACAGCAGCATTTTGAACTCATCACACAACTTACCCAGCTGCCTGGTGGCAGATAGATCAGTCACATGAATTGAAACCGGTGCAGTCACCCTGATAGCAACGATCCAGTGATCTAAGACAGTTGTGAGGGGCTGTGGAGAAAAACGTACCGGTTTCTGCAATGAGAACACTTACCTCACCTTCCCGTCCTGATAGGTGAGGAGTTTGAGTTAAGATAAAACTGGAGGAAAGTGAAGCTGGGGTGGCCATGTTCTGAGGGGTGATTCAGGTTTCTGTATGTGCCAGTAGCTGAACAGTGAACCCTGCAATTGCAGTATGTATTTTGTAGCCTATGTCACATTCCAGGGTCCCACACTGGCTCAGCAGAAGACATAAGAGACATGAAGCACTTAAATTAGATATGAAGCTATAATGCTAATGCAAGGATTGTTAAACGTACTAACATCTAACAAACAGACACCACAAAGGGTAAAACAACATAAAATCACAATATGCTGACAACGTAAGTGAAACCACGGTGGAAACAACAATAAATACTGTGTATATAAAGCCATGTAAGCAAGAACAGACAAGTCGTGACAGAAGGTGATCAATGAAGGTCTGTTGGTTTGCAGGTTTGCAGAGGGCTGTATTGAAGCATGTTAATGGAAAGTTGACTGGAGTGTGGTTGGAAAAGGTGACAAGCAACAGGGACGACCACAGGCTTATAAAGATTGTCAAGTAAAGCTGATTCGAGAACTTGACAGTTTTACAGGTAAGTGCAGTGAAGCTGGAGACAGTCCATCAAGAGCCACTGCACACAGACGTCTTCAGGAAATGAGCTACAACTGCTGTATTCCCAGCATCAAGCCGCTGCTGAACCGGAGAACCGGAGATGTCAGAACCTGGGCTGAGGAGAAAAAGAACTGGACTGTCGCTTTTTGTTTGCAAATCAGTGTCCCTGTGTTTGGAGGAGGAGTGGAAGAATCACAGAATCCATGTTTCTGTAAGTCCGGGGTGAAGTTTCCACAGTCGGTGCTGATTTGGGTTCCTGTCACCTGCTGGTGTTGGTTCACTGTGTTTTATCAAGTCCAGAGTCAAAAGATCCGTCTACCAGCAGATTTTAGAGCACTACATGCTTCCAGAGCTGATTTCCTTTTCCAGCAGGATTAGCTCCTGCCTGCAGTTGAAAATAACCAGTAACTGCTTTGTTGACCGTGATGTTACTGTGTTTGACTGGCCAACTCACCTGACCTGAACCCACAGAGGATCTGGAGTATTTTCAAGAGAAACCCGAGAAACAATCGACCTTTAGTAACAACACAGCTGAAGGCTGCTATGAAAGCAACTGGTCTGGTAACAAGTCAGCAGTGCCTCAGGTTGGCTGCCTTTATGCCACGACGCACTGATGATACTGGTAATACTCTGATATTTTGGATATTTCAGTTTATGTCTAAGGAAACTAGATGATATGAGACGTTCACTGTGTTTCATGATGTTTCAATTCACTCACGCACTAGTATATAAGAATACTAGTGCATAGTACTAGTGCACTGACTATCTATATATTTGTACAAGTAGCTCACCATCTTAAATGAAGTCCATGAGCCTCCTCCACAGTGGATACATGTTGATTGATTGTTGTCGTCTCTTTGTAGGTGAAGTCACTCAACTCAGGGTGTTTTCTAATAAAGTACCTGAAAAATGATGATCGTTCTTCAAACATTCACTCAGAATAACAACAATTAAAGGCAGCAAATGTCCAGATATGCAGTCGGACATAATTGAAAATTAGAAGAAAAGACAGAAATATTACAGATATCTGTTTATACAAACTGACTCTACATATGTGATACATCTATTGCTGTCTGTATGTCCAAAGCAGAAATCAGCCAAGTCTTCTTTCAGTAAAACCTATTTTTAGAGTTTTGTACCTTTTCAAAAAACTAGTTGTCTAGTAATCAAATGTAAAATCCTAAGTGAATGTAACTAATAACAGAGTGATCTGAAGTGCTGATGTTACTGCATTTGTTGAAGTGATTCCATAGACTGTAACAGGTTCACACTGTAAAGATGTCATTAAGTTTTCCCTCATTAACTGACTCAAACACAATAACTTATTAAAGTGAAAACGAGCTCCTTGTATGTCTGATTAATAAACTTCTGTCTGTACAGTTCTAGCTAGCTGCTGAATCCTTCTATCATGATGTGAACACGTTCAGGAAACACTGAAATTGCTACTTACCAAATAATTAGTAAGGTGGATGAAAAAAGAACTGGTCCAGCTTCACGTGCAGTTCAGGTGAACGGGCAGAGTTTTAGGAAAACATCATGGTTCTGTTAAAATACGGCCAACGTGCTGTAATTTAACGGATTTTCTTTTGCATTAACAGTAAAATGCCAAATCGTTTTTACAGTGCTCAGCTCCAAACCCATAAGCTCCAAATGAAGATGTGAGTTTTTAACAACTTGTTTTATTTTTAATTCAAATGAAAACACAGATTTTTGTGTGTTCACTCAGTGTTTTCCTAACTGACCAATAGAACATCGCCACACTTACCTTTTAATAAAAGATCCCACGTCACAGTTTTGGCGCAAAGACTGTGTTTTTATCAGCTGGTTGTTGCAGCTTTTTAAGCCCAAACTTAGTTTAGTTATTAGTGGAAATGTACTCATCACTACATTGAAACAGGTTCAGCCACAGAAACAAAATCTATCGATCGATCGATGTATCGATCTATCGCGTCTTTGACATATTAACTCAGAACAATGTCTGGAGAAATCTGCTGCCGACATTGTCCAAAGTCAGAAACGTTTTCAGAGGTGAAACTTTGTTTACAGCACATCAGAGGATGCAGTTAAAAAAGAGAAAGATGCTGTAGCAGTTTAAAGAAGCTACAATGTGAGAGTTTCACTGTTTTTCCCGATAGTTTAATTTACTGATGCACTAGTATATGGGAGGACTGTGATTGAGTATCTAAATATTTGTATGACTAACTCACCATCTTAAATGTCCATGAGCCTCCTCAGCAGAGTGGATACATGTTTTGTTTTTGTAGATGACTTCGCCCCATTCAGCCATTGGTCTCTGTCTCTCGAGGTGTTTTCCAATGAAGTGCCTGAAAAATGATGGTCTTCCTTCAAACATTGTACAAACAACCAGTTGTGTAACTCGCTCAGATTAAGTAAAGGTGGCAAATATATAGATGACGACCACTACACAACGTGATGCACGTGGTTACTATAGTAATGATACCAGACCCTGAAGTTTTTGTGCCTAATGCAGTTTAAATAAAATCATCAAGTACAAAGTTTAGTAACAGCTCACTTTAAACCAGTTCAGCAGGAATCTAATGCATCTGAACCACACACACCCTGAACAGGTTTGTCCACACAACAGGATTTAAATAAGGCAGTGGTTCGTTATCAGAGTGAAGTAATGTGAAAAAACTCTAAAACCTCTTTTCATTCACCTGCTTAAAAATCATAAACACAGGTGGACACAGGAGACAAAATGACATGTTTGACCTAATCTTACCCCCAGTTGTTCTCAGTTATTAATATATTTGAAACATTCATATGTTTCAGCTGTAGTAAGACTCAATCAAAGTACAGTAGGTTCTCACAAACCCCTCACTCACATCAGTTAAGCTCCTCTCCTGTGGAACCAACCAGTTCAGATTCGGGAAGCAGACACTCTCTCTACTTTCAAGTCAAGGCTTAAAACCTTCCTCTTTAAGAAAGCATATACTTAGCAGTGATGGGCGATACCAGTAATTTCGGATTGATCCGATACCAAGTAATACCTTGGCTAGTATTTTTCATTTTAATATTTACTTTTTAAATTATTAATCATCATCTTTTTTAGTCCTAATCAATAAACCTTTTTTAATTTGCACTTCTTGACAAATGTTGGATCCTATGACCTCTTAATCATTTATCAACATGTATCTCTCCATTGTTTTACAGCTCATAGTATAAATAAGACAAACTATGATTGTAATGATTTGAATTAGAGATTGTACTTACAGAGCAGCCACTGCAGAGATGTTTCATCCATTCTAGCAGTTGGTAATATGAGCTGAAAAATTGTTCACAGCTTCACTTCCTTCCTCTTTGTAGGTGAGTTTGTTGGTGTGTTATCTTCTTAATAGTGGTTTGTGAGAAAGACCTTATTAGGTTAAATGTCATCTCACAGAAGAGTCAATATTTTCTCAAAGCCTAGACAGAATATAGGGAGAGTTCTGCCAAACCTTGATCTCAAATTTGACTGAATGCCACCAGTGAAAACATTCACCTGAACAAAAATGCTTTTGCTCTTTAGAAACACGTTAGTTATCTTAATGTTGATGCGTGTTGGAAGGAGGTAGAGAGGCTGAATCGGGGTTGGACATGCTGGAGTGACGTGAACTTTCACCCCCCCTCATCATAACATACATCATCATAACCCCCGCACGCCTCCTTCTTTGTGTCTGCTTCACTGGGTGGATGATACCAGAATCTAACTTCTTCTCACTTCTTCGCTGCCTCCTTCCAATGCACACTGCTAAAAAGATAACTAGTGTTTCTGCATTGTGTCACACAGTATTCAAAGGAGTTTAACACCAAGTGCTTTCATTTCTATACAGCTTATAGTTCATTTGGTGAGTCTTTATAAAGTTTGGGGGTTAAAGTCATCAAACGTTGACTTACTGTAAACTCAAAGTGCACTGACTCACATGCTGTCAAACAACTGCAATAGAAGTCATGTGTAGAATTTATATGATAAACCATCTGTTCCTGTTCTTCTTTTCTCTCTGAGGTAATATTTTGTAAAGATTTATAGACTATTCTGCAGTTTACAATCATTTATAAAATGAGCAGCAAAAGTTATATGAATAATAACAATAATCATCATCATCAGACTATATTCTTTGGGTCAGCTGTTATGGTTTCATTCATTTTTATTTCATCAATAGAGTTGATCATGTACATCAATCATGTATTGTAGAATAAACTGTTCTCACTGTTGGTAAAATGATGGACTGACACCTGGGATGTTTCTTTATAGCAGCCATTTTAACATAAGTTCACATCAACAAACTAAACCTCGACATAGTTTAACACGGACACCAAATATCCCAACAGTGAAAAGTGAAACACAGTGACACAAAGTTTGTTTGAGGGTGTGAACCCATGTTTAGTGTGGAGGCTGCTAATAGACTCCACCAGTTATTGTTCAGTTGTTAGGTTATGTGACAAATCAGACTAAATGATGAACAAACAGACAGTTAGTGATTAGACAAACTCACTGTGGTTAACACAAATCCATGATCAGCCAGTACCCAGATACTTTTATTGGTGGTTTCACACCGGCTGTATTTGCTTGGTCTGATACAGCCAGTCAGCAAAGAAACATCACAACCATAACTTTACATCAGTTCATCTCACTGCACTATTCAGCTGCAAATAAGCTTTGCTACTCAGAACTGAGGTGAAGCAGAAGGTCATCATGAGATAAGCTGTGTTCATGGCATTAAAAAAGTTAGTGGTTTTAAATAATCTTCTGTAATCTGTAAGTTTTGTTCCCTCCCTGTCTGTCTACCTGTTCCATCATTACACCTTATATTCAATCAACTCATTTTACCTTCCAACTCATTCACTTGTCCCCATCTGTTCTGGGTCCAATAAACCAGTAATTGAAAACATGATAACAACAACAGAGTGTTTCTGTTGTGCAGCTATGAACCACCAGAATAAAAGTCACACCACATGCTAAATATGCTACATATATAGAAAAACAGCCTTCTGTCTCTTTCATTGTGGCCCTTTAGAGCTTTATAGTTAGTTTTTTGTAAAGTATCTGTGGTATTTTGTGTCACACATACACTTATGAACATCATGTGCAGCTGTGGATCATATTTCTAGTTTGTTCAGTGATGATTTCAATTCAGTGTGATGGAAAAACCTCGACCCAGAATAATGTCAATGACTGAACAGTCAGTTGTCAGAGAGTAGGAGTTAATAAAAAAGTTACAATTACAAAAAAAGGTGTGAAACAAGAGAGGACAATAAAAAATGAAAGTTTTTTTAGAACAGAATGTGATGTGGTGAGAGAAGCTCTGAGGACCAGTGACAGTCAGCATGTTGGCATCACTGGTTAGACTGGTGTGATGGTTTGAAGGTCGGCTTCAGTGAAGAGTAGACGACCTCTGGTTCCACTGGAAACTCTGAACAAACACACACAGTCCAAACAATATGAGACAATGTTGTAGAAAAGGTTTGTAGGACAAATAAGTTCTGAGGTTCACGTCTTTTCTTCTCTTCATGCAGAGTTTCCTTCAGGTTTGACCAGAATGATGATCCTCATTCTCAGTGTTTATCAGTACCAGTACTGAAGCAACTGTACTTTTACTCTTCATTCCATGTATTTTTAGTACAAGCACTTTTTTATTTCATCTGTTATGATGCAAATGTGACTTTCTTGGAATCACAGAAATTTCAAATTGTTCACCTTGTGCTTGCATTGTTCATTGACTTTGGAAATACTTAAATTCTAAATTCTAAAGTCTGGTACATCAAGCAGAAGCTGTTACCATTGTGTTTAGCAGTAAAGGAAATTTACCTTTTACCTGTTCTGAGACACTGTACACATATTTGATTCCCTGTTTAAACTTGTTCCTGCCCCGGTCTGTTCTGGCACATGCACATTTCTTTTTTGCCTTTGCTGAGTTTGTTTGCACTTCTTTGACAGGTTTCCCTGCTGTACACCAATGTTTAGCTTCCCTAGTTTTTTATATATCTCTGCTTAATGCTTGTTCTTGTGGTTTTGTTTTTTATTAGATTTCTGCTTATTTCCTGAGCTCTTGTTTGTTCCCGAACTCATGTTCACCCCTTGTTAATGTACACACCTGGTTATAATTAGGCCTTTTAGCTATGTAGTCTGGTTACTCTTAGTTCCTCAGCTTAGCTTCCATTCAGTTTTCCCTTATTCTCCCAGCTGTGTTCTTGTTTAGATGATCGGCCTCTGGTTATGTTATTTACTTGTTTTTTTTGTGGTCACCACCATCAAGCTCCACTTCCACTCTGAACAGATCAGAGACAGCAAGTTGTAAATGACCTCCTGTGTGGTCACAAAGTAATCAAACCCCCTTTAGTAGCACAGCAGTGTCAATATTTCCTCACTAAAACGAATGATTAAGAACATCATGGATTATACAACCCAACTCATTGTACAGGTGCTGGTCATATCTCGTCTTGATTTTTGCAACGCTTTGTTGATGATGTTACCAGTATCCACAATCAAACTCTTGCAGATGATCAAATGCAGCAGCTCGCCTCATTTTTAATCAGCCAAAAAAGACCCATGTCACACCACTTTTTAGATCTCTACACTGGCTTCCTGTAGCTGCTCACATCAGGTTCAAAGCTCTGTCCGCTTACCTCAACTCACTCATTCAAGTCTACAATCCTTCCCGCCCGCTGTGATCTGCCAACGAACGATGTCTGGTGGTCCCAGCACCGCACAGAAGACACCAAGCAAAACTGTTCAGCGCAATGATCCCAAGATGGTGGAACGAGCTACCAAACTCTGCACGCTCAGCAAACTCACTCCCAATATTCAAAAAACTGCTGAAAACAGAACTCTGCATCTTCCTATGCACTTAAATCTCTTTAAAAAAAAAAAAAAGCCTTTCTGCTCTTTCTCGCACTTGCATCTCGTGAACTGTAAACACTTTTCTGATAGGACTTTGCTTTGATGTTTTCTCCTTGACTTAGATTTTTGCTGCCTTGTACCTCACTTGTAAGTCGCTTTGGATAAAAGCGTCTGCTAAATGACTAAACGTAAATGTAAATGTAAACATCATTAACATCTTTAGTAAACTAATCAATCACCTGGTGATCACATAAACTGACAGAGCAAACGATGAATTGCCACATATCAAATAAAGACCACAGACCTTGAATAATGAATAGACATTATACGACATGAATCATTAAAGATAAAGAACCTCCACACACATTAAATGCAGCTTTATCCTTTTGATTCTAAGGTCTGTTTCTCACTTCTCCATTGGATGTTGCAGTTTCATCGTTTGACTCAGGCCTTTGTTGGTCATTTCCACCTCATTTGTGTTTCGAGGTGTTGGTTCATGTTAGATGTTTGCTGTGTGCTTGGCCTGTCAGTCAAACCTGTTGCCAAGCAATGGGCCAAACCAGGGGGCAGGACCAGATCAGACTGGTTTCCCATCAACATATCACCTGAAGTCCTAGTGAGGTACAAGTCCTGTGGCAGTGTGTCCAAATGCTCCAGCAACATCCAGGAGACTTGGATGGTGACGAAAAGCACCTGGAGAGGAGATTCTTCCTGAACCCGTTGTCCAGCTACACTGAGGCACCACCCACACTGTGTCACCTGTCACCAAGTAGGTGGTCCACCAGATCTCTGGATTAGCCAGAACACTAGAAACTCTTTTCTTCAAATACTTTCTGCATTTGACCTTTACCTTAAGTTTAATGTGTCCCACACCATGAGGGACACAAGTTGTAGAGTAGGTGCCAACTAAGTACTGATTCAAACAGGGTGGATTTTGTGTTGTCTGCCTGTTTGCTGGTTTTTGGTTGGAAGGACAAAAGAAAATTTGAGGGTCACTCTGCCCACCACAGCACCACTGCACGTCCTGGCCTCTCATTCACAAGTGAAGTGTTTAGTGGATCGATTTAGTTTAGTTTTTTCAAAATGTCCTGTAAGAATGAATAGAGATGCAGCATCATGTGATTGGATAAAAGTCCAGCAGGTGGCAGGAGAAGCTGTTGATTCTTCTTCACAGTTTGTATTGAGTTGACTTCCTATTTCTTAAAACTGTCAAGTTCCTGTCAAGACTGTCTGCAGCATAATTCAGACATGGCCACAGTTTGGCAGCATGTGATCAAGTCTGCATGTGCGGGAACTTGTGGGGTTTCAGGAAGTGTGTGGGTGTGTGGTTGTGTGTCGCTTCCATGTTACTAACTTGTATCTGATGAAGTGCTGTGGCACCTCAGTGTTTCAGAGAATAGAGAACAGCTCCGGCTGACGGTATATTTTCATGTGGCGTTGACAAACTCGGAAGTCGTTCTTACTGTTGCTTTAAATCGACTTTACTTAATTTAACGGATATCGCGAGGAAAATGGCCGCTGTAACATCTGCGTCAGTCCTGTCTACTTTGCTTTTACTCTGCATCTCTCCGGTGTTTGTCTTTGGTGGTGAGTATAGAAGAGTAAAGAAGCTAAAGTAGAGCTACCTACAGTTAATCCATCTAAAGTACATACACATAATCCACATACTGATACTTCTGTAAGGATCATCTTCATATGGGAGGATTCTACAATTGTCATTTACGTGTTTGCCGTTGGCTGGAGGTTGATTTATTTGAAATGTTTTAGTTTTACATTTAACCTAAATAATTGTCTAATTGATGCCATACTGTCTGTGTTATGTGCAGAACTTAACTAACTATATAACTTTGTTAACATCCAAATAAACAGTGGAATTTCTTAAGTAATTCATGACGTGTCAGATATTCTTAGCTTTGTGCTACTTTGGAAGTAATCAAAAAATTGTAAAATATTTCCAGTTACCGTTTAACTTCTCCACATTGTGTTTATTCTTCTTTCTTCAGTCCAGAACATCACAGCTCGACCAGGAGAAAATGTGTCTCTGCCATGTTCAGCTCATAAAAACTCTCCCATCTTAGTTATAGAGTGGAGGAGACGTTTTCAGAATATTTCTGATGTTGTCTCTGTGTATCGGGATGGGCAGTCTGATCCTGATGTGGAGCATCCATCTTATATCAATCGGGTGGAACTGAAGGATAAACAGATGAAAGATGGAGACGTGTCTTTGATTCTGAAGAATTTGGAAATTCAGGACACTGGAACATATGAGTGTCGTGTCATCCAGGGAGAAACAGACGAAGGAAAGAGAACTGAGACAAACTGCATTATCAACCTGATGGTTTTTCAACCAGGTGAGTGTGAGTGTGAGCGAGTGTGTGTGTGTGTGTGTTATCTGACTATATACCTTTGTTAACTTCCAAATAAACAGTGGAATTTCTTAAGTAATTCACGACGTGTCAGATATTCTTAGCTTTGTGCTACTTTGGAAGTAATCACAAAAAATTTTAAAATATTTCCAGTTAATGTTTAACTTCTCCACATTGTGTTTTTTCTTCTTTCTTCAGTCCAGAACATCACAGCTCGACCGGGAGAAAATGTGTCTCTGTCATGTTCAGTTCACAAAAACTCTCCCATCTTAGTTATAGAGTGGAGGAGACGTTTTCAGAATATTTCTGATGTTGTCTCTGTGTATCGGGATGAGCAGTCTGATCCTGAGCAGCAGCATCCATTTTATATCGATGGGGTGGAGCAGAAGGACAAACAGATGAAAGATGGAGATGTGTCTTTGATTCTGAAGAATTTGGAAATTCAGGACACTGGAACATATGAGTGTCGTGTCATCCAGGGAGAAACAGACCAAGGAAAGAGAACTGAGACAAACTGCATTATCAACCTGATGGTTTTTCAACCAGGTGAGTGTGTGTGTGTATGTGTGTGTGTGTGTATCAGAGGTGAAGCTGCTTCCTGGTTGTTGATGTGAGAGTGAACCATCACAGATCAGATGTTGCTGATGAGACTTTGTAGCAAACAGCTGCTATGAGTGATGGGATCAAAGTGCAGTAGATAATGTCTGACAGGAGTTTGAAGAGGAAATGGATTCATCACCTCACATCTCATTCTCTTCTTACAGGTGGTGATGAGAAGAATGGAGGAGATGGAGGACACAGGGTTGGACTGAAAGTTGGTCTCTCAGTTGTTGCTCTGCTTGTTGGTGTTGTTGGTGTTGTTGGTGTTGTGATGTATAGAAAACGTAAAGGACTCAAAGAGGAGACTTCATATAAAGCTCCTGATGATAAAGACACTGACCATCAGTAGGTGTAAAATGTCTCCTCAGTTTCCTCAGTGACTAATTCACTGATGCAGGACAAACAGCAGTTCAGGCTTCAGCCTTTTTCTTTTTATCCCACAGTAAATTTTTACTATCAACAATGTGATGATGCATTTCTTAACATTTCTTCCTCAGTCTCTGTGTTTCTCAGCTCTAAACAGACAAGTGTCATTTTAAACTCGACTCAGTCATTTACTAACTCAGTCTGAGGAAACAGTGACTCTTTGTTTCTCTGCAGGACAGTGAAAGTGGACAGAGACAAACAAACCAAAGCTTCATGTTTTATATATTAAGGCTGTTACATTATTTGAATATGAAGATCACTGTTTATGATCCTGTTTGTTTCACCTGATGTTTGTCATCTGACACATCACACACTGATAATATTATTCTTAAACTTTCCCACAACTAAATGTGAACAGGAGTCTCGCTGTATTTGGTGATTTTAAATGTGTTATTGATGGAAATTATTAACTGTGATCAAACAGTTTGTTTAGTGGTAAGAGGCTGGACCTTGTTTTTCTATCCAGTTAGGTGCAGACACATGTTCTTTCATTTGGCACAGCTGTCCGGTCCAGGCCTCTGACCCTGTACTGTGGTTGTTTTTCAATTAAAAATCAAAAGCAAAGTCAGAGTTTGATTTCTTTGATAAAAAGAATTCTAATTTCTGGATTTAGTGGGTTTAATGTTATTTTAGAAAAACGGTTTGTACCAACAAATTTGTCCTGTATGTGCAGGAAACAGATGAAGACAGCTGCTATCAGCTGAACTCACATAGAAATGTTATTATCCAGTTCTGCCACCTGCTGCTTGACACAGGGAACAGTTCCATGGGTCGTTTTGTTTAGTTCAGGGGCCTCATTTATCAGCTCTTCATATAACGTCTCTGAGAGCAGTCAGACAGAAACCTTTCAAAATAAAACATATCCTGAATTGATGTGTCAGGTAAAATAAGTACAAGAACGTTGATGTAAATAGTTTGCTGACCATACTTAGCATACACAGAAACAATAAAACCATTTCCACCCTCAGCACAGCTATTAACATATTAGCAGTATAGCAGCCCAAGCTGTCTTATACAGGGAATTCATAAAGTCACAGTAAAACATGAGAGAACACATTTTCAACTTTGGCCTGCACTCATGAGTATAATATAAAACTTATTTAGTACTAAAACAACCAAGAATTATATTTTAGGTTTATCTGTCTAGCACTTTTTAACAATATATAAATTAACAATGTAGTTAATGAAACATTAAGTTATTAAAAAATACATCCTGGAATCTAATGTGGCCTCCACAAATTTCTTTTTTTTTTTAAACAACACAGTTTAAGAAACAGCAAAATATAAAATTTTATTTTGTATGCTAATTTAAACAACATCAACTTTAAAATGAAGATTAAAACAGTTGCAGAATTATTATCTAAGGATGGACTTGCCAATCAATTAGTTATCACAGCTTTTCTGTATCAAGACTTTCATGTTTGAATTATTGTTCAAAGTTAGTCAATTTTAGGACAATGCAAGGCTCTTCTTACAATGTGCTTTTATTATTATATTATTATTATTAGAATTATTAAAAATCACCTTAAAATTTTCAATTAATGACAAACAGATGGCAGGCAGTCTCTTTGAAAACAGACGGCAAGAAAAGTATCGCTGTGTTCACCATCTGACCTAAAGATAAACATATGTAGAGATCACAGGGCAGGAGAAGAGCCTTCACACATTTTGGATACTGTAAACAGTTGTGAATGAAAGTTTACATACACTCATCATGGGCATGACTGTCATGACAACATTAGGATTTAAATTATTTCTTTGAAGAGTTATGCTATGAAGATGAGTTATACAACAAACATGTTTAATATGTAGCCATAACCAAGCTTGTGGTAGAACTCTGGTTAGATATTTAACAACTCTTCTTTTGGTAGAGCTAAATAAGATGTGTTGCTTTTGTGGCACAGACCTGATTCTTAAGCATGATCAACATTATTTCAATAGGTTTAAAGTCGAGAATTTGGGAAAAACAATCCAAAAGCTTAATGTTAGCCTGTCAACTTCCTGTTACAGATCATGATTAAGAGGCCTTGGGGCTGGCAAATTAAAAGACATTTCCTATCAGATCTTCATGTCAGAGCCGTAAAAAGTGGCATTTGGGATGAAGCTGAAAAATCATTCTAGGATGTTATTAACATATTTGCTGACCATTTCTTTCTGTGTCTGTTTGGCTGTTGTCAACTGACTGTAGGCAGAGACGTTTGAGTTCACTGTTTGGTTCTATGAACACAAGCTTGTTTGCCAGCTTACTGAATCCTCTGACTGGTTTGTCCACAGCCGTTTTAGGCAAAGTTGATGCCTCTTCAAGAACCTAAAGTAAAAATAATATATTAGGATTCTACCATAATATCATGCAGTAGCAAAATAGTACCAAAAATTAAAAGATACATAATTTCAATCATCAATTATTATTTATAAAAAAACTCAATCATGTAATGCCTTTGTGTTTGTTGACCCTAGTACTGTCTGACCACAGGGTCAGTGGTTCGATCCCCGGTCCCAGCTATTTGTTGAAGTGTCTCTGGGCAAGACACTAAACCCCTAACAGCCCATTCCACTCCCCAGCTGTGCAGAGCCGGTCCAAGCTCAGAAGAAATTGGGGAGGGTTGTGTCAGAATTGGCGTCATTGGTGTTTTATGTGAATCAGAAACTAGAAGATAGGACCAGGGTTAAGAACCAATGAATCTTATGTATTCAAAATACTTGTAATACTTGTATTATTCTAAAAAGCACATAATCTGCTGTAGTCAGTGCATTGCTGTATTCCAGTATTCAAAACCTGCTCTACTGAATTTTCCTATAAGTCACATGAATAAAACAATGCAGCAGTGTTACTGATGAAAAAAAGGCTCCTGGTGCGATTTTTTTTAGAATATTGACAACAGGTCACCTATGAGCAAACAACACAGCGACAGTCTTTGAAATATAGTTATTACAAAATAAGCTTTAGGTGCCATTTGATGTGTTGACATTAACGTTACTTTCCAAACATGTAACGTTAAAGTTACTTGTAGCAGCATTTAGCAGCTAACACTACAGGAAGCTTAGCAAACGTATTACATTGAACGCTAACAAACAACAACACGTAAAAACGTTTGTGTGAAAATACTTTACCTCATCAATCTCGGAATCCAGAGATGAAGACGACCAGTGGAAAAACCGCAGTACAAATACCGATGACAGTAACTGCCGTCACCTAGAAATTTAATTTGGAAGAAAGTTCTCGTAGCTCGAGACATTCTGCGTGTGCGCAACTCTTCTTTTTTTTTTTTCGCGTGCGCAGCCCGGGTAGCTGTGGCAGCCTGGGTATGACGTAATCCCTCTCTCTCTCTGGCAGTACACTTAATAATGAATTAGTGGCTGGAGAGGCGCGCAGATCATTTACTTTAGTAAAAGTAGCAATACCACAGTATATAAATACTATAAGGAAAAGTCCTGCATTCAAAATGCTACTTAAGTAAAAGTACAATATTATTAGCTCAAACTACTTTTGTGACATTAGACATCACATAAATGAATGTTGTTTCATTGGAATAACATTATTGATTCATTAATATGTCAGCTGGTAATGATAGAGATAAGATGATTATTACTTTAAATACTGCTGGATGGCCTATGAATTTCCAAGGATTTTTATGAGTTTTTTTTTTAATGTTAGTGTTAAATTCCACTTTTAGGTAGCTGGCTAGAGTATTAAATGTTCAATGAATGTTTATACCATTGTCCACCATCAAATAACTCAAATAGCTAAGAATGAAGAACCTTTACTTCTTCAAAGAACAATTTGTAGGAGCCAAAGAACCACTGACCAACAAAAATGGTTCTTTAAGCCTGCATGGATTTTCAAAGAACCATCCAGGCTTCTGAAGAACCATTTTTTTCTGTGTGTAGTTTGTGGTTTAAAAGTAATATTGTATTGATGAAATTTAAGCTGAGGAGTTTTTTAAATGTCAGATGATTTAAACTAATCCTAAATTACCTTAATGGAATAAAAATACCATGTGATCTGTTGTTTCCATATCTAATAGAGAAACAACTGTAGGGTATAGTTTTTAATTTCTGATGTTAAATTACTTCCCATCTTCAGATGTAGTTTTTCTTGTCCAGTTTCTTGCCCTTCAAACTGTCTCCAAAAGATCAACAAATCTGCAAATGTGTTCAGTGATGAAGAGATAAGTTGAGTGTTAATGGACGTCTTTTAAACACACTGATGCTTGGAGCCATCTACTGGTCGTCTGTGGTGTTTTACTTTAAGGCTTTAATGATCTTTTTATATTTGTACCACATGATCTGTGGTTTGATCTGTGGCTTCTTCTTTTCTGTTCGTATGTTTCCTGCAGCTGCTGTTCAGAGACACTCTGACATGTGGTGGTAGCTGCAGAATGGACAAAACATCAGTTGAGAGGCTGCTGGGTGAGTCCAGTCTGCTGGATGTGTTGATGTGTGAATGTTGAGAGAAGATCACTGCTGCTTCCCACAGTAGATCAGTTATTACAGCTCAAACCTGACTCTCATTTCTCTTTAGTTGTGACTTCACTGCTGATCTGCACAACAAACCAAGGTCAGTCAATGTTTTCTATGACACACTGAAAATGTCTCATTGTGTCTGAGAAAGATGAGTTAGTGTGAAGGACACAGCAGGAAGTCATAGAAACACAGAGACTGTTGAAGGTTAGATGTTGGTGTTCACTGTCTCTCTGTGTGAATCTTTACTCACTGTTACACTGATCTCTACTTGATCAGTTTTATGTCACTGTGTGATCATCACTTTTTTCCTCTCTATCATCTGCCTGAAACTAGAAGAAACTCCACTGTCTCTGTATAAGATTTCCGTGTTTAAGTGTCTGCAAATGTTCAGTGACAAAGAAGAGATAAGCTGAGTCTTTATCTATGGATGGTTTTAAAAACCCTGATGTTTGAAGCCATCTGCTGGTCGTCTGTGGTGTTTGACTTTATAGTTCTTCCTCATTAGCTTCAGTTTTGGCTGTGAAAACTGCTGCTGAGTCGAGAAATTGTCCTCGTTACATTATCCCACTGCTTTAACTACTATTTAAATTTTTCTTTATAATGATTTTCTCCCTATTTAGAAAAATGTTATATTGATTTTCATAGACTCCATATTTAAATAATCACATGCTGCATTTTAAGGTTCTTTGAGTTGAAGTCTGCTGAGTTTTTTAAATTTCAGATGATTTGAATTAAAATTAAATTAAAGTAATCAAATAAAAATATGTAGATCTTTTTATATTTTGTAACCATGTGCTCTAATTTTAGTGATTCTTTACTCACTGTTACATCATCTCAGTGATCACAGGTCGTCTGACTGTGAGTCCCAGCAGCTCTCAGTTTTTTGAGGGAGAGTCTGTCTCTCTGAGCTGTGAGGAGGACGACAGCTCTGCTGGATGGACAGTGAGGAGGAACACAACCAAAAGACAGAGGACTCCGTGTGGAGGTGGTTGGGGAAGATCTGCTGGTTCTTCCTGTAGCATCAGTTACATTTTCCCATCGGACAGTGGAGTTTACTGGTGTGAGTCCAGAGACGGATCAACCAGTAACAGCATCACCATCACTGTCACTGGTAAGATCAGACTGTGGAGTTAGTGTTGATGAAGCTGTGTGGAAATGGATGAAATGCTGTAGTTTGTCTCTGTGTTGAGGTGGAGCAGTGATCCTGCAGAGTCCTGTCCTCCCTGTGATGGAGGGACATGATGTCTCTCTGCACTGTCAAACAAAGAGGCCTCCCTCCAAGCTCCCAGCTGATTTCTATAAAGATGGCTCCCTCATCAGGACTGAGCCTACAGGTCACATGACCATCCACCATGTTACCAAGTCTGATGAAGGCCTCTACAAGTGTCACATCAGCAGTCATGGAGAGTCTCCACCCAGCTGGATCTACGTCACAGGTCAGGAGCTTCACTTTGATTTCAACACTTATTTCATCCACATTTTTAACTGAACCTGTGGATTCTCTCTACAGAAAAACCTACTACACCAGCTCCATCTACCACGCTCTTCGCATCAACCCCGTCCTCTGTCTCCTCTTCCCCCAATGTTGTATTCAGACTGCTCCTCCACCCAGTGGTGTTCTTTCCATACTTTATCTCCACTCTCCTCATGGTGTCTTTATATCGAAACAGACCCACAGGTAACACTCTGTATCTTTCATTCATCAATCAATCATTCCAAAAAAGAACCGTTAATGTTTTCCCAGCTGATATATTTTCTACTTTTTTTTTTTTTTACCTAAATCTGACTGTAGGAAATCACCTGTCTGTCTCCATGGTGATGACATCACCCACACGGGCTGATCAGGGATTAGATGATGATGATGATGATGATGTCACCACAGAACATCACTTCTGATCTGATCCAACATGATCCATGTGTTAATCTTTTGAAAGGGAGCTACAATGTCAGAAACAGTAAAGTATCCAGAACACTTCCTCTGGGACTCCACATGTTCTACTTTCACTTATACATTAATGATGTTAAACTCAGATTGTCAAAACTCCAGTCGCAGCATCAGGTTGACATTAAACATTTCTGTATTATAACTGAAACATTTCTATCAGAACATTGTCAGGTTTAGTGAAGTTAGAAAGACTCAGTTCAACCTGATTCATGATACAGTACAGAACAGAACATGTTGGACGATGCACAGTAACATGATATTTTGAAATGAAAATGTGACAATAAGAATCATATAATTGAACAATGGATCACAATATAAAGTCAAACTGAGACTCACACAACTTGAAGTTGTAATTTATTTTTCTTAACACTAGAGGACGTCACAGGCCAAACATGTTTTCTTGACTGAGTGACTCTGACTTTTACTTGTTAACTGATCATTAAAACACAGAAGGAGGTGGAACTGAGGAAGCTGTGTGGCCAAAGTTTGGTTTTTCAGCATGAGGACAAAGAAAAGGGGGACACAGCTGTAGACCCAACAAAGACTATTTGCAATCTTTGTTGATGCACTGTGGTTTAGTTAGATGGCGGCTAACACCAATAACATGTTAACGGTGACATCATCTACAGTGACATCTGAAGGCAACATCACAGTCCCAAGCTACATTAGTGTTACAGCTACATTATCACCTGTCAGTAGGACATGAGGAGTTTTGTTCTTCACATGCTGCAGAACTGTCAAAAGTCTCACCTGCTGCAGAGACATATGGACATGTTGACTTTCTTTAAATAAAAAATTAAATAAATAAACTAGTCACTGACCTAAACTACAAATACAAACTAGAAAAGGCAATTTCTGAGGAAATTACGTGGGAGAGCTGTCAAGCCGCCCGGCAGACGCCGACCGCTGCACTTTCAAAGCAGCAAACGCAGAGCAAAAGCCAAAAACTTTGAAAAGATGCAGATGAATAGAGATAAATACAGACAAAAGGAGAAAGAAGCAAGATGTAATAAAGAAAAAGAGAAAGAAAACAAAAATCCAGGAACAGTTGAATTAAGAAAAGTTAAAAACGTAAAAAGAAACAAAGGAAGAAGTTAATGAGTAAAAAGTTATTATAAAAGAGTAAAGAAAACAGGAAGTAAATAATTATAAATAATTTATAATTCTAAATAAAGTTACCATTTTAATACTGAAAAATAAAAAAATGAAAGAGGCTTTTATTTTAAAAGTGTGTTTTCTGTGTGTGTGTGTGTGTGTGTGTGTGTGTGTGTCTCCACTGTGTATCTTGAGGGAGAAAAACTGTCAGGTAAAGTGTTTGGACACAGCTGGAAGTCATTGAAACACAGACTGTTTAAGGTCTGATGTCGGTTTTCTAGGTCTCATTTCTGTGATTTGTTTTTTTACTCACTGTTTCATCAGCTCAGCAGTGGTGGATGAAGTACTCAAAAGCTGTACTTAAGTAGAAGTACACAAATAAAAATGTGTTTTAGTAAATGTATAAGTGATGTTTCCACTTAAGTAATATGATCATCCAGCTGTGAGAGACTCTCTGAAACACAGAACACAAAGAAACTGTTGAGGCTTTTCTGATACTTCTTGTACAACATTTGGACATGTGGTGGAAACAGGAGAGGATTGATTTTTATCATCTCTAACATTTGTTACTAAACGCATTCAAACACATTTTACACAAAAGTCATGAGAAAATAGGTTCATAAACCAACATTTAGTTGTTACTGTTAGATTTTTTTAGACATTATTTGCAAAAAGCAAGTAGAAATTGTGAATAATGTAATTTAGAAATAATTATTTCATGACTAAAATAAATAAGGGTTTGATTTTAGATTTTATTGTAAAATTATAAACCAATTGTTGAAATCCTGTATTGTGCTTTATTATGTGAAAGGGCTGAAGGCCAGAGACGTCACAGAAACAGGTAAATCATATGTTAAAAATAGAGGATAAATGACTAAGCAAACAGGAAGCCAAAAGGAAATATAGGAACTACATACATAGAACATTAAACATACGTTAAATCCCTTTAATTAAATGATAATATATTTTTCTTTTAAAACTAAATTTTCAAATAGATTTTTAATGGAAGTTTATTTCAGAATTCCAAATATACTATACATGTATTTATTTATTCTTGTATTTAGACATTTATTTATTGATGTATTAATTGTTCAATTTCTAAATGTAAATATTTCGTCTTTTATTAGTCAATTAAAGTATTACATTATGTAATGTGATAATTTAGTCTATTTTTGATGGATTAAACAAATGTTTAAATCCACACTTGTTCTTTGATGATGGTTCGGTGTGTCATATTTATATACAGCTCTATATCAACAACACAACATACTGATTTTTAAAATTTTATTCTAAGTAATATTTAACAATAAACCTACTAAAAACATTGTATAATGGTAAAAAAATACAGAGCGGGTGAAGCTTGTCCTGGATTAAATAACAGCAATTAGACATTTTGAGAAAACTGTTTCTAGCGTCACAAGGTGTCATTGGGACAGTTAGATTCTCCACTAAACCAACTTAATAACCACAAAAAAACAGCCAAGACAAAATAGGACAATGCAGCATCATGCTGCTATTTATTCACGTAGGACAGTTTAAGACATAGTGAGTAGTATAAGACCGACACTAAAGCGCGTGCACGTGCGTGTGCATGTATCGTGCGTATAGTGCATGAGTGTGCATGAGGCCTATTGACCGTTAATTACCCCATAACCCCTCCTCCTCCTCCCTAATCACATGAAGGTGCATGTACCACCACTAGGGTTGTTCGCGTGATGGTTCATAGTAAAATGACATCTGTCAGTTACAATAAAATCTTTGGGTCCAATCAACTGTTTTCAACGTCACATGTTAAAGGGAAACACCTCTTTTAAAACTTGTATATAGTTTAAGAAGTAGCCTCGTTATTATCGACCTAGCGATTGTTGCCGCTAACGCTGTTGATGTTGTTGCTGCTGCTGAATTTAAAAAAACAAAAAAACAAAGAAAAATCGCCATCGGTGACCATCCCGTGCTATTGCCGCTAATATTTTTCTCCACACAAGATCAAAAAATGGCATACGGACCTACAGGTATGTCTCACGGAGATCTGTCTACTATCGAACCTGTTTTAGATGCTGCGATGGAGTGCTGTGTGCCGCGTAAAAAGAGACCTGTGGAGTTAAATCTAGAACATCGGGGAAACCAGGGGTATGTTTACAATGTTAAATACAATTCGGGAGATATTGAGCTAAGTGTTGCTAACTGTATTGATGGAGATGACTGTTCACAATGCATGCGTTTTTCGGTAAAAGACTGGAGACTTACTACATCAGTGTGCACCGACCTGAACCAACCCGGCTTCCCAGAGTCGATGTATGTAGTGCAATAGGTCAGTGCCACAGTGCCTGTGATGTACAGAATTGAGACCGATCGTTTTAACAAACCACGTGAAGGATTTATATTTTTTCGTATATGTGAGGATGTGGATGGTATGATAGCCGCCAGAGGCCGTTCAGATTGGCTGGAACGCCCATACCCCATTTCATTGGAGGAATGTGACACATGGTTTGAAACTGTGTTTTTTATACAGTGGAGCGACTGGCGAACCCTGCAACAACTGTTTGGTTATATTGATAACGCGATACAGAAAGACACGGTCTACACGTATTATGAAGCTGTTAGAAAACGTCTTTTTCTCACTACTAATCCGAGCACTGCGCAGCATGGGCTGCCTACCCTCAGTTGTCTGTCTATGCCCCGAATCATCAGGCAGGTTGACTACTACTGAAAATTAAATGGTAATTATTGACATGTTTATACTTTATTGCATGTAATGTGTGTGTGTGTGTGTGTATTGACCAAAATGTTATATATTTTTTTATAGAGAGGCTGTAATATGAAGAGGAGACAGCCCGAAGTGGTTTTATGGATGACGCTGTGGTACCCATCACCCCTACGCTAACAGATCCTTCACCTGTGTATAATGTATATACTGACGACCAACCGGATGATCAACAGGAGGTCTATTTAGCATTCAGACGTGGGTGCGTGGAAGAAGAACTCCCCCCAAACATGAACGAATCATCCGAGAGGCCTACGATCTCTGGTGTCGTTGAAAAAAAAATAAATAAATAAATAAATTAATTAATTAATTTAAAAAAAAAAAAAAAAAAAAGTGACAGTTGTTGAAGTATGAACGATAAACGCAATTGTTTGTGTCATCGTTGAAATAAAAGAGATGTTAAAAGGAATTATTGGTTCATTTATGTTTTCTGAAGCGATCATGGAAAGCACTCTAGATAAAATATATTATGATCCATCCCACCCCGGAGGTTTAGGCAGTATACAGAAATTGTATAATGCAGCGAGAGCAAACACAGAGGAACAGCCATCTCTCTCAGATGTCAAACAGTATTTACTGAAACAGGATGTGTATACTCTTCACGCCAATGCAGCCAGACATTTTCCAAGAAACAGAATCCTGGTCAGTGGTATAGACAAACAGTTTCAAGCTGACCTGGTGGACATGAGTGCCTATGCCACACAGAATGACAACGTGAGGTACCTGTTGACATGTATTGATGTTTTCTCCAAGTTTGCTTGGGTGAGGTGTCTTAAAGATAAATCGGGGGCTTCTGTAACGAATGCATTTCGGGACATACTCAGAGAGGGGAGGATTCCTCATACTCTGATGACAGATTCTGGTAAAGAATTCTATAATAAAACTGTTAAAGTCTTTTAATATTCGTCATTTTTCAACTAAAAATGAGACCAAAGCATGTGTTGCAGAGCGGTTTAATAGAACTTTACTCCCCACGGGCCTCTGGAATTCTACATTTCATCAAGTGGAGAAGACTATCTAGACCTAAATAATACATACCTGTACACCCGCGTCAAAATCACCAACCCTGACGGGTCAAATATTGCAAATGCTGCAAATGTGGGATTTGTGAATTATCCGGGAGCATCACTTTTTTCTCAAGTGGACATCACGTTAGGGGATCGTTTGATTACTCAAGCATCAAATACATATCCATACAGAGCCATTCTGGAACTGCTTACAAACTATGGAAGAGACACTCTACACACACAATTCAGCACGGCTCTGTTTTGCATGGATACAGCTAACAACATGGACGATTCATCGATAGATGGCGACAATGAGGGTCTTGCATTGAGGGCTGATTACACCCGAGAGAGCCGTATCGTGGAATTATTAGCACCGATACACGCTGATCTGTTCTTTCAAGAGAAACTATTATTGAACAGAACTGATATAAAGATACAATGTATACGTTCAAAAAACGAATTCTGCCTAATGACGTCTACAGACACTCAGTTCAATGTCAGCATTGTGTCCGCGAGTTTATTCATCAAGAAAGTAGCAGTCTCCCCCAGTGTGAGACTGGCTCACAGCAGGGCCCTGCAACACACTAATGCGAAATATGCTATAGACAGAGTGTGTGTAAAAACCTTTTCAGTACCTGCTGGTACAAGAGTGTGCAACCAGGAAAATCTTTATATAGGTCAAATCCCTAAATTTGTCATAATAGCGTTTGTTGACAACGAGGCTTTCACGGGGAGTTATGCTCACAATCCTTTTAATTTCCAGCATTACGATGTTGAATTTATGAGTCTTTACGCCGACGGGGTGCCGTATCCGGCCAAACCTTTTCAACCGTTGTTTAATAGGGGCCAGTGTGTTCGCGAATACTACCAGCTGATACAGACAACGGGGAGACACCTAAAAGACCGTTCGCTGGCGATATCACGTCAGGATTTTGCTAGAGGATACACCCTCTTTTGTTTTAATATGGATCCGGACGAGGGATGCGCCAGTCACGTGTCTCTGGTTAAAAGCGGAAATGTCAGACTGGAAGTTCGCTTTAGACAACCTCTGCCTCGCACAGCTACAATTTTGGCTTATTCTGTGTACGACTCGATTCTGGAAGTGTCTGCAAGAAGGCAGATTTTGATGGACTTTTATTAGACAGCATGAATACTATAGAGTTGACGAGTATTCTTAAAAGAATAACCAGCAAAGAAACTGATTTCTTAGGCGTCTTTCCATGCAACCACTTAAACGATAAGAAAATAAGCAGATTACCCGCCATGCTGGTTGTGAACACACACCCTTCTCATATGCCTGGAGAACATTGGTTAGGAGTCTATTTTACAAAAAAAGGACGTTGTTATTTTTTTGACAGCTTTGGTAACCCTCCCACACACGTTCAATTCCCGCCTGTTATTATCAAATTTCTTAAACAGAATTGTACAGAGGTGTTTTATTCTACAAAGCAGGTGCAGGATAATAATTCAGCGGCTTGTGGTCAACACACAGCGTTTTTTCTGTATCATATGCAGAGAGGGGTGTCTTATGAGGACTTTATGGATAAATATGGCTCAAATCTGAATTGTAATGATGTTATGGTTTATAAATTTCTCAACAAAATACGACATGGTATTTGTCAAAAATATGACTTTACCTGTGTTCAGTGTGTAAAACCTCACATGTGAATGATTGTTTTATATCTGTATCCATGTTCGTTTGCAATTGTATTGGTTTTATTGATAATGTATTTCTCAATGACAATAAAGGATACAATACAAAACATAATGTGTAAATAAAGACTCTTTATTCATACATTGTGTGTTTATACACGTTGTTATAATCACAGATTTTAAAATACATGTATTAGATACAATAAGTAATATCAAAAGCTGTATATAAACATTATTAGATGGGAAAATAACAAAACACATTAGAAATTGGTCACAATAAACAAAATGTTGAAAAATTAAACAAAAAGACACAATGTAATACAAATAAATCAATAATATCTACCTGAAATTAAAAATTAATCCACATATTTGACTTCCTTTTACGCCTTGGGGTATGACTTAATGCAGGGTTATGCTCACTCAAGGGCATTTTAGAAGGTGTTTGACAATCACCCATTTTAATCCCTGTAATGAGCCGTCTAACCTGAGTGTTTGGGATGGACGATAACGGCACATTGAGTGAGGCCATGACCTGCAAAAACTTGTCCCAACCCAGAGGTCTTTTGTCATCAGACACACCCTGAGGTTGTGTAATGCTTTTCACTAGATCATATATGTGCGACCCCTTTAAAACCTCCCCGCCGACAACAAGCTCCCCCTGACCAGTCCATGAGACAAAGTTTTTAGCCATAGTGTCTAATATGTGCTGTGCATGTCTCTTATGTTTAACGGGCATGTGTTTAAGAATGTCCTCCAACATTACGTCAGAGGTGCCGTAGGCACCAGCATCATAGACTTGCGTGACCTTAGGATGTACAACGTTGCTGGGTTCACCACCAGATAGTGTCAAGTTGATCACACCTTTTTCACAATCACCGTGTTTCACTTGTGACAAGTACCGTTGTAAAACACTAGAGTACTTTTTGGCTTTTTCATACAAATCTGTGTCAGGTAGACTCAAAATACTAATCTAACGCCGGCTTTGTTCCTCTTGAGCGGTATTGTTTGTCCGACAGCGGAATGTTCCCCTGTAACACGTTGATGGCAATTTCACACAGAGCATTAATAAAGTCAGTCCCTTCATTGTTCACAATGGCTAATCTGACCCTAGGAGGTGCTTTATATAAAGCCTCCAAAAGAACCAGATTTCTACGCATGCGTGCTGACATTATCAGGATCTCCGGCTTTTAGACAGGTCAGAAAGCAAGTCTATTCTGAGTCGTAGATGATCAGGGGTCTTGGCTTTAAAGTCTATGAAAAGATACCCAGCAGGACTTGTAGCATCGTTAAAAGCATCCAGGAAAAATTTGCTATTGCCGGGAAACATCTGTCTAGCCAATAATGTGATTTGGTATTTGTCACGTGGGTTTTTAAATAACACTAAATAGTTTAAATTTAGTGTTTAAACTGATGGTCCTACTTGATTTACCCTGAATAAAAAGATTCTGAACCAGGTACAAACAACTAAGATTTCTATGATGAACATATTTAGTGAAAACATTTTGTACTTCTACATTGTTGCTGGCATCGTTCATTAAATCATCTATAATTAGTAAATTGTTCTGGTGTGTGGGGAGAAGCACATCGTCGCATAAAGAGTCAGGCAGACCGTTTACAAAATGAATTTCTCTTATTCTCAACAGCTGGTCATAAAGAGGTTGCCAGCATGAATATATGTACACAACATTGTCTATATCCTCTGAAATAAGGCGTGAAGCATTTTCAATAACACTCTTGACAAAGAAAGTCTTTCCACAATTTGAAGGGCCGCTCACGACCATGCTAAACGGATGCTCCAGCCTTGGATCAAATGTTTCTAGCTGATCAGTAGCCATAAGGGAGGGTTGAATAATCAGGCAGCACTCTCCGCTTAGTGTAAACAACCTGTACGCGACGGGATAGTGTAGAATTTTTTAGAGTAAAGGCCTTTTTATTCCGAACAATAGTCTCAGATTCGGTGGTTAGGTGATCACCATCTGAAACCCCATTGGCCACGTAGGACCTAACAAGACTCTGCAGTGACTGGGGTGTGACGATAGAGGCGTTTTAGCATTTAGAGTGACACCTTTGCATTTCACCTGCGTCTTCCCACGTTTGGTGACATATGCGTAACACTTAGGACCTCCCGAAACAAACTCTGTGATAAAGTCTTCCTCAGGCAGTCTACACACATCACCATCATTAATCTCATCGGTTAGGTCGCCCAGGTATGGACCTAGTGGTGGGATCCAGTCACTGTCTTTAGATGAAAAAACTACGCTGTCAGTGTCACAATACAACACCCGCTCCTGCAATTTGTCCATAAGATCATATAACATGAGTCTCGCGTGTGCAGTGGTCATGGCTCCTATGAAGACATTGACATCATTCGTTTTAGAAGCTCGTTTGTCAGCATGACGCCACTGAACCAATGCCACTTCTTCTGAAATAAAAAAAAACTGACGTACATCATAGTGATCGCTGAACATTAGCATGAATCGAGAGGGCTCAGTTATTAATTCACAATGGGGCAAATCACTTCTCATGCAAAACCGACCCCAGAGGGAGTTAAGGAGCAGTTTATTACAGCTTCGTACAGCTTTATTCACTTTTATATTCATCGGATCTAGTCTTATACCCTCTTTTTCATAATATTTAACAATGTATTTTTGTCTCACCGCGTCGTCATTCACATGCCCCGTTAGCCCGATGCCTCTTGTTTACACTTCAGAAAAGTCTTGACATATTCCCTAAACAGGGTGTCTGTCTGCTGTGGCAGTGCCAAACCTCATCAATGCTTATCACTGCGTAACCTTTTTCAACAGCCTTCTGAAGCTCAAATGACACCCACACCCCTGACAACTGTCTCTCACTGTCTCCATGACAACACCTGCTACACGTCTGAATGCTAAATAGACCTCCTGTTGATCATCCGGTTGGTCGTCAGTGTATACATTATACACAGGTGAAGGCTGTCTCCTCTTCATAATACAGCCTCTCTATAAAAAAATATATAACATTTTGGTCAATACACACACACACACACACACACACACACACACATTTTGCGGCAATAGCACGGGATGGTCACCGATGGCGATTTTTCTTTGTTTTTTTTTGTTTTTAATTCAGCAACAGCAACAACATCAACAGCGTTAGCGGCAACAATCGCTAGGTCGATAATAACGAGGCTACTTCTTAAACTATATACAAGTTTTAAAAGAGGTGTTTCCCTTTAACATGTGACGTTGAAAACAGTTGATTGGACCCAAAGATTTTATTGTAACTGACAGGTGTCATTTTACTATGAACCATCACGCGAACAACCCTAGTGGTGGTACATGCACCTTCATGTGATTAGGAAGGAGGAGGAGGGGTTATGGGGTAATTAACGGTCAATAGGCCTCATGCACACTCATGCACTATACGCACGATACATGCACACTCATGCACACGCACGTGCACGCGCTTTAGTGTCGGTCTTATACTACTATAGTGCTATGGACCAGCTGTTTTTTCAACAGTAATTTTATTTGATAGGAAAAGGTTGATTATATATATTTTTCAAATTCTAAAACAAAATGTAACTGTAGTTATAAAACAAGCCAGAATTAGAAATCAACAATTTATCAGTCAGTTAACGAGTATTTGTGACTCAAATGTATAAGTAATTACACAACATGTAAAATCCACATGACTTGTTATCAGCAATGAATGTGTTCAATGTAAATTAAAGAAGTAGTGTAGCTTTTCCCACATTTCACATGGTTTCTCTCCTGTGTGAACACGTTGATGCCTTTTCAGTTGCACAACAACTGGTGTTGTTGAAGTTCTTTTCTTGGTCTTTGCTTCTGTAGCAAAAACCAGACAAAGAAAGAGTTAATCAGTTGCCACGATGAAACAATATAAAACCAGAAATGACATGATTACTGTGTCTTTGGATGATAAAACAAAGTATCTTTGACTAATGCATTTCTACTTAATTCAATCCACTGTGGTAACATGTCAGAAAGGTTGGTACTAATCTCTACAGAAATTTAACTGATCACCACAGATGCACATAACTTGTTAACATGGTTATTTTTGACATGTCTCATGGCAATTTCCAGATTTTTGTTTTTCCAGCATTTTTGTTTTCTTGTGTCTAACATAGGAGAAAAAGACTGTGATAGCAGGTGGATTGTGGAACTGAGTAAATATGAAACAGAATAATGCAGAACATGCTGTAGTCAAATAAAATCCTGAATTTCTCCGTAATGCATAAAAATTATGAGAGACAGCAAGTACATGATTTATATTTGACTTTACCAGTGCTCTTTTTTGGGGGGGGGGCATGAAACAATTAATGTAAATAATGAGTTGAAGCTGTTTTATGATGTATTATTTCTAAACTACTCATGTTATGTTACTGAAAGATGTGTCTGTCACATCGCACAGGGACAGTAACAGCCTAACTAACAGCTCTGTAATCTCAAGGATAATACTCTGATACAGCCACTAATAAAATGTCCAGAGAGCTGGAAATAAGCTCAGGATGCACAGAAATCCCTTTAAAAAAATTTACTGTAAGATTTACTGTTTGCTCCTTAACTTGTAAATCCCTGTAGATCAGTGGTGGAAATAAAACTTATTTTATTAACTGCTACTTTCAGCCACAAGAGGGCAGCACTAACCCTGTTCTACACAGGAAGACTGTCAAGCTGCAGGTTTTGTCTCGGAGAAGAACATTTACTCTTAGATTTTGTCCTCATTCAAAGATTTCTGAGGCTCCTGAGTTTATCACTTGCTCTCTGGACATTTTCTCAGTGGTTGTATCAGTGTTTTATTCTTGAAATGACAGAACTCTTAGACTGTTACTGTCACTGTTTGATGTTACGACATGAATAGTTTAGAAATACAAGAGAAAAAAGCATCAGATCATTTATGTCTAGTAACATTACTTAGTTCATGCCCCATAAATCATGTACTTACTTACTTTTACTTGGTACTTATACATTTACCAGAGTAAACTTATTTGTGTATTTGTACTTTTCCTTAAGTACAGTTTTTGAGTACCTAACGTCCACAAACGGTCTGTGGCTCTATGAAGACACAAAAGCTTCATTCTGAATGATTATTTCCACCCTGATGAAAACGTGAATATAAATGATACATTGCATTTCTGCTAATAGATCCTGGATATTTAAGGGCAGAAAATGCCTCAACAAAACTCTGGACTGGTTTTTAGTTCAGTTATTTTTCTAGATCTGATCTAAAACCAGAATGAAGGATAACAAGACGACCAACTGAACTTTAAGGACCACATCTCCTCAGTCTCTAGAGCAGCCGATTTGCTTTCTACATCAGAAAGCTCAGACTCTACATTACAGAATATACAACCCAACTCATTGTACAGGTGCTGGTCATATCTCGTCTTGATTACAGCAACACTTTGTTGATGGGGTTACCGATATCCACAATCAAACCCTTGCAGATGATCCAAAACGCAGCAGCTCACCTAATTTTTAATCAGACAAAAAGACCCATGTCACACCACTCTTCAGATCTCTACACTGGCTTCCTGTAGCTGCTCGCATCAGGTTCAAAGCTCTGTCTCTTGCTCACAGGGAGGTTAACTCGACAGCTCCTGGTCACCTCAACTCCCTCATTCAGGTCTACAATCCTTCCCGCCTTCTGCGGTCTGCCAACGAACGACGTCTGGTGGTCCCAGCACCGCACAGAAGACACTGATGATCCCACGATGGTGAAACGAGCTACCAAACTCTGCACACTCAGCAAACTCACTCCCAATATTCAAAACACTGCTGAAAACTTCCTATGCACTTAAATCTATTCTATCTAAAAAAAAAAAAAAACTTTCTTTCTGCTCTCTTGCACTTGCATCTCGTGAACTGTGAACACTTTTCTGATGGGACTTTGCTTTAATGTTTTCTCTTTGACTTAGATTCTTGCTGCCTTGTACCTCACTTGTAAGTCGCTTTGGATAAAAGCATCTGCTAAATGAATAAATGTAAATGTAAATGGCAAGAAAGACCTTATTAGGTTAAAAGTCATCTCACAGAAGAGTCAATATTTTCTCAAAGCCTGGACAGAATATAGGGAGAGTTCTGCCAAACCTTGATCTCAAATTTGACTGAATGCCACCAGTGAAAACATTCTCCACCTGAACAAAAATGCTTTTGGTCTATAGAAACACGTTAGTTATGTTAGTGTTGATGCGTGTTGGAAGGAGGTAGAGAGGCTGAATCAGGGTTGGACATGCTGGGGCGACGTGAAGTTTCAAACTGAGGGATGTGCAGGGTTTTTAGACATTGTCCACATTGAGCATGAATTCAGTTTAACACCACTTCGCACATCCATCAGTGAGGCTGCATCTTTTAGGACAGAAGGAGGAGAAGCACAACTACGGGAGATAGAAGACACAAAATTAATATTATGCAGTGATGACAAATAAACTCTGTAAGCTCTACACTGGCTTCCTGTACCTGCCCGAATCAGGTTCAAAGCTCTGACTCTTGCCTACAGAGTGGTCAACTCAACAGCAGTGGCCTTCTTCAACTCCCTCATTCAGTTCTACAACCCCCCCATCCTCTGAGCTCTGCCGTCTGGTGGTCCCAGCCCAATACAGAAGATCACAAAACTCTACAGCTCAGTGGTCCCAGGATGGTGCAACAAACCACAAAACTCTGCACGTTGCAAACTCTGCTTCTATGCTCACTATGCTAATGTGGCTTTTTCTTTCATCTGTTTCTGAACATTACTTTTCTACACTTGTTTTCACACTCTAAACTTGTTGGACGTAAAGAGATAAATCAGCCTGATTAAACTGTTGCTTCACTTTAGTTCCTCTTAAACCTTGCAGCAGGACATTTGTTTCCTGTAATAATAAATATTGTGAAATAAAATGCTCTTTGAAAAATGATAAGACGAACAAACACATCAGGCCTGTAATATGTCAAAAATAAGAGTAAATATAAAAGTGATGTTATGTCCTGTGGAGGTGTTAGGTTACAACCCATGAGTTACTGTGTGTGTGCTGGACACCAACAGAAGGACAGGAAACAAAAGGACAGTTAGGAGACAGAAATTACACTGTAAATACTGTAAAACATTGATTATAAATAGAAAGAAAAGTGTTTTTACAGCAATGTTACAGCAGACATCAAATATCATGCAGTTTATTTTATTATTATTCATTTTGATATTAATGAAAATCATTTAATTTGGATCATGGAGTGGTTGGCACTGTCGCCTCACAGCTAAAAAGGTTTCTAGTTTGAATCCTGGCTGCAGCCTTTCTGTGTGTTCTGCTGTAAACAAATTGTTGTAAATGTACATGTCAGCTCAGCCAAATTATCCTGTACAGATAAAGAAAACTGAGCTGAAAAACTCAACACTGTGCAGATAATTATAAAATGGCAGCTCAACTGTGAAAACCAATGCTTTGATATTAATCTGCCATCATTTACAGGTTTTATAACCTACTGTATCTGTGTTTCACTGCGAGAGAAGAAGCTTTACAGCCTGAATCTTCTCAAGATTTCACTGATACAAGAATCAAACACAAACGCAGACACTCTGCAGCTTTTCTCTGCAGTTTCCCACCACTGAACGGTGTCCATACTGTTTTTAGCCTGCGGTGGTGGTTTTTGTACATTTCTTCTCTACGTGTTAACAGTTGGCCACAACGAAACCAGAGCAAGTCAAACTTTCCATCTGACAGCTTAGTGAAACCCACAGAGCCACTCGAGACAAACAACAATGAACGTTTATTAATACTTAAGAAACAAGAATCATCAGTAAATCAGAAATAACAGTAAAGTTACTGAGGACAGTGAACCAGCCAACAACTGGAAGTCATCGTTAGATTTAGGTCAGTGTTGGGGAACCTGCTTTGAAAGCAAAACCTCACAGCTACCTGCACTTCTTTCTCTAAGTAGCTTCAAATTAATTCAAAGTTTGTATGTGACATGAAATATTAACAAATAGCAGTGAAAATGTGACTCAGGCTTATTGAAAAAAGCTGTTCACCTGTTAACAGGTCACATATAAACCTCAACACTGAAGTAGCCCAGTATTTATGGGCAAGTGTGAGAAATAACAGCTTTGGTTTTGTGTACAATTACTCAGACTCCTACTTTCCAAAAACTAGAATCCACTTCTAAAATAGCAACAACAACTTCTCTGAACAAAAAGAACAGTGATGAAAGATGAAAGAAACAGGAGTGAGGGTGGTCAGAGTGGGTTCAACACAGAAACAATTGGTAATTATTTGTAGTTTCAGGAGTTAACTACACAAAGAATGTCGACAGAGTCAAACGTATTTTAACTACATGGTCTTTGATGGTTACTTATACTTAACTACATGAATCACTATACAAATATGAATGTAGTTAAACTACAACTTTAATTACACATAGTTCACTACTTCAGACATCTACTACTATTACTACTACTACTACTACTAATACTACTAATCCTATAACAATGGAACCAGTTAGAGTCAGTGGTTGGACTGGAGGTGTGAAGGTTTGACGTTCGATCTCAGTGAAGAGTAGACGACCTCTGGGTCTGGAGGAAGCTCTGAACACAAACACACACAGTTCAAGAAAAGATGAGACAATGCTGGAAAAAAAGCTTCTGAGGTTCACGTCTTATCTTGTCTTTCTGCAGAGAGACGACCCAGCAGGAAGTGAAACTAACACCTGGTGGTTGGACCGAGCAGACTCAGAATCTTCATTCTGATCATTAAAGACTATTTCCCTCCATAATTCAACCAAACCTGACTGAATCTCTCCATGATAGAAACTAAAAGTAGAAAAAGTACAAATCCTCCCACTGAGGTCAGAGAGCCCTGTGCAGCTCGTCGTACTTGCTCTTCATGTTTTCCTGACTCTGCCATGGTTCAGTCAGCGGTGCCAGGGTGGTTAACTAACTTCTGCACGAGTGCACGTTGACCTAGTTACAGCCTGTTCACATCTGGGCAAGAGTCTAGTTACTGGATGATGAAAGGTTCCTTTCACAGGACAACTATATTATATGCTAAAATATTAAATATTTACTGACACTTTTATCAAATATTCAAAAGCTCATGTGCCATAAAGACTTGGTGAAAGAAGAAACTGAGTCTTACCTGAACCTCTGCTCCTCTTTGGTCTGATGACTATTTGTCCATAACTGACGTCTCCTGAGTAAACTGCAGCTGGATCAGACTCTGGAAAAAGAAAAAAAAAACAGTTACTTTACTGCAAGTAACTTTACTGTAGTACAACTGATAGCAGTAATGTTAGTATTCTCACTGATAGTATTATCACTATTAACAATACAAATATTGCTACTGCTGGTAAATTAAACTATTTTACATATAGAATAAAAACATTTTAGGAAGATTTAATAATTAGATAATTAAACAGCTTATTAATGACAAAGAGGAAACACAAAGTTTCTCAATTCTACTGTGACTTTCTGGTGACACATTTTAACACAGAACCAATATCACATGACTATATATGGTTCACACTATAACAGCCAGACATGAGAAACAGGCTTCAGATCACAGTTTACTGAAAACCAGAAGAAGTTGTAGCTGTGGTTTTACATACAAAGTTAAAAACACCAAAAACTACAAAATTATTCAGGTCCGAAGAACAAAAATTTAATTAATTTTTATTTATTTTATTAATTTAACTAAAGGCGGCCTGGTGGATCAGTGGGTGGAGCATCACACTGGGACGCAGACATCTCGAGCATTAAATTCTATCCCATGCACCAGGTGTGTCCTTGAGCAAGACAGACCGTTTTAGGTCCCCTGGTGTCACCTTTGGAGTAAATGTGCTCAAAGACGACAATAAAGCTTCTGTTCTAAACTATGTCTGTAAATGAAGTAGTTAAACCAGCTTCAACAGTAAAATGCTGCTAAAGCTTTGATGACTGTGTTTCAACAATTAATAATGGCAAAGACCTGCTGAAGGTCCTGCAGTGAAAAATGTCTGCAGTCCACATTCAGCTGAATAATTGTTTTAACAAACAGGAAACTGGGCGGCGACAGAGGTGTTAGAGTCTATTAACAGATTCAACACAGGAAACAAAAACTGACACACACAGCAGAACACATGGTTCATTAGATTAAAACAGATCAGACTATGATGTGAAACTGTATGAAATAAAGAAGATAAAATATGAACAAGTTGAGCTTCCAAAAATATGTAGAAATATATCAAATAAAAAGATGTTTTGAAAGGAAGGTTCATATACAACACTTTACATTTTGTATAGTTTGACCGGTTTCCTAAACAGTTTCGACTCTAAAAAAAATTTAACTGCAAAAAATATTAGTTTTGGCTACAACTTCATATTTTAGATTAGTTTCTAAAATAATCCTCAATTTACAAAAATGTTCTCACTGTGTCGTCAGTTTATTCAAAGTGTTTGTGAGTAAATGTCCAACTTTTACTCTAAACCTGAATCTAAACCAGTTTTCTACTGTTAACTTGTCTTTTCTTTCAGGGACAAGCCAAATATCCTCCCTGCTATTGTTGATAAGTGAAAATGGATTTAATGAAGGTTACCTTTGCTTCGTCTGATTGGCTGTTGTCCGTGATGTAATATTGTGACATCGCTGTATGTGACATCTTCTCCAGCATTTACATCATCAGCTGCAATGAACCAAAATGAACAATGATGCAACAATGTTAATGGACATTTTTATTCACAAAAAAGAAAAATTAAACGCAAGTATAACACATTTGTGTCCCACCTTTGAGTTTCCTCTGAACATGTCGTCTCACAAGTAGAACCAGTAAGACCAGAAGAACCAGTGAGACCAGTAGAACACCAACACAGCTGAGTGGCAACCAAACAGGCAACCATTTCATGTTGTCCCCCTTAGAGACAGGAGTAGAGGATGACAATAAAGAGGTTGATATAGGGGATGTTGGTGGTGGGTTTCTCTAAAATAATCAAAATAATTATTACATTCACTTGAATTAAAAAAACTTCCACTGACTTTTCATTCAAAAGGTTTCATTTCACCTAAAAACTAGGATTTATTATATTTGATGACTGAAAAGTTACAGATTTCCTTACACATTATGAATAATTGCTGATGTTCTTATTAGTACGGAAATTTAACAACATCAATACAGGAAATACAAGACCTTTGTCTGACCTCCTGACCTGTGACGTAGATCCAGCTGGGTGGAGACTCTCCATGACTGCTGATGTGACACTTGTAGAGGCCTTCATCAGACTTGGTAACATGGTGGATGGTCATGTGACCTGTAGGCTCAGTCCTGATGAGGGAGCCATCTTTATAGAAATCAGCTGGGAGCTTGGAGGGAGGCCTCTTTGTTTGACAGTGCAGAGAGACATCATGTCCCTCCATCACAGGGAGGACAGGACTCTGCAGGATCACTGCTCCACCTCAACACAGAGACAAACTACAGCATTTCATCCATTTCCACACAGCTTCATCAACACTAACTCCACAGTCTGATCTTACCAGTGACAGTGATGGTGATGCTGTTACTGGTTGATCCGTCTCTGGACTCACACCAGTAAACTCCACTGTCCCATGGGAAAACATAACTGATTTTACAGGAAGAACCAGCTGATCTTCCCCAACCATCTCCACACGGAGTCTTCTGTCTTTTGGTTGTGTTCCTCCTCACTGTCCATCCAGCAGAGCTGTCGTCCTCCTCACAGCTCAGAGACACAGATTCTCCCTCAAAAAATTGAGAGCTGCTGGGACTCACATTTAGACGAGCTGTTAGAAAAGTTTTATTGTCAACATTTGTCCGACTTGACACAGTCTGTTGCTACACATACACAGCAAGTCGTGATACTCTGTGTTCTGACTATTATCAATCATGGTCATTATTTCTCCCGCTGAATCCTGTTCAAGAATAAAACTACAAGGTGATTAATTTGGTTTATCAATGTATAAATATTAAGATGAAAACATTAAAACTAAAACACCTTCTGCGTCATAGTTAATTCAACAAGAGAACTTATTTCAAATTGATAAACATTAAGGCTGTAAATACAGCAACAGATCCTGTTATAAATCCTTCAAACATGCAATGTTATGTTTCTCAAATCCTTCCTTTCAGTTCTCCTGTAATAAACAGGTTTAAAATGTGACAGAAGAAGTTTACTGACCTTGGTTTGTTGTGCAGCACAGCAGACAGATCACAACTAAAGAGAAATGAGAGTCAAGTTGGTCTGAGGTTTCACATGAAAGAAAATTGTACCCAAAAAAGGAGCAAAGCCAGAACTGCAGTACAGACACATCAAGAATTATTGTTTGTCTGTGTTGTGATACAGTGCATATATATTATATATATAATAATTGCTGTTTTGTTTTTATCTGTATGTCCTTGTTTAGTAAACCTTTCATCAAGTTCAGTCATCTGTGAAGCAATTTGAATTGAATTAATCTGTACCAAAGGTGCTATATGAATAAAGTTTTGATTGACTATGATTAATTAAAAAGTAAACACTGGCATGTCCATCTCATTTATTAGGACATCAGCAGTGAGGCAGAAATTAAATGTAAGTTAATTTATCACATTGACCATGTTTAGTATTTTATATAAAATGTTCTTGAGTTTTATCTATTGAAGGTCACATTTAGATGAAACTTATTTGTTCCACTAAATCAACGTGTTGAAAATACGACACTACAGTTAACTGGCCGTGAAAGCAGGAAATGCCAGTTCAGAGCTTGTGGGTCAATGTTTGTTTGCAACATGTTGGAACATACATTTTGGAATAAAGACCTCAATCAGTAGAGCTGTGTGTCTGGCTGATGTGTTTTAAAGTTTTTGGACAACAATGGAGTAGAAATAGATTTCACAGACAAAGAAACTAATCCAGGCTGAGAACTAAGCAATGTGAGTTAAGAAGATTTTGATTTGGTTTTAGGGTCTAAATGGTGAATGTGGACGATATGAGTAATGTAGAAAATGCATATTATACAATAATATGTGTATGTTGTGAAGTTATCGATGCCTCAACAACTCATTTCAAACACTGTCTAAACCCAGTGCTCAGTGAAAATATCCTAATTACCTGCTACAAACCAGCTTCTGCCTGAACTCTGTTCTAAACACCTGAACACACCAGCTGATGTGCAGTATCATATAATCTACCAGTACTTCACTCAGTTACCCTCACTAATCCATGAACTGTCACTTTTAATGCTATGACATATTTACATTCCACCTGCCAATTTATTTCATACACCCCATTCCATTCCTCATTGCTTTTGCAGATTCAATTCCATTCAATAATAATAATAATAATAATAAATAATATATGTTATATAGTAACTGCCATTATGTAGCATTTGTTTATAGTAATTTTACTTATTTCCTACGTTTAAAACAAATTTCACTGAGAGGAATAAATGTCTTTGTTTTTATGTTTTTGTACCAAATCCACATGTTTTAAAAAGACAAAGGTTCAAACAGAAATTCTCTACTTACAGATCAGACACTGTAGAGATGTTTCCTTCATTGTCGTATTCAATGATTTGAGATCAGGTTTTAGTTTTTTTTAGACACCAAGTGAAGCCCTCCCTCTTCCTTTTCTATATGAGGGTTTTTTTCTTCTCTTGGTCAGTGCTGTATAAAGTTCATTGTGGAAACAAGTGAAATTCTAAAAGTAGCTACACCAAAAACTTTTGTCTTATACATTAAGCAAAAGATGCCTTGATATTAACAGGTGTTTTACAGGAATCAATTAATAAATAAACCTAGAAAGAAATTCAAAAGGGTGGAAAGTCTGAATGTGTTTATTTCAGATTATTTAATTATTTAATATGCAAATTGTTTAGTGTAATTGCAGCATTTCCAGTTGAAGTCTTACATTTGTCTGTCTCATCCCACATTTTGTGACATTGTCTCTAGTGTCCACCTTCAAATAAAGTCAACAAATATATAGAGAGAAAGTCAGCTGTGCCTAATGTGCATGAAATCTACATATAACCACTGGTTAAACTTAATCAGGCTTAAAAGCCTCTAAAACATTTACTCTGGTTTCTACAACTTTTTTAAAAAAATTGTTTTAACAAAATACATAAAATAAAGTCTGCTGTACGAGACATGTTACGTGGGTTTTCTTTGGCCACTAGAGGGAGTTATTTGCCTGAGAATTGTATAATTGCTAAGCGACTAACTTTGCGAGTAAATCATCAACTGCTCCTCCATAGTTGGTTACAGACAGAAATAATAAGCAGATTTATTTGTGATAAGTGTAAATTCACTTTTAGTTTCTTTAAACATGTTCATACCTTGATATAATATTAGGGGCATTTTACTTCATCTTTAGGATATGTGGATAGAGGCTCTCATTGTTGAAGCTCATAAGGTTACCAGTATGTCATGTGTGTAACCAAGTCTCTCCACACCAAGGAGGCACTAGACCTTTTATTCCACATCAATCAAATTCTTCAGAGAGTGTTGCTTTAATTTTGACCATGACATTAAGCAGTCAATCTAAAGGACTAATCAGTATGTGTCTACAGTTGCAAATGCACTTAATGATGATGATGAAGATGATGTTCACTCTCCTGCATAGTTTCTGTTCTCTGCAGATATGTTTCATTCTTGCAGCTTGAAGTGTGCAACATTGACCAAACTCATCTGTGTGTCACGGTCTTTGTTAAGGGATGGACCCAAGAGAAGAGACAGAGCGAGGGTTTGCAAAATAAGGGGCTTTTATTGAAAGAGATGTAAATGATGAACAGGACCAGCACACGAAAGGAGTAAACTTGAAAACAAGAGGGGAACCGAATTACCAGAAATAAACACAGCTAAGGCTCAGGGGACAAGTTAGAAAAAGAACTAACAGAGGCTACTGATAAAATAAGGCACAGATAAATGTTAAACCACTAAAGTGGGTAAACACAAGGGTAAGGCTAAGGAGACTAAGAAATATCAAAGAACAAACTACTGAACAAAGGCTAACACGTAATAATGATTAAAGTAAAATGGAGCACAACTTAAAACACACTGGAAGGTAACAATACCAAAGTAGCAGAGTTGGGGGAGCACATAAACAAAAGGACTAAGGGGAGGCAGTCACAAACAAACTCAACATAAAGCACTGGCAAACAGAAGAGCACACAGGCAAAACTAAACATGAAAAAACCAGGATAAAACAAGCGGAGAAAACTAGGGACTAGGCCAAAATACTGAATTAAACAAAAGCCAAACCTCAGACCAAAACCACACAGGAAACACAGAGTCCAGGATACCAAAGTCCAAGATGCTGGAGTCCAGATTTCCCAAGAGTTTGAGAAACGTAAGTTTCAGGCTTTACCAAAAGTCCAGAGTCTACTGTGGGGTTGGTGAGGATAATAACGGCAACAAGGAAGACAGTAACCACGATGGCAGAGACCACATTAACAATGACGAGGATCTGGCAGGGGAGTGAAGGGAAGACTGAACTTAAATAGAGGGTGGGACAGCTGCAAACAATGAGGGACAACGAGGGTAAAGCTGGGTGAACAGAACCAGGGACAGGAAGTAAGGAGAAGGGGCCACAAAATAAAAGTCCAGGGACAGGAAGTGCAACAAGATCCTGACACTGTGGTTCAACAACTCCAGACTGTAGAAATCAGTTCAACGAGTTTGGTGTGAACAGTTGTGATGATGCACCATTTACCAAATCAGATGGTTTTGGTTCTTTGTAGAAACATGCAGGGCAGTGAGGTAATAGTCTGTAACAGATGTTACCCAGGGGCTAGTGTGGAATTTGTCGTATGGTTAAACTTCTTCCGTCAGCACAAGTGCTTTCCACATTAACCAGTGGTGGATGAAGTACTCAAAAACTGTACTTAAGTACCACTACAAATACACAAACCAAAATTTACTTTACTAACAATATAAGTACCCACTGACATTTCTACTTAAGTAAAAGTAAGTACATGATTCATAGTTTACTTAAAGTAATTAAAGTAAAAGTACTTGACTATTTTCAAAAATAACATGCTAATACAACCACTGACAAAATGCCATGAGAGTGTGAAATAAGCTCAGGATGCACAGATCAAAGATTCACAGAAATCCGTTAACGAGGACAAAATATGAGAGTAATGAGAATATATTTTGTTATTTGCACCTGATTTAGACCAAGTAAACACAATGGATGGTTACGCGTAAATCCACTGAGCACATGTAGCTGCTTCTTTCAGAAGGAGAGAACAAAAAAACATATTCAATTATATGAATATGTGATTATGTGGTATTTTTTGAATATGTGAATTAGCAGGGACCAGCATTAACACAAAGAACTCACATACTCCTGCATTACATCTGCCCAACTCTGAGCACATAGCACCAAGATGGAGAGGGAGGCAACACCAAGTTCAGTCAACAAAACCTTCCGCGACTTTGACACCACGTACAATAATCCCATTAGAAGGCATATTTTACAAAGAATTCAGGGGTTTTCACTTTAGCTCCTGTGCAGTGAATGTTCTGAATCTCTGTAGACAGGCCAAACTCAGCACAACATGCCACAGTTGTCAAGGAAACAATGCATAGCGAATGTTTAGTTACATAAGAGTTCAGTTCAGCTCTTGAAAGGAACAGATGTGGACAACAAGAGACACGATAACTGGAGCAAAGAAACTGACTATAAGGTGGTGGGACCACAACAAGGTAGAAGTGAAAGGTTCAGTGTGTAGCTGTGGAGGCACACGGTTTCTTACAGAGTTCTGTGGGTTTAGCTGTACTTTGAGAAACTTGTCAGACAAACTATTTCTGCACTGATGAAAGGTATTTGCACTGTTTTAGGATGCAGCCACTTATCTACATCTTCTTCTCGTGGGATATTGTCTTTGCTCACCTGAACATCCTTTTGTGAAAAAACCTCATTTAGCTCTATGAAGTTATTTGATTCCAGATTGTTTACTTTCAACTCTGTCACCATGTTACTGATCAAGACCTTGTTTTCCCCCATAGTTGCAAGAAGAAGGTTAAGGTAGGTTTTTCCCCATGTAGATTCAGCTCAGTTCAGTACTTTGTTGCTTTTACTCGGACAGGAACTATGGCAATAAGCCCTCGGTGCTCTCAGGGCCGGCATCGAAGTTTTGATTACATCTGCTGTTCACAAATCCGCTGATCACTGTTACGGTTTGTACAAGTAATTTACAAGGACCCAAGTTAGGAGACGGCAAGAGGAGGTGTAAAGAAAAGGGTATTTATTAATAAAGAAACAGGTGGGTTTAACACAACGGAAAATAAACTTTACAGAACTAAAGACAACAAAATGACAGACTATACATGAACAGGGAGAACGACAGACAGTACAGCTATACCAACAATGAGCTGCACACATACAAGACTAATACAACGTAAGGAAAACCCAGGGACCAGACAAGACCGTAACTAGTTCAAACACACAAGAGGATAAACTAATAAGGACAAATGAACTAAACAGGAATAGACAGATGGCAATAAAACCTAAACAAACTAAACTAGAGGGAAAGAGAAATTAACAGGGGTCACTAATACAGGGAACAGGGTAAAGTAAATAAATAAACCAATAAACTAATGCAAACCTAACAAAGGAGAACCAAACCACTAACACAAGAAATAACCAAACCACATAACTAGGAAAGAACAAAACACATAACGAGTAATACAAAACCACATAAGGAAAGACCAAACCATAGACCAAAACCTTGACAGAGTCCAGACAGGGATCAGGCAGGATACAAAGTTGTGACGAAGGCAGACTGAGCAGCAGAGAACACTGGGGAGAGCAGGGTTCATCCTGTTCATCAGCATCTACAGACTGCCTCTACTTCTTGACCCTTACAGGCAGCAAAGTAGGGTGCGTCCCTGAGCTGGTCTGGCATTTTACTTCCTCCTGAAAGCGCTTACTCATATGTCCTGCTTTCAGACACCTGAATCATAAGCCTTTGCTCTTGAGGAAGTCTGTCTTATCCTGGTAAGAAGGATCATTGAGTTGTACAGTGTTCAAACGTAGGCTCCTCATGGCAAAAAAGAAAAGACTTAGCTGAGGCTTCAGTGGTACTGGAAGGACCTTTCTTGTTAGAGCTAGGATCAACCCTCACATCCTTTTGAGTATTCGATTGCTTTGCAGTAGTCTTGAAGCTATTTTTACTACCACCTGCTGTCCCTGGCTTGATACTTCAAGGACACTTTATATGTTCTTTAGGTTTGTCTGTTACATCCCCATAGTAAGGTTGCAGTGCGACCTGGGCTTCTTTGTTTACAAACTCCACTAGGTCTTTAAATGTAGCCTTATCCTCGTATTTCTTATAAATGTCATAAGCCACTTTCCTCCACTTCTCTTTCAACTGATATGGAAGCTTAGAAAGAATCACCTGTATGTTGGCTGCAGCATTAAGCTCTCACATATATTCCAAATCTGCATTTACACAATTGGTCAGGAAAAGAGTGAATGAGTTGAGTGCTTCGCCATCCTCAGCCTTAATCATTTGCAAACTTATGGCCTTTTCCATGTTGGCTACTGATATATTAATTTCCAAAACGCTCCTTGAAAAGCTTCCTGGCCTTTTGATGGCTCGGTTCCAAATGAAAGTAACTTTGCACCACCTCCCTAGGTTGTCCACTTGTGTACTGCTCAAAAAGGTGGAGCCAATCACTGTCATCCCCACTTTTACTCTCCACCCCGTGTTCGAATGCTTTCATGAAAAGTTTTTATTCTAGAGGATCTCCACTAAAGTTAGGAACAATTTGAGGAGGTTGAGTATAAAACCTGTGTTGTTTATCCAGAATTTCAGTAAAATTGTTCTGTTCCTTAAGATCTGAATTTGAGCATTAAAGCAGCAGCAAGAGCAGTGTTCATTTTCATTTGTTCTTTCATTGCTCTAATCTTCGCTTCTTGCTCCTCTAGAGTGTGTGTGATGGAAAATCAAGTATGATTAAATGATTAAATTTTAATCATTTAAATGGTCATTCTTCTGTGTCAGTGGCACATATATCAAGGACAATTGTGCTTTCTAAGAATGCAGCCAAGGGAGAGCAGGTAGGGGAAAATGCCCTGAACATTATCAATTTGTACGCAAAATGTTCTCTCTGCCAAGTATGACTTAACCACTCCAGAGCAGTTCCACTGATGCACACTGATTGCTGTGTTTGAGAAATCAAAATGTTGTGATCTACTGTGTCAAAGGGAGCAGTTAGATCCACAGAGTCCCCAGCATCTGTAGCTAAGAGGATGTGATTAAAAACCCTCAGCCGTGCCAGTCAATGCTGTGAAGTGATTTGAAGCCAGACTGGATAATCTCAAGCTTGCTGTTTTCCTCTAGAAAATTCTTCATTTGGACATATACAATCAGTGTCTGCACCGTAGCATGTTTGCAGTGTCTTGGGAAGAAAACCAAAGGCTAATAACACCAAGAAGAAAAAGCCCCAGTGTATTAAAAACCTCTTTAAAAAACTGTAGTGGAACAGCATTGGGGGAACCTGGGGGCTTCAAATATCTGTCTCATATAAAAAAGACAAAGTCACAGGGTCAAACTGATAAAAAGTTACAGGGCACAACACAGACACTGATGGGTCAGAAGCAGGTGGTGAAATCAGAGCCCTCACATTATTCATCTTATTTACAAAAAAACCTAAGAAAGTTCTCACATGCTTCCAGGGAAGGTTCCACACAAACAGTCCTCTGCATCTATAGTGTTAGACAGAACACGAGGCTTGTGACAGTTTGACAGGATGATATTTGAAAAGTGTTCCCTGTTTGCCTCTTTTATAATAGCCTGATAAAGATGCCAGCAGTCCTTTAAAATTTGGGAAGAAAACCTGCAGCTTGTCCTTTCTCCACTTTTGTTCAGCTTTTCAACACTCACGTCTCACAGCGGCAGTTGTATGATTCAGCCACAAGAGTGTTGCACCTTCGTACCAGGGGATGAAGATAACATGACTGATTATCTCGCACCTTAATGATTTCCTGCATTATCAGTGATGTCTTGATAGCCAAGGCCCTGTGAAGGGTTTTGATTCTTGGAACTGGCTTTCATCAGTATCATGGATTAGGGAACTAAAGACTTTCTTGCTTCTGTGACCTGTTGTATCATTTCTTTTGTTAAATGTATGATTTCACAGATATGCAAATCTTTAACTTCACAGTAAGTTTTTCTTTCTAGAGATAAAATTAATAACGTTGGTGGAACAAATCAAACTCTGCATGCTCAGCAAATTCACTCCTAATATTCAAAACACTGCTGAAAACAGAACTCTTATGCACCTTACTATGCACTTAAATCTATTAAAATAAGTCGTCAAAAATAAAATAAAAAAACTGCCCTTGCTTGCACTTCTCATGTAATGTAAACACTTATAGGTGGTATAGGATGCAGATGCCATATGTGCTGACAACCCAAGAGAGTGTGTTAACAAGGTGGAGGGAGAACACTGAGGAGCTGAAGAATGTAGAAAACAGGAAAGAATGAAGGTCAGACACAGTGAAGTGCAGGCAATTAAGTAAGGATGGAGTTAGGAAAGCAATGAAGAAGATAAAGACAGGAAAGGCAGTTGGTCTAGACGACAAACCAGTGGAAACATGGGAATGTTTAGCAGAGATGGTGGTGGAGTGGTTAACCAGATTGTTAATCACTGTGAAAATTCTGCAAAGTTAGCGGATGCCTAAGGACTGGAGAAGAAGTGTACTTGTTCCGATTTTCAAGATTAAGGGAGATGTTCAGAGCTGGAGCAGCTACAGAGGCATAAAGCTGATCAGCCACACTGTGAAGCTGTGGGAAAGAGGAAGGGAAGCTGAGAGGAGAGGTGACCATCAGTGAGCATCAATATGGTTTCATGCCAAGAAAGAGCAGAAAAACAGCTGAGATCTGGAAACACACTAAGTCTTTATTGATGTGGAAAGAAAAGGGAATCTGGTTTTCAGAAGATCTAACCTGAGAAGAGTGGTGGATCAAACCGGCTTTATAGCCAAAAATGGCTGGATTCAAAGGTCGTTCTGCCTACATTAGTGGAAAACAGATATTCTTAGCTTTGTGCTACTTTGGAAGTAATCACAAAAAATGGTAAAATATTTCCAGTTATGCTTTAACTTCACAACGTTGTGTTTTTTCTTCTTTATTTCAGACCAGAACATCACAGCTCGACCAGGAGAAAATGTGTCTCTGCCATGTTCAGCTCATAAAAACTCTCCCATCTTAGTTATAGAGTTGAGCAGATGTTTTCAGAATATTTCAGATGTTGTCTTTTTATATCAGGATGGGCAGTGTGATTCTGAGCAGCAGCATCCATTTTATATCGATTGGGTGGAGCAGAAGGACAAATGGATGAAAGATGGAGAATTGTCTTTGATTCTGAAGAATTTGGAAATTCAGGACACTGGAACATATGAGTGTCGTGTCATCCAGAGAGGAAGAGACCAAGGAAAGAGAACTGAGACAAACTACTTACAGCAGTAGATTTTCCAAGATAGTGCATCTCATCCCACTTCCTAAGTTTTCCTCTGCCAAAGAAATGGCTCCACCTCCATGGCCTCCCCTGTGACATATTCTCTGACCAATGGCCTCAGGTCACGGCCAATTTCTGGTGTGAACTATGTAAGCTGTTGGACATGTCCATCAGCCTGTCCTCCGGCTTCCACCCACAGTCTAATGGCCAAATTGAAGGGATGGACCATGATCTGGAAACTGGACACCACCTACTCTGCTCCTGGGACCCTCTTCTTGGCCCAAGAATGTGGTCAACTCTCTGCCAAACTGTCAACTGTCTACAGCCACGAGCTGCTATTGTTGCCATTCCATCCATTCCATCAGAGATACCACCTGTCTTGGAGGAGAGGTCACCAGACGTTACTGCTGTCCATCCATAGCTACAAGAAATGGGCCAAAAACCACCGTTCACAGGCACATGGCTATCAAGTTGGACTAAAGGGTTTGGCTCATTTCTTCTGAACGTCCACTACATTTAGAATGCAGGATATTGGCCCCTCACTCAGTGGGTCCCTTCCCCATTTTCAAGGTTTTCTCTGCCAGTGAGATTACAGCTCCCACTCAGCTGCCACCACCTTCCCCGGCCTCCTCCAGAGATCCTGGATGAAAGTTCTTGTCTCTCACCTTTGGGTACACTGATGTCCAACATTCATCCATTTCCTCTTCACATTGTTTGCACTCACCTGTGTCTCCTTTGCTTAGTGGGAATAAGTGCCACCTACTGGCCAGTAGGTGCAGAGAGGCACCAGTTTGTTTTGTCTCTCTGAATTCTAATAAACTGACTCATTTCTCTGTGCAACCTTCTGGTTTCACAAAATCCCATCACTTAATCCTAGTCTAACTTTTTTCCACGTGTGGCTCACAAATAAGGAATCTGCACAAATCTAATAAAGATTTGATCACATTTCATGATCAATTTTTGCAGAACATCAGGAAAATGCAAACAGTGCCATCACTTTTCTTGCCTAAAATGCTGCATTATCATATTATCTTCAAACGCATTTGTTTAAATGGTTGATGTCATTTTCCACAGACTAGTGCTGTTTTCATAAGGGTTATTTCTTAAGAAAAAGTGAACAATGTGATCTGTGGATGTGGATGATAAGCAATGAAAAACTGTACAAGACATTATCAGGTCATTTTAATTTGTATCTAATGTCCCTTTGTGTCATGTCTAAGTTGTTAATTAGTGTGAACTTATTTTTATATGAGAGGAGATTTTTTTTATTTTTTATTTTTCCCTGTGTCAAAATAAAACTGTCCTTACAAAGAGACAACTACAGTAATAGTACAACAATTAGTATTTTCATTATTTGACTCACTATCAGTAACAGATTCAGGCCATTTTCATATGTGTGGCAGGACAGAGACCAGTATTCAATTCAATTCAACTTTATTTATATAGCGCCAATTCACAACAAAGTCATCTCAGGGCACTTTACAGAATAAAGTCAAGATTATAAAGATATATAAAGAGAACCCAACAATTCCCCCTGGAGCAAGCCATAGGCAACAGTGGAGAGGAAAAACTCCCTTTAACGGAAGAAACCTCCAGCAGAACCAGGCTCAGGGTGGACGGCCATCTGCCTCGACTAGTTGGGGTGAGTGGAAAGGGGAGAGAGAAAAGAACAGAGCAACAAAAAGCAACAACAAAACATCGGCCAGATTGGTAGGACCAGTAGCTGCACACTGGAAGACACACAGCTTCAAAGCCGGGGGACACCTGCAGAAAGGGACAGAGAGAGGGGGACAGAGGAGGACAAAGACAACTACGGGAGAGAACACACAGAGTTAATGACATACAGTGGTGACAATTGTGGGATGAGAGGAGAGGAGAGATGGTCATGAGGAGGAAGGAGCTCAGTGCATTGGGGGGTGGGTCCCCCAGCAGTCTAAACCTGTAGCAGCATAACTATAACTAACTATATGCTTTATTAAAGAGGAAGGTTTTAAGCCTAGACTTAAAAGTAGAGAGGGTGTCTGCTTCCCGAATCTGAACTGGGAGCTGGTTCCACAGGAGAGGAGCTTGATAGCTAAAGGCTCTACCTCCTATTCTATCTTTGGAAATTCTGGGAACCACAAGTAGGCCTGCATTCTGAGATTGAAGTGGTCTACTGGGATGATATTGTGCTATGAGGTCTTCTAAATATGATGGAGCCTGACCATTCAGAGCTTTATATGTAAGAAGCAGGGTTTTTAATTCTATTCTACATTTAATGGGAAGCCAATGGAGAGAAGCTAGTGAAGGTGAAATATGATCTCTCTTGCTAATTCGTCAGCATTCTTGCTGCAGCATTTTGGATTCATTGCAGGCTCTTTAGTTACCGGGGCATCCTGAAAGTAGGGAATTACAGTAGTCCAACCTAGAGGTAACAAATGCATGGACCAGTTTTTCAGCATCACTTTGAGACAGGATGCTCCTCATTTTGGCAATGTTCCGTAGGTGGAAGAAGGCTGTTCTAGAGATTTGTTTTATATGTGAGGTAAAGGACAAATCCAGAACTGCCTCCATCTCCAACATAACACTCATATGTTCCAGCATCGTTGATGTTGATGTTGATGTTCTTCAGAATCACTGATGCATCTCTGTTCTTCATGTCTGGATCTTTAAGCTCAACCCAATAATAAAGTAAACATAATACTTTGACTTCAGATCAGGTTTGTTTCACTTTAAAGTTGTAAAATCTTCTGTCCTCTGACACTCAAGAGTGACATAATTTCCAGGTTTCCTTTCAACTTTTAGATCTGAACAAAAACAGGGAAAAATCCAGAGAAAAGCAGGAAGCAAGATCAGTCAAACACTTCTTTAGGAAAAATTGAGAGCAGTTAATATTCAAACAGACTAAACACTGAAACATACTGTATTTAAACCAAAGCTCTCTCCACATAAAACTACATTCAAACAGCAGACATGACGTTTACAAAGGATCTGTGATTCATTTGTTCTATTCACATACTGACACGTAAGGTTTTGTGTCCAACATGTAAACAACTTCAAATGTCCATTACAAAGGTGAATATATGTTTTTTTCTTAGTCATTATTAATATAAGTATCATTACAATATATTGACTGAATAATTGTCTTTGTGCGTTGGCCCTGAGAAAGACTGGAGACCTGTCCAGAGTGGACTCTGCCTCTCAGCCAATGACAGCTGGACCCTGAACAGAATAAGTGGTTAAGACAATAGATGGATACTTCACCTGCATGACTTTGTATGCTTAGTTATTTTTTATGATCATTATCATTATTATGTGATTTAGAAGAAGCTGCAGATTTGTTCTCAGATGCTCAGACATGTCACTTACTGCTGCTCTTTACTGTCATTCATTTTACTCTGCTGCTTTCAGGAAATGTGCTGAAACATGATGAGCTACAGATGGGATCAAATCACTTTTTTCTGAGCTTTCTGTGCTTTTTCTTGAGTCGCAGTTGTTCACTTTGAGTAAATAATGTGTCCAGTCTTTACAATTAAAGACTCATTCATATCATTGAAACTTTGTACAATTTACAGTAAGTCCTCTCAAATGAGACTGAAAGGACGTGTGCTGAATCCAAAGCTTAATTATAACCCTACCATTTGTAATCACCTACACATTTATCGTTCTATTCCTCTTTATATCCCGGATAAATAAGACAATAAGTACAAATATGTAGTAGTTCTCAAGCAATAGTCAAATAATCAACAAACAGGAAGACAGCTTTTCAATAATCAATTTGTTCCTCCTAGATACAAAGTCATGTTATATTACATTCTCGTACTTCAATACGATATTTTTAAACATCTTAAACCATTTGATTGTCACATGTTTTTAATTCATCCTCAAGTTTGTTCCATAAATTCACCCTTCTGAGTGAAACACGTGCTTTTCAAATTTGTACTGGCTCTGACTTTCCTAAAAATACTCTCTCTTGAAATATATTTTCTATGTTCTTTGGTAGCAATTTTTTACTTCCTTTGTAGATTATATCTGAACAATTTCAATTTTAAAGTCTATTATCAAATGTCATTAACGGTGCTTTGAGAAACAGATGGTTTGAGGTCCTTGATAAGAACATCTACTGATAATTCTTACAGCTCTCTGCTGTACAAATATACATTTACTGAGTTTTACAAACATCTCCCCAAACCTCTACACAACAGGTGATTTATGGAAAAATAATTAAACAGTACAGAATAAAAACCTTTTCATGTAGAAAGTTTTTACACAGTGCTGTTGAAAAGTATTTGCCCCTTTCTGATTTTCTTATTTTTTTTACACACATATAATCCAAGTAAATACAAGATAAAGTTTTTAAATTGCGATTTCATTTGTTAAGGTGACAAACCTGCATGGCCCTATGTGAAAATACTAGAGCCTGGTGCTCTGTACACACAACTGATCCTGTATTTGAGTCTCTCAGAGATAATTTTACAGTAACACACTCTTTAATGTGTTTACCACTGACTGGATTTCTTGGCATTTCAACATTTTATCCACATATGAAGCTACACCTCCACCCTTTTTAGTAATTCTTTTAATGAAAAACGTCTTCAAAATCTTTCATTGTTTGGTTGTTCAACTGAGTTTCTGTTAAAGTGACTGAAATGATGTGCTACACTGATGAAATTATATTCAGGCTTCAACGATTAAAATTGTTGATGGATTGGATTTTTCTTTGATTTGATCCTCAGAATAATATTCCCAGTCACAGTTTGTCCAGGGTCCACCCTGAGGGGCACAGACGGACATACACAGACAAACAACCCTATGTAAAAAATATTTACACTCAGACTCACCATTTAATCTAACATGTATGTCTTTGGACTGTGGAAGGAAACTGGAGGAAACCCACACAAACACAGGTAGAACAATCAAACACAGAAAGGCCACGGTCGGTGAGGGACGCATATCCACATCTTTCTAGCTGTGAGGTGACAGCGTTAACCACATCACTATGTTGCCCCGATCCGTTTTAAATATTAAATAAAAGTCACCAGAAAGCTCCACAGGTGATTTGTGTCAATTTGTATATCCACATGAAGACAGATCAACAGCTTTCGGCTTGTCTCTTCAGGTGTCGCCACAGAGCAACACGTTCCGCATGTTGATTTGGCATGAGTTTTTACACCGGATGCGCTACCTGTCACAACCCTCCCATTTTTAATTTTTTTTTTTCCGGTCTCGGGTTCGACACCCTTGGTGGCTGGGCGGGGTGGGATTTGAGCCCGCTGTCTTTTACATCCCAACCCAAGGTTCTACCACGGAACGACCAGGCCCCCGTATCCACAAGACAGAGACACAACACAGTCATCAAACCAGTTTACTGCTGTACTGACTGACTTGATACGAAACTACATTCATGCCAAATACAGACATTTTTATTATTAATGTCAAAAATGTGCACTTAGATCCTCACATCTGCACAGAATACTTTAAGAATATTCACATCCTACTTATATGTGGCAATAATTGACACAATCGATGTCAAAGAACTAACACTGACAAAAAAGTTTTGATTTTAATGAACTGGGGGCTGTAATCATCAAAATAAAACTGAAAAAGCCATTAACTTTACATGTATTGAGTATAAACATATTACGACTTTTAATACATCTACAGGACCAGTATAAACAGTAAAATGCTCTTTTCATTTTGACAAATAATGATTAAATTAAAAATGTTTTTATTGAAAGCTGTGTAGGAAAAATAGAACCAGTATTGATTATTTTTCTTTGAGCATAAACTGTATTATTCACTTTTCTATATCTGAGTATTGTTGTGTAAAATGAAGAGTGGACCTGCATCTGGTGTTTCTTTTCTCCACAGTAAGAAATAATGCCTCGGGTAAAAAGATTAACCTCATCGCATTCCAAGGGTTAACCCACTGTACGTATGGTGAGACTAGGCTCAGGCTAAGGTTAGAAGTTCTAAAAGAGTATGTTGGAAAGGGCAATTTTTATGTCAATAGAGCTGGACATGGATCAGAATCCAAACAGAATCATAGGGAGAGGTGTACTGACATCACTACCATTGTATTGAATGTATGGAGTATTATTTTTAAAAATAATGTCTGTGCCAACGGGGGTTTTCTCTGGGTGGATGCTGTGTCGTGGAAGTATAAGTAAATTAAATGTATGTATAAGCATATATATGACATCACTAATGACATCACAAGTTAAACGTTAAAAAACGGCCTTTGAAGTTGCCTAACAGTTGTCAAGCTAAAGATGTTTGTTTTGGACAGTGTATAAATGAACTGGAAGAGCAACAAGGTAGTAGTGGAAAGTTGAGTGTGCGTAGCTGTGAAGGTACATGGTTACATACTGTGTTCTTTGTGATTATTTAGTAAAACTTGGACTTTTTTGGTCATCTCAATGTTTTTCTGTGAAATTACTTTGTTATCAGCTCAATTGTGGAATGTAGAATTTAATAAATGGTCAGTTTTTGTCATACAATGATCTCTGGAGTGGATAATTGTTGGACCTCCGGACATGAGAAAACCTGCCTCCACATTAGTGAGAAACCATCTCTACTTGGATTAAACACACAGATTAATATTCAGTGAATGTCATGGTCACAGTGTACTTCCTGGTTTTGGACTTTTATTCTGTGGCCCCTTCTCCCTACTTCCTGTCCCTGGTTCTTTTGCCCAGCTTTACCCTCGTTGTCCCTCATTGTTTGCACCTGTTCCCTCCTCTATTTAAGTTCAGTCTTCCCTTCACTCCCCTGCCAGATCCTCTTAGTCATTGTTGTTATCTCACCAACCCCACAGTAGACTCTCTGAACTCCTTGTTAAACCTGACTTTATGTGTCATGGACCCTTGTATCCTGGACTCTGTGCACCTGTGATCTTTGGTCTGAGGTTTGCCTTCTGTTGAATTCAGTGTCCAGTTTTCTGTGCTTGTTTTGATCCTGTTTTTTTCGTGTTTAGATCTGCTTCTGTGTTCTTCAGTTTGCCAGTGATTTATGTTCAGTTTGTTCGTGTCTGCCTCCCCTTAGTTCCTGTGTTACTTTGGTTTCTTTCCCTTCCACTGTGTTTTTTAAGTCGTGCTCTGTTTTACTTTAGTCATTACTACGTGTGTTCATTTGTTCAGTAGTTTGTGTCCTTTTATATTCCTGTTAGTCTCCTTAGTCTTCTCCTTGTGTTTACCTGCTTTAGTAGTTTAACGTTTATCTGTACTTTATTTATTTAGTAGCCTTTGTTTTCTCCTGAGTGATCGTTTAGAGTTTGTTCTTTAATTTCCTCGCCTAACTTGTCCCTGAACCTTAGCTGTGTTTATTTTGGTAAATTCTGTTCCCCTCTTGATTTCCACATCCACCCTGTTGTCATCTTAGATAATATTAAGTTAACTCCCCTCGTGTGCTGGTCCTGTGGTTAGTTGTCTTAGTCTTAATCTGTTCTGAATCCAGTTTCTAGTATCATCCTGTTAGGAGCAACTTCTGTTCACCATTTAAGTCTCTGTCATGAAAAGCCCCTTGTTATTTGCAATCTCCTTACTTGGGTCCACCCTTAACCAAAATTGTGACAGTGAATAATGGAAAGGAAAAAAAACAGGCAAAGCCAACTCTTAAGGTCATGGAAAGTGCTTTGCAAAGTTGGTTAAATGCAAGAAAGGCCAAGTTGGAAGATGATGGAAAAAAGAACAAGATCTTTTGTTTAATAGATGATGATTACTGCGTGGAGGAGGTGAAAGCATGGCCACTTACCAAAGGGAAGAAATGAAAAACTAGAGTCAGACATAACTGAAATGCACAACAATTGCAGACATTTTAGAGAAAGAGAAGGACGACATCATGAAACTCTACCTGAAATGAGAGATTATATAACACCAACAACCGATTTTAAGATAAAAAGTAGATGCATGTGAGGCAGTGACCAGTGACATAATTAAAATCCCAAATGAAAGACTAACTGGCATTGATGGAGACTTCGATGCAGAAAGGGAAAGATGTCGCCTCCGTGAGCTGCTCACGTGAGCCGGCAGTGTTCACTGGTGAGCCAATCCCCATCACTGAATGGAAAACCTGTTTCATGTCCCTTATCGATCGAAAAGGCATTTCCCCTGCTGATAAGTTTTATTACCTCAAAACATATGTTAGTGGCCCAGCTCGTAAATGTCTTGAAGGGACCTTCTACAGAAATGATGGAGAGGTTTACCAAGATGCCTGGAACAAACTTGACTAATGATATGGCCAGACAAAGCTATGGCAAACTATGGGCTAAAACATCTAGCCAAAGAAAACAGTCTCTTATGTCCATCAGGAGCCAAGTTTATTGTTTTGTTTTTGTTTTTTTGGATGATGGGGTTACAAGTACTGAGAGTGTTGACAAGGCCATAGAACTGGCAAAGGAGGCATGTGAAATATGTACTAAGGGTCTACGTCTACACAAGTTTGTGTCAAACAACAGTGCTGTTCTGCAAAGTAAAGCCACATCAGAACATGCAACAGACATTACGACAAAGCACCTTGCCTTTGATGGCATGCAAATAGAGAGAGCATTAGGATTCACTGGAATGTTGAAAGTGACCTTTTTACATTCAGCAGGGCTCTAGCCTTGTTTCCACCCCCTATGTGATATGTGGGAAAAGAATCATGCAGAGAGCATCATAATCAAAGACCTCCAGAAGAAGACATACGAGGAAGAAATAAGAACAGCAAGTAAGAGAAATCAGCTGCCAAGCAACAATTGGCAGCATCAGCTTGATGTCTTTCTTGACAAAGATCGTGTTCTTAAGGTGGGAGGAAGCTGCAAAAATACTGATAATTGCATACTACCATGGAAGGGTTGGACATCAGGGAAAGGGCTTCACCCTCAGTGAAATAAGATCTAACAGCTATTGGATCCAAGGTATGAGTAGAGCTGTCACATCCTACATTCACCAGTGTGTGATTTGCTGGAGATTAAGGAGACCTGTGGAAGGACAAAGAATGTGTGATCTACCTACAGAACGAATGGAACCATCTCCGCCTTTCACATACTGTGGCATGGACTGTTTGGGGCCTTTTATGACCAAAGAAGGTAGAAAAGAACACTAAAGACATGTCCTGCTCTTTACTTGTTATTTGCTCAAGGGTCATCACATAGAGATTCTGGAGGATCTGTCAACTGATGCATCCGTCAATGGTCTGCGATGCTTTATTGCATTGAGAGGCTCAGTGAGACAAATTAAGTCTGATCAAGAGACTAATTTTGTAATTTTGTTGGTGCCAAAAATGAACTCAGCAAAGCTATATAGGAAGTTGACACAAAGAGACTGACAACCTAATGAATGAAGCCCATAATAGTTTCTGGACAATAATGAAAGTCTACAGCAGACAGTGCCTCCAGAAAGATTTCCCACTTTTGTTATGTTACAGCCTTATTCCAAAATGGATCAAATTCATTATTTTCCTCAAATTTCTACAAACAATAACCCATAATGACAACACGAAAGACGTTTGTTTGAAATCTTTGTAAATGTCTTGAAAATACAAAATGAAACAAATGACATGTACATAAGTATTCACAGCACTGCAGGTGAACTAATCCATGCTGCAGACAAACAGTAACACAGAGCAGAGACGACTCATTGTTTCTTTTAGTGTTTTCATTTAACTAAACTTAAAGCTCAGAGTGTCAATCACCGACTTTAGGTGGTAACCTAAGCATCAGCATGTAACGCAGAAGGGACTTGACAAAGAGACAAACTTTTTAAACTAAAATCTTAGTTTGTAAATCTAACCCAACCATTTTACATTAAACCACTGCACTTAAGAAAAAAAAAAAGAAACTCAACTTCCTCCTACCAACTGACGTTTTTACTGGTGTCTGTTAGGGAAACTGTTGAAAGGAGGTGTTAAGTTGTTCTGCTTGGACAGATAAGAAAACGCTTTTCACCTTTTGGAAATTCATTCATTCATGGAGTGTTGAGTTTTTCAGAATTCCTAACTCTTTGGCATTTTAAAGAGTTTCTGTGTCCCTATGGTGAGTACCGGACATGCAGCACTAGTCGTTAAACTTCAACACGCTCTGGAATCAGGTAGAGTTCCTTATCTGATGGCTCTGAATTTCTCTAACTTTAACTATTTGGTGTCTCTATGCCCTGTTGCTGCCAGCTACTTTTTGTTCCTTGTGTTTGTCTCATGCATCTCATGTCGTAGAATTTGTGGGCAAGACGTTTGTGCCACAAGAAAATTAAAATGTCATTGGACTAAACAGGGCCCATGTTGGACACGAGGGTTAGTTTCAAAGGTAAAATGAGATCGACAGTGCGAAAATGTCACATTTATTCTGTGATGAATGGAAAAAGGGTAAGTACAGTTGCAAAATGTGTCCTTGTGAGTCCATGTTATTGGTCATAAAGGGTTTTCATAAACTATATAGGAGAAAAATATGAACAGATCCAATATTTAGCTTGCTAGCAGTCCCTGTCTTGTCAACAACTGCAGACCATTTAAATCAAACATAATTATTCATTTCCTTTGTTTAAACGGGTGCAGAATGGTACTTGAATGGTTTCTTTTTGTGTTACTGGTTTGTTCATTTAGAAAAAAAACCCATAATAAATATGTATATTTATAATAAAAAGCACTTGAATATTATATTACATATTGCATTGAATAACAAGCCAATTTGGACAAAATGGCAGCTTGAACAATGAACTGATAATGAGTGCAGAACTCGAATAATGAAAAGTCAAGATCATTAAAGAAGCTATACTCAAAGTAAACACGGGTTCATACTTTCTTTCTCTTAGAAGTCGCGATTTCATCACTTGATTTTGTCCTTTATTGCTGCTCCATGCATTATTTCATATCATGTTTTGTGTGCTGTGTGCCTGGCCTGTCAGTCAAACCCGTTGCCCAGCAACAGGGGCAGCCTGGCACATTGCCTCCAGCTATTCCTACAGGCAGCGCTGCTGTTGCTAA